>NC_134844.1:35029153-35345170 GCF_965363235.1 Mytilus galloprovincialis | reverse complement strand
ATCACTGTCACTAACGAAAGTGGATCAATGTCAGCTGATGTTAATGTTATTGTCCTAGGTGAGTAAAATTACTATTTACTATAAAATTATAAAATGATTCACACATTTAGGAAAAAAACTTATTAAAAGATGTAGGATGATAATCAATGACAGCTACCCACTAAAGAAAGTAAACAACATATTGATAATAAAATGATTGATTGATTGTTGTTTTTGAAATGTCCCCTGGAAATTATTTCATGCTTTCTTGGATGTGAACAAATTAGAAATTAATACAATAAATAGGTCCTACTACATAGGCTATCCTGAATGAGAATGGTAAATTTTCATAGCAAAATGAAAAATATGGTTTGTTGGAAAATGATAGACATTTTGCCTTGCAACAGGCTGCATACTGTTCCCTCCAAGAGAATTGTTGAATATTTCAACGTACAGAGATGATGGTAATCTCATTACATTAGGCATCAGATTTTACATCCCAATAGTATTATGATGTGGCTTTCTACTTATGCATCACACACAGCGAAACTGACCCCATTTTAGGAAAGGATTAACTTCAAGAACTGGAGAATTCATGGGATGACCATATTGATATTTAATATTTTAAGACAATACTGTTATATAATGTTTTGTTTACTACTTTACAGACAAGCCTGGAGCACCAGAAGGACCTTTGGCTGTTAGTGATGTATTTGCTGACATGTGTAGACTTTCATGGAACCCACCAGCTGATAACGGTGGTGCTGAAGTTACAGGTAAATACTTGCTCTTCAGTGTGAGCCAAGGCTCAGTGTTGAAGGCCGTACTTTAATCTACAATTGTTTACTTTTTACACATTGTGACTTGGATAAAGTTTTGTCTCAATGCCACTCATACCACATCTTGTTATTTCTACAAAGTTGGAAATAACGAATGACTAAACTATGTTAGAAAAAATGTTTTCAAGTTATGTTTTTAAATTATTGATAGAAAAAATGTGCTATCGCTGTCAAGTTTCAGGGATATATGAAAATTAGTTTTGATCTTTTTGAGATTGTTCTGTTAGTTGGAAATAACATCCAAAGACCCAGTAAGACGGATAATTGTGACTTCCAAATCCCAAATTGATGTAAGCAACTCTTCACAAATACACATTTTTATTACTTATATATTTTTCTTTAGGCTATGTTGTTGAGAAATGTGAAGATGGCAAAGACTTCTGGGAAAAAGTTCCAGGACTTGTTAATGGAACAGCTCATCCAGTCAAAGGATTAAAAGAAGGAAAGAAATACAAATTCCGTGTCAAGGCTGAAAATAAATATGGTGCTGGTGCCCCACTGGAAACAGATAAATCCATACTGGCTAAGAATCCATTTGGTAAGTTTAATTAAACTTATTGATCAGTAAGTTATGATCAATTAGATTTGAAAGTCATCTGGCAATTTTTTTTTTTACTTTTTTCTTTGCAAAATAGCAAGTTAACCTGGTCCCCCTTTATGGAATTACAAATATGATTGATGCATATCCTTTACAAGTCCCAATTGTGACCTTGTCTTGCTAGGGTGTCCCCTTCTTCTTTTTTTCAAATCCCCAATCCACATTTGATATTTGTGACATTTAGTTATAATGCCATGTAGAATAACTGAAAATCTACACTTTTGTACTACCATTGGGAACATATTCTATTCTGTGATTACAATGTGACAAGTTTTTAGTAATTATCTTCAATTTATTGGTGAACTTTAGTTTGGACCAAAAGTAACAGGTCACTGTGGATTCATTTATTTTCATGGATTGCTGAAATCTTGCATATTCGTTTATGTTTGATTTTGTATTTTTGCAACTCTCTGTACACAAAACATATTGAAAATATATTTTTTGTCGAAAATTTGAATTATTGGTTCACATATACCCACAAAACCCATGAAAATTGGTATACAACCAATAATAATGATTCAACAGCTTAAAAGGTTTTTTTTTAATTTTTAGACACACCTGATGCACCTAAAGATCTCGAGATTGACAGATTTGATAAGAACTCATGTGATTTGGTCTGGAAGAAACCAGATTTTGATGGTGGTGCTGATATTTCAGGTGAGTTTTAAAACTTCATATTTTAAATTGCAAAAAAAAAACTAAGTTTCTAACTCATCAAGCAAAATTAACCTTAGATGAATTGGTAAATAGTTAAGATCACTATTAGTCATAAACCTATAAAGTATTTATAAACCTTTGACTTTAAAATTTTTGGGTTACATTTCTGATGAAGGCTAATCTAGAAAAGCACTTCATATGCATCAAAACATTTTATTTTTAATTCTTATTGAAGATGAAATACTTAAAGAGAAGTAGAAGCATCATTAATTTTATAATAACAATTTTTATTTTTTAATATTTGTCTCATATAACCAAGTGAAATAACATGAAAAACATCAACACTATTAATATATGTGAAGATTTTAAAATTATAAGGCTCAATGGTTTTCTAAGTCTTAGTCTATGAAAATCTAAATCAATGCACTTATAGATGTATCCTTTTTAAGTTATAACATACATACCAAACCTATGTTATTTGAACTATGGCTTAAAACTCCATATTTAAGCTTTAGTTATAATTAAAAAAAATACGTCTTTGTCCCATTGTTGAATTGCTGTTCAGGTGTCATAATATAACAGTTCAAAATATATTGTATTTCAGGGTATATTGTTGAGAAGAGACCCAAGGGTGGTGACTGGGTTCCTGTTAACAACTTCCCAGTTGCAGACACCAAATTTTCTGCTCTTGGATTGAAGGAAGGACAAGTTTTAGAATTCCGTGTATCAGCTGTTAACCAAGGAGGCACTGGAAAACCAAGCAAGTCAACTAAACCACATACAGTGAAAGACCCAATATGTAAGTGTACCTCTTATTTTTGTAGTTACAGAACAAGCTGTGCATTACAATGACATATTGGTTTTTAAATTGTTCATAGACAAGAGAGAACATATAAAAAAGTTTTTTTTAGGTATAGGGTGTGGGGTTAAGTTTTAGTCACTAAATGTCCAACAGTATAAGATTTAGAAAAAAAAGAAAAATAGGCTGCAGAAATCTAATGTTTATGGGAGCTTGGATAAGCTCTTGCTCAACTATTGTGGGATATACGAAAAAAATAAATTGACTAAATATATGTTTTTGAAATATATTTACAGCCAATTGCATTGAGTGTGTAGGTAAAGGTAATATTTTCGGTTAGCTTGCTTGCTAGCTGAACCTTGAAGTCATTATTAGGTAAGGTATACTACCTTGTATGGAACTAGCCTAGTCCTACAGACAGATAGATTGGTTATCTGTCGGACTAGTCTACTCTTAAAGGAGGGTAGGTTACCTAACCTAATAATGACTTCATGGTTCAGCAAGCAAGCAAGCTAACCAACGATATAACCTTCACCTACACACTCAATGAAATCGACTGTAAATGAATGTAACTATTTATTGTCCATTAATTTTAGTTGCTGCTGGTGCACCTGGTACCCCAAATCTAGACAAAATAACTCCAAACTCTGCTGAACTTTCATGGACAAAACCAACCAAAGATGGTGGCGGAAAGATCCTAGGATATGTAATAGAGAAAAAGAAAGGGCATGGTGACTGGGAAACAGCTACTGAAGTTCCTGCTAATGCTCTACATGGTAAAGTCAATGATTTGGTAGAAGGAGAACAGTATCAGTTCAGAATTAGAGCTATTAATGAAGCTGGACCTGGAGATCCTAGTAAACCAACACAAGCAATCACTGCTGAATATCAAGCAGGTATGTATTCATATTATAATAAAACCAACCACAGCTGATTATATATCTCAATCAGTTACTTGTGTAAAAATGTAATCAACTGTCAAATGCAAGCAGTTCCAGATTGTTTATTGTACAAAGCAAATATATTTTAGCTCTGTTCATGAGTTTCAAGTATTAAGTAACAATAATGACTGAAAACTTCATGTATTAAATAAACTATAAACAAATAATTTGAATTTATCGAAATTTCAGAGAAACCTCACTTGGATTTATCTGGAATAAAAGATATCACAGTTAAACAAGGCCAGAAGTACCAAATCAGAGTACCTTACAAAGCTTGGCCTAAACCATCAGCATTATGGACTATTGATGAGGAAGAACTGCCAAGTGTTGCCAGAATACATACAAAGGTTAATAACTTAGTCTTAAAATAAACAAGGAAAAATCATATACATGTGTAGAGTCTTAAAATAAACATGGAAAAATCATATACATGTGTAGAGTCTTAAAATAAACATGGAAAAATCATATACATGTGTAGAGTCTTAAAATAAACATGGAAAAATCATATACATGTGTAGAGTCTTAAAATAAACATGGAAAAATCATATACATGTGTAGAGTCTTAAAATAAACATGGAAAAATCATATGCATGTGTAGAGTCTTAAAATAAACATGGAAAAATCATATACATGTGTAGAGTCTTAAAATAAACATGGAAAAATCATATACATGTGTAGAGTCTTAAAATAAACATGGAAAAATCATATACATGTGTAGAGTCTTAAAATAAACATGGAAAAATCATATGCATGTGTAGAGTCTTAAAATAAACATGGAAAAATCATATACATGTGTAGAGTCTTAAAATAAACATGGAAAAATCATATGCATGTGTAGAGTCTTAAAATAAACATGGAAAAATCATATACATGTGTAATAGGTTGTTTTCAATGCTTGGAATAACAACTACGATAGCTTAAGGTTCTGATGCTTTATTGTACCAGTATATAAAAACAAATCTAAAATAGCAATACAACATATATAAATAACAAGCTATTTCATATAACATAAATATATATACTTTGACGAAATATCATAGATTATATAATACAGAAATATAATGACAAATATCGCATTTAATAGTTAATAACTGTATGTAGAGAGTTAAATGTATTGCAAGTAGAAAATGTTTAATGTTTACATTCATTGAAATTGACATTGGGTGTTACGTGTACTTTTACATTCAGATTGACCTTATTATATACACTAGGTTGAAATGTGCTGCATAAAATAATATGTATCTGTGTATATGTATTCACTACTGGTTTACCTTACAAGTAATATGTATAATAATCAAATACATAATATCATACAACAATCATAAAGTTGCAAATATAATAATCATAAAGACTTATGATGTCAATATTATTTATTCGTTAAAAGCTCCAAATTAACGGGCGGTAACTCATGTTTACAATACAATTATAAACAATGCCAAGCTATAAATAAATATATACACTTATGGAGTGAGTTGTACTAGTAAGGTAAACAGCACATCAAATAAACATCACACAATCATGTGTCCTATATAGTTACACATTACATGGAGTCAGTATTCAATAATATGTTGTCCAAAATATAAGGTTTACAGGTAAACTATATGTGGTCAATATAATCAGACATAAATTCAATGGACTGTCATGGCTATCGTCTTTGGAAATATACAGGTACAATACAAAGGAAATTAAACTTGACCGCGAAATATTAACAGCCAATCAAATACAACAATTCAAGTAAATCCCTAATGAATATTCATAGAAAATAACGTGAATATTACTATACATAAATGTAAGGTTTGCAAGTAATAATTTAACCAAAATACAATATACCAAATATGTAATTAAGATTTTGTAACAAATATAGTACTTAAATAGATGAATTTTACAATAAATAAAATTATCATAAAAATCACTCTGCTACACATGTATCCTTAAAATCTAGACTAACCTGGGATCAGGGCCTGAAAAACTATTTGATAATAGAAAACTTTTCAGAATCATCGGGCATCATACAAACTGTGACATGGATAGTCAAGGTCATTAAAAACCACCCTTGCTGCTGTCATTTCTTTTAATATTTTATGTTGCAGCAAAAATATTACTATGATTATACATGTCAAAAATTTTTAAAAAAATGTAGAGGTTTATTTTATTCATTTGAAGTGAAGAATAGTGTACAAAAATAAAACCACTGAGAACTTTAAAAGCATTATATAAAGATGTATAAACTTCCTGAAATTAAAGTAAATTGTTCCATTCAAAATTATTTCTAAAACAAATAAAACATGATATGGTCATTTAATTAAATTTTTCCAAACTTTGGATTGACTAAGAGTTTGAAAGTCATGTGTGTGTTTGTGTTTGATTTAAGGTTGAAGATGAGGCTGTCATGTTGACCAATGACAAGTCACAGAGAGCAGATTCTGGAAAATATAAGATCACCCTAACCAATCCCTCAGGAAATCATTCTGGATTTGTTAATGTCAATGTTTTATGTAAGTAATACATTGTGTCTATTGAAAACTTGGAATAATTACATTCCAACACTTCCTAATTCACATTACACTAGTCTTAGAAAAAAAACTTATGTATATTCTTCCAATTGACACAATTTGAACAAGAGTTACTTCACCTTTGTCACCATATTGGAGGTCTATGTGTGCAAATTACTTTATAAATCAGCCAAATTCATCTTGTTCTACTGACCTATAGACTTTAGAAAAAGTTATTTTATGACTATTTTAATTGTTTAGCTTTGCTTGATTCATCACTACAATCCAGAAGGGGGGGGGGGGGGGCAGGGGGCCCGGGCCCCCTCTTTTGAGAAATAATTTGGTTGCTTATACAGGGAATCACTGAAGGGTGACGAAATCAGGCCCCCTCTTAGGCAGCCAGTTGGCCCCCACTTATGAAAATTTCTAGATCCGCCACTGCAATCTAGTTGGGATCTTTTATCAGAAGTTTTTGTACGGCATATTTCAATTTGGTTAGTCAAATAATAAAATCAACAATATACCCTCCAAAATGTTAGACAAGAGAAATAACTAGTAAATAAAAGTAAGATGATCCCAAGCTGGCAATTACAAGTTAAAGGAACCAAGACAACAGCATGATCAAAAGAAAAATGGAGGAAAGGCAAACAAAAATCCATCAAAATTAATCTATTAGAGAAAAATCTCACGCAAAATATGGAACTCACATGCTCTAGATTGATAAGAAGTTGCTCATGAAAAGTAAAAATGTATACTGTAAATTACAGTACCTACTTATAATTGGCCTTAAGAAAGGTAAAATATATCATTTTCTTCCTCTGCATTTTAGCTCCACCTGCTAAACCTGAAGGACCTTTCACAGCCTCTGATATAAATGGTGACGAACTAACATTGTCATGGGGCGCACCCAAAGATGACGGTGGTGAAAAGATCAGCAATTATATCATTGAAAAGAAAAAGAAAGGATCTCCTAAATGGAGCAAAGTTACTGGTACAGCTAAAGAACCAACTTGCCAAGTTCGCAACCTAGAACCAGGAACAGAATATGAATTCCGTGTTATGGCTGAAAATGCTCAAGGAATTAGTGAACCTTTGGAGACAGATAAAGCAATTCTTGCTAAATTGCCATATGGTAAGTGTGAAAAACATTAGCCATTTATAAAGTAAATAGAAAAGATCTCTGAAAACATTTCTCTGTTACTGTTAAAGTATATTAGTTCAAGTGGCTCTTAACTTCATGGTTTAATAAAATATTGAAATTTGATTCTCTGTGAAAGTGATTAAAAAAAGATATAGAGTATTTCAGTACGTTAATGAAACAGCAACCTCATATCACGCATATAAAGTACATTTTCTTTTTTCTTTTGTATACAACATCTTAAATCACAATCCAAATTTAAATAATACCACCTAAAGCTGGAGCGTCTTTATTTTGTCTTTTTTATTATAAAGACATGTGTTAATTTATATATCATTATAAGATATAAGCTTCTATGATTTAATTAAAATAAAATGGAAAATGGAAATAGGGAATATGTCAAAGAGACAACAAACTGACCAAAGAGCAGACAACAGCCTAAGGTCATCATTGGATTTTCAATGCAGCGAAAAGTCTATTACACCTGACAAATATAATGTTGAATTATTTCAAGTAATTCAAGCATATTTCCTTAACTTTTTCTATTATTTACACAGAAGTAAATGATGTTGAATATGATATATTATTTCTGTATAGATACACCTGGAGCACCAGGTACACCCAAATGTTTGGAATACACTGAGGATTCTATCACTCTTACATGGACTCCACCTAAAAATGATGGCGGTAATATAATCAAGGGATATGTTGTAGAGAAAAAGGAGAAAGGAAAGCCAGATTGGACCAAGTAAGATAACTCAAATTGTCTACTTTGTTTTGGGATGGAAAATGGGGGCGGTGGGTTAGAGAGAGAGAGAGAGAGATTGTAAAACTTTGTCAGTAACTTTTAAGAATATTTATACATTCTACATTCATATTACTTATTTGTATAGATTTAATAGAAAATTATAAGATATTGAATTTAACTTGATATACCAAATGTGGATTTTGAGAATTAAACTCTTTTCTCTAATTCTATGGAAATTTATCCGTTTCCGAACCTATTGTATAAAAAAATTTAATTAATGTGTGGTTGCCGATGATCTCAAAAGATCATTGGATGATTTAAAGGATCATAACCTTTTTAGCTAACTGGATGAATCAAAATATGCTAACAGGTGGTAATGAAATTGACAACTTTGTGGAATGTGAAAGGCACTCGAAGGGGATATTCGTTTAACAAAAAAAGAAAATTAATTTTTTAATCATTAGAGAAACAGATTCTTACATAGTTACTCGGGGATTATCGGATTTATCCAATCTCGATAGTCCTCGCCAAGACTCGCACTTTAAAATTGATAATTTAACTATCTCGATTGGATAAATCCAATAATCCACTGGTATAAATGTAATAATCTATATGTCAGTATGGCTCTGTATCAATTATTAAAAATACAAAGGTATATAAAATTTGTAAAAGCAAGAAACAAAAGCACACCTCTTAAGTATCAGATTCTGTATAAATGAACTGACCACTATAGTACCTTCAGTGTATCTAATTGATAGACTTTTTGGGAATTTACCAAAATCAGTGCTGTCAAACAGACTGCTAAATTTTCATGATCAGCAAAAAAATTCAGAACTAATTTTTTTAAGGCTATGGTATTCACTTTAATATTTTCTGAGTTTATGCTTCTGCTTTCATTTATCACAGCTAGTCTTTCTTTTATCACTTATATTATTATATTGCTTTTCAGGGCTAACATATCAGATATTCTAACCAATGAGTTCCAAGTAAAGGGATTACAGGAAGGAAAGGAGTATGAGTTCCGTGTAGCAGCTAGGAATAATGCCGGTGTAGGAGACTGGGCACAGACCTCAGAGGCAATCAAAGCTAGAGCAGCACCAGGTAAGATCATCACATATAGGCTTTTATAGAAATTATTTACTTTAAAATTATCATTGGTCATCTCAACTAGATCAATTTTCTTGCTGAGCTAGTACAACCTAAGTGAGAAAAGCAATCAAGTTGCGGTTGAGATCACCAATGATAATCTGTTTAGCGCTATTTTATCTATGACGATGTTGTGCGCTCTCAGTTTCTATTTTTCATATCACTCTACTATGCTGAGAAAGGAAATTATCAGTTGGTAAGATTAAAAAATTTTGTAAAATAGCTATAGAACTAAATCATATGAGCTGAGATTCTATGGACTGTTCAGCCAATGCATTTCAAATTTGAAGATTCTATTTATACTGGTGAGAAAATGGAGGTCAAGTTTGAAATTGACTATTTTGAATTTTATTGTTCAGGTCATATAAAGATCCTTGATAGCTTTGAAAATAGGAACAGAAGGTGGCAGGTTATACAAGCTTGAAAGCACCATATATTATAATACAATAGTTTCATTTGTATGACATACACTCTTGAGTTCAATAATGATTACATTCAAAATACAGAAAACATGATTTACTGTCAGTTTGACAGCTCCTTTCTTGTTTAAATCTCTTAACAGTTAGCAAATTTTGAAATAAGGGTAAGAAAAAATTATGTTGATTACTTGTTAGTGAATATTTGAATATGAACATTTTCAACATTGTTTTTTACAGTTGCACCAAAGGTTGACAAGAGCTTCACACCTAGAGATGTTATTGCTAAGGTTGGAGAACCATTCAAGATAGTCATTCCATACAACGGAAATCCCATTCCTGATACTAACTGGTCTATTGTAAGTACTGTTACGAGTTGGGTACAATTCTTCTTGGACACTTGATATTTTACTCTAAAGGAAACTTGAATACAGGGAAAATTGCTTGGCATTTTATACATAGGATGACAGGAAAACCCACACTGTTTTCAAATGGATACGTGTAAACAACTAACTTTCTCAAATAATTTACTTTCGTAAAAAAATAGTAGAAAAATAACATAAAAATCACAAATTCAAATTGGTAAGAAGAAACCTATAAAGGACTTGTAGGAAATAAGTATTTATGAACAAAATTTAGTCAGATGTGTCAAACTTTTGCATTTGTTTTAATTCAATAGCTAAAAAGGAGCAGTTTATTCTTTTATGTTTATTCTATAACAGGGTACAAGAGACCTTTTTGAAGGAGACAGAATCAAGTTTGAGAATACACCAAATGAACTGAAGTTATTAAACAAGAAGGCTACTAAGGAAGATGCAGGCAGATACACACTCACAATGAAGAATGAGAAAGGACAGGATACTATTGCTCTCAATGTGGTTGTCGTTGGTCAGTATATTTATTTGTTTTCCAGGGTTTTGAATATTAATGAAAAGAAGTAATAAAAAGTGCTTTAATCCACACAATTTTGACACTGTTAGATAGTTGGCAATCATACTACATCTCCTTATTCTGAAATAATCTTTGAATGCTTGGCCATAGATATCTGCAGCAATTACTATACACTCTTTTTTTATGCCCCACCTACGATAGTAGAGGGGCATTATGTTTTCTGGTCTGTGCTTCCGTTCGTCCGTCCGCTTCAGGTTAAAGTTTTTGGTCAAGGTAGTTTTTGAAGAAGTTGAAGTCCAATCAACTTGAAACTTAGTACACTTGTTCCCCATGATATGATCTTTCTAATTTTAATGCCAAATTATAGTTTTGACCCCAATTTCATGGTCCACTGAACATAGAAAATGATAGTGCGAAGTTCAGGTTAAAGTTTTTGGTCAAGGTAGTTTTTGATGAAGTTAAAGTTACATCAACTTGAAACTTAGTACACATGTTCCCTATGATATGATCTTTCTAATTTTAATTCCAAATTAAAGTTTTGACCCCAATTTCACGGTCCACTGAACATAGAAAATGATAGTGTGAGTGGGGCATTCGTGTACTATGGACACATTCTTGTTATAAGGGTAAATAAGATAGTTTTCAATCCTTTTTACTGGGAATAGTTTTTGGTATTGTAGGTATTGGTCTTAAACAGTTCAAAGTATCAAATTATGTCAAGCTCATATTGATAACTAAAAAGCTCTTTAACATGAAATCTATTTCTCTATAGTATATAACGGAGGCATGTGTGGTAAATAAAAAAAATGTATAATTTTCATCAGCGCTCTTGTTTCCAACTTTATAATGCTCAGAATAGGAGACATCTTTATTCAATATGATATTTCAATATTTTAGACAAACCAAGCAAACCTGAAGGCCCATTGGAATGTAAAGATGTAACTCCAGATTCCTGTACATTGACATGGAATAAACCAAAGGTAAAACAAATTCATACAATTATTTATTTATATTGATAGCAATACTATAACATTGATTTGTATATTCAATCTGGAGAAGCACTGAAAAACTACAATTAAAACTATGTACCAATCTGTATTTTATACAAATTGACTCATTTTCTTGAGAGTTTTTACAGGATTCTTACCATTTGATTGATCATATATTACCTCTCCCCTTATGATGATAATTAATTGTGTACTTCAAAAAAAATACAATTATAAATTCATTTTAGTGTAAGATTTGATTGAAAATCTATTCCAAATTCCAAAGATTTTATCAAAAGATTTGAAATATGACTTTTTTTAGGATGATGGAGGTAGTCCAGTTTCTAACTACGTTGTTGAGAAATGTGATACCAGAACAGGAAGATGGGAACCAGTTAGTAAATTTGTCCGTGGAACTAAATATGAAGTCATGGGCTTGGATGAAGGTCATGAGTATAAGTTTAGAGTATCAGCAGAAAATGAAAATGGAGTCAGTGAACCATTAGAAGTCTTGGAACCAGTTCTTGCTCAACACCCATACAGTATGTAATAGTAATTCTTGTAAAATCTTCTGAGCTTTATAGATTCACTTGACAATCCAATAAATGAATAAAAAGCAATATAAAGGTATATGTCAATTAGACCACAAATTTTAGTAGTTGGATATAAAGATCTGAAAGTAAACATTCTGATTGCAATCTTGTTGCACAGGGATGCATCAAGAAGAAAGTAAAAAAATAGGGCATTAAATTGAAGCATTGTTTGTTTCAAACTGGAATATTAATTTTACATTTGGTTTAGATTTTACAACCTTTTTCAGTTCTCATTGCATTATTTTTATAATTTATAGTTGTAAATGCTGTTTGATTCAATTAATTGCAATATCAATTGGAAGTATATTGTACTATTACATAACAAATTTCCTTATGGCATATTTGTTGTAGATGTGATGATTTGATTACAATGTCATATATTTTTTCCAGCTGCCCCTGGATCCCCATCAAATGTTCATGTTTTGGATGTTGACGAGGATAGTGTAACATTATCTTTCAATGCACCAACACATGATGGAGGAAAGAAGATTCAGGGATATTGTGTGGAATACAAAGATCCTACATCTGGAAGATGGAAGATGCATAACGACATAGCTTCTCCAGATCTAAAATACACAGGTATTACAGTTAAAGAATTCCTAATCTACTGTTAAGGATGTACTTAGGTGAGGTTTGGGAATTTGTGTCAAATGTTTGGACTCCTTGGTGTTTTTCCATACAATACAATGTAAAATATTTTGCCCCATAACACCCATTTATTTTTTCTTATAAGACTTAATAGCTCATGAAAGGTCATTTACCAGAATTTTAGAAGATTCTTGATTTTCTTTCTTTTGTTTTGAGACCCAAATATACCAACGCAAATATAAGGTTAAAGTCGAGTCAGCCTTTTCCCGCCATATTTTAAATCTCAAATATCTCAAAAAGGAGATCCATGACCTATCAGTATTTTTAGCTAATTTTTTTCCTTAACGAATGCTCTACCAGCTTAAAGTATCAATTTTAAATTCTTGATTTATTAATTTTCACCTAATCTCAACTAAGTACATCCTTAAAGGATTCCTCATCTCAGGTTGTAAAGAAATAATTGATTTGTGTGAAATTTATTGGTTTTGTTCATAACTTCTAATTATAAAATGATCACTGTGTATAATTGGTACCGCGGATATAGGTACTAACCAAGCGGTTGTGATCGATTTTTCTACTGACACGGTATGAAAATCTTTGTTTTGTTTACATAATATCAATGTGTACTTCAATCTAAACATAATTGTTGTTTAAAGAAATGACTTGGTTGTAGGTTGATAATCAGAGTAGTCCCATTACTTTCCCAAACAAAAACACTTACTAAAAAACATGTGCAAATACTTGTCAAAGAACTTGACACTAGTCTCATCCGATATGATTCTATATTTATTGCAACTCTTTTTCTGATAGAAGGCTACTGTGTGTGTGTAATATGTATAGCTGTTTCAATAAAAGGCATTGAAATCTTTCATTAATATGTTATTTTTCGATATTTATTCCAAAAGCGTTGTGAATGGTGTATAGCTGACCACATATAAAATCCTTCTGTACAGTGCATAGTTAAATGCATGTACGGTATATAGCTTTTCACGCTTTGAAATACCTGTACAGCTATATCCGCTATACCGATGATATATGTTGACGAAGCCCAAAAGAAGGGTGAATATCATTTAATGATAAATATTTTCTTTGAAAAAATCTAAAAAATAATATGAATATACACATAAAAAAAGTGGGAAAGTCAACAAAACTGAATGCTCAATCATTTTTATTTCACAGTTGATGGTCTAAAGAAAGACAAAGACTATGAATTCAGAGTCCGTGCTAAGAATATTGCTGGTTTAGGAGAGCCAAGTAAACCAACTGATGTTATCAGAACCAAACCTAAATACAGTAAGTTAACAACTATATTACGGTGTAGAGGTACAGTAGACTATAGCAAATCAGATACTCAAAATGTCAGCAAAAAAATAAGGAATATCCCATTACCAGACATATTCAATTAGAGGATATATGTATATTCATTGAATATTCTGCATTAATGAGTTGTCCTAATATTGAAGATGTTACTAGCCCTGACCACTGCTATATGTATTTAAGGCTTGGAGTGGTTAAAAAAAAATATATTAACACAATTTAATTTCTCCTCAGAATAATTGTTATTTTGGTATCTCCATAAAGAATTCCACTTAAGAGATACCATAGAGACCTTATGGAATTTACATAAATGAGGTTTCCATTTTGAAGGCCTTTCTGACTTTGCGATGATGAAAAGGGAATAAAAGCGCTGTTCCTTTGCTTTTGGTCTTTTGAAGAATGTGTAGTGAATTTGTTATGAATTTTTTTCTCGTTGTGAGGTTCAACATTGAGCCATCATTGTTTTGTTTATATTTAACTAATAAAAGGACTAAGATACAGCAGGAAATATGTTAACTCCTTTCAAGAAGGAAAAATATCTTGCTGATATTAATTAGTTGAAACATATTTTTCCGTGTTTTGAATTGTGTGTTTTAGTAATGCAGTTATATCTGTGATTCATTTAAAAAAAATTGCTACAAGAAAATATATTCCTGAGTAATATTATTTCACTCTTTTTCACAATCAATTTTTGTTGTGAGAATTTGTGTGAAAAAAACTGATGAAGTAATTTTGAGTCACATTATTACTGTTAAAATTGCCAAACTTAAAAGTGTTCATTGACTTAACATTGCCATTGACTAACCATTGATATAATCTATTTTAGCATTATCAGGAGCACCTGGTGTACCAACTTTCACTGTTGGTAAAACTTTTGTTGATCTTAAATGGGACAAACCCAGAAATGATGGCGGAGCCAAGATTAAAGGTACATAACTCTTAATAGTTTTATAGCTAAGTTTATTTACAGGAAAAAATATATTAACTAAATTCACCTAGCATTTCTTTTTTCCAATAAAGATGGCTAGACTTAAACTGAAATTATAGACTTAGCTCCAAATTGTGAATTAGAAAAAAATGGTGGTTGGAAAAGGACATTTTCATTTTGTAAAATGGCAAAATCTCTTTCATTAATGAATCAAATAAAAAAAAATGTTTGTATATTCAGCTAATATAGGAGTAGAAAATTCTTTCCAGATGTCATGGCAACATATATAAATAAATGTTTAATCACAGAAAGTTAAAATTAAATGACTTCTGACTTGTAATGTCTGAACTGGAATTGAGAGAAAAAAAGCATGGAATCTAAATCAAATTATAACCCTTTTTTAGGATACATTGTTGAAAAGAGAGCAAAAGACAGTGATGTTTGGGTGAAGGTTAACGATTACCCTGTGTCAGATTGTGGTTACACTGTCAATGGACTACCAGAAGGAGGAGAGTTTGAGTTCAGAGTCAGAGCTGTCAATCAAGCTGGAGAGGGAGAACCCAGTGGAACTACAGGACTTATCAAAATCAAAGAAAAGATCGGTAATATATTGTTATTTATTTATAATCCAACATTGAATGAAAATTAAATTGTAGTAAAAAAAAGTATCATATTAGTTTGCAACCCCTGTTAAAGGCAGGTATCTGTTCTCTTGAAATCCAATGAAAAGGTTAAAGTTGTACCAATAAAAACATTTCGTAATGAATACAGTTAATTGTGAGGTTTTTATTAATTCAAATAATGCAACCGAAAAGTATCTCAATTATAAAAAAATGTGTTTTGACAGCTAATATATCTGTATGCAGATTTTCCTGAAATCGGAATAAACTAAGTTTGCCTTTAAGTCAATTCATCAAAATTTGCAATTATAAATGCACACTATAAATTTTAATTTACAATTTACAGTATTTAGAATAAATAGAATATGTAATCTTATCCTGTTGTATATTATATCAGTTGGTACTGCACCAGAATTTATCAAGAAGCTACATCCAACAGAGATGGGTCCACTTGGAGGTGAAATGATCTTCAGTGTACAAGTTCATGGCAAGCCAATGCCAGATGTCACATGGTAGGTCAAATCTTCTAATTAATTAAATTTTCTTTTGATTATGACATTTATGCATAACCTTGAGACAAATAGTATATGGAATTGAACTAGATAACAATCTAAATTATTAGAAATTAAGAAAAAAAAATCTTTCTGCTGGTGTATTTCAAAAGAAGTTCTTAGCTGGTGTTTTATATGTTTTAGTTTATATGGCTCTTTCTAAGCACCAAACTTATTGACTTATTCATAAGTAAAATTACGATGTGGAAATTTCTGACAAATAAAAACATTACAGAATCAATAAAAGAATTTCAAATTGATTTAATAACCTTAACAAAACTTATCCTAACCTATAATGACTTTTTACAGGTATAAGAATGGTGTTCCCATGGGTAGCACTAGTCGTACTAGACTTACACAGAATGATGACGTCTTTACTTTACGTTTTACTGAGTTGTATGCCAATGATGAAGGAGAAATAAAATGTGACATCTCTAATCCTCTTGGAAGAGACTCATGCACCTGTAACTTTAAAATACAATGTAAGTTTTTTTGTTGATGAAGATCAAGTTTTAATGTCAGACTGGTAAAACGTCTTTGTTTCTTATATTCTGTGTTTTACAGTATATATGAATATATAAAGCATTGTACTTGAAAACAAAATGATTTCTGTTGGCATGGTTATGTATATGTGTACCGTATTCAGCCGTGTATACTACGCATTTATGTATAGTCCGCATCCCCTATTCATCCCCTTAAAATCAAGAAAAAAAGTCATTTTCATGGGCGATAACTCAAGTACAAATCAACAATCTCAAAGGTTATTTGCTGGTGAATAATAGGGTTATTCACCACTGGTGGAAAGTTTTAGGGTTATTCGTCCTTCCTTGCAATTGAACGAAAAACAACTTAATTATTCCATGTCACGTGTTAAGATTTCACCCAATAGAATTGTTTAAAATATATTTTGAAGAGAAAAGTTATAAAAGAATAAAGGAATAAGAATAAATGAAATAAATATAATAAACGTCTCCAATATACATTAATGAAGAAAAAACAAATTTTTTTTTTCTTATCGAAAAACCGTCTTTAGTTGTGTATAGTCCACTTCCCTTGTACAAACTACATATTTAAGGAAAAAAGTGCGGACTATACACAACCAAATAAGGTATTTTTTTTTTAATATTAATATCTTTCCAGAAAAGATTTTTTAACAACAGTATATAAGAATTACAAATATTTAATAATTACATTGATATTGATAAATATAGTTGTAAGATTACCATACTGGAGGTGAAATATCCATTTGAAAAAAAATATAAATATTTTATTTTCCTTTCTTTAGCTCCACCTAAGTTTGGAAAAGATTTCCATGATCAGCAAGTTGAACTAGGAGAACAGTTTAAGATCAAGATTCCATTCTCTGGAACAGGACCATTTGAGGTCAAGGTTAGGAAGAATGGTCGTGAAGTGGTAGAGAATGGACGTATTAAGATTATGCCATTTGATGATTATGTCAGTCTTACTATCAATGGTAAGTGTTGTGTAACTTCAGCAAAGTTAAGTTGTATGTTTATTTATACCCTTTCTTGCTTTATCAATATAAAGAAAGGGACTTTCTCAGACAGTTGAGTGTTGTTAGGATGAAATTCACATCTTGTTTTGCATTTATTGAAAGAAAAGTTTACCACATCTGGATTTTCATTTTTGATTCCATCAACTTTCCTAAAGGAAGATTGGATTAACAACTTGCAACACAAGATCCTGGTCATCTTCATAATTCAGCTTTTTCAAGTGGAAAGCATATTTTTGTTGGAATAAAGATTTTGAAATGAACTGACTGTCTGAAAAATGACTTCAATAATCAAATGACCTGTTTTTGTATAGACTTTTCCCTCCAGTTCGAATTATATGTCATATTCAATTGTTTTCTCCACAGATGCTAACATTGATGATGCAGGTCAATACAAAGTAGAAGTAAGCAATGCTGGTGGTGCAGCTGAACTAGGATTTGGTCTCAAGGTCGTTGGTATGTTGAATGTTATTTTAGTTTAGAAATTAGTACAATCCAAATTTTGGTCAATTTCAGGGTTAAAAATTACAAAATATAATTATTTAGCTATTTAAGGATAGTTATTTCTAACCAGTGGATATTACTCTATACTTCTTACTA
Organism: Mytilus galloprovincialis; assembly: GCF_965363235.1. Taxonomy (NCBI): domain Eukaryota; kingdom Metazoa; phylum Mollusca; class Bivalvia; order Mytilida; family Mytilidae; genus Mytilus; species Mytilus galloprovincialis. The sequence continues at coordinate 35,326,830 of NC_134844.1, read as the reverse complement.
TATGAACATTGTTCAAAATCTTAATTGCCTTGATAGAAACTTGCTAGCCTCTAGTTTTCATGGTCATGGATTTGATCTAAATGTTTAGTGTTTATAATGCTTTTCAATGTGTTATGTTCTCTTTTTAACAGGAGCTCCAGAAAAACCAACAGGTCCTCTTGGAGTATCTGACATTACCAAAAGTACTTGCAGGTTGCAATGGAAACCGCCAAAGACAGATGGTGGTTCTAAAATTACACATTATGTAGTAGAGAGACAAGAAGTAGGAAAACCATACTGGGTCACTGTCTCTTCAAGATGCAAGGTTAATATTCTGGGTTTTTATTATTGGTCATTGAATGTATAAACTCCTTTGTTGATACATAAAGTGTAAAATTTCTATTTACCATATTCAGTATAAAACTATCAAAACAATTGGTATATTATATGTTGTTTATCTGCTGATGATAAATTTTATAACCTTTTCAATTATTAATAATTCTCAAAAAGCATTTTTTAGCACTTACTATTTTAATAATTCACTGTGTTTGATCTTTAATAATAACATAAACAGTATCAATTTTGCTGCATCAGATACATATTTTGACAATCAATGTGTCTTTGGTGACCAGAGGCCAAATTATTTGAAAAAAATCAAAGCGTATTAAAAGGATTAAACCAGAAAAGTATTGCCAAAGCCGGGCAAGGAATCAAAGCTTTGCATTAGGGATATATGAAAATATAAGGGACGACATCAAAAGTTCAATGAAGGATAAAAAACTTAATTCACATAGTTTTTTCACTGACCCCCACTCCCCTCTTAACTTGATTTGGGAAAAATTGATTTGACTATATGGATATATGTAAAATTGATTTTAAATTAACAAAACTTGCAGCAATGTTAACCCCCACCCCCAAACCAAGGATCCGGAAATTTTTTCACCTAATTTCGGTCATTTTCATATAACATAAAAGTTGGTGCCCCTTTTCAAAAACAGATTGTCAAAATCTCATTACTGCACGAGTATGCTCATACTCGTAGCATCAACGAACTTGTTTCACTGTTGCATCGCGTTTACTTCATGATTTATCCTACCATTTTCCTAAAATCGATCAAAAGCAATTAAGGCAAGGCAACAGTTTAAGTATAAAATGATTTTAATGACTCAAAATCGTAATTTTCTCAGTCATCGCTTACGTTTCTTTCGATTCTGAAGTCGAAATTCAAACCGGATGTAATACGACAATACTAAAACGAACAATTCCGGACTTATTTCCGGGATTAGTTTTGTTTATCAAATTCACAGGAAAACATCGTTTTTTTAATATTTACCTTTAATAGTGTAAGAATATTAATGAAAATAGTTGCACTTGCAAGAAATCATTTTAAATTTACGATTTAGTGTCAAATCTGCGGAAGAGAATTTCAGGCATGCGTATCATAGTAAACAAAGCACGTGTTAGTAGTGAAAAAAATCCGTAAAATAAATCAAGTTTTAATTTAATTTTAAATCATTATTGACAATTGTCTTAGCTGAAAAGTAATTAAATAATGAAGACAGTTGGTATAGAATTTTAATTTCTTTATAATATTAGTTCGGAGCTTGTGATTAAAATAGCCAGGTGTGAACTGAAAACACAGGTAAAGAGATTAGCGATCATTAGCCAATAGCTCCCCGAGGCATTAATATAGTTATTAGGAGGGCCCTCAGGGTTATAACACTTTACTGGAGTGGCAGTTTAATTACATAAAATCGATAACAAAACAAAAATATGTTTAAAATGGCGATTTGAAACTCAATCTCAACGAAATGACCGAAATTATTTCTGTTGAAAAATAAAATTTGACCTAAATCCCAATAAATGATTTAGGACTTTTGAGTGTCCGAATCGGTCATGTCTGGCATATATGACCGTTTCCGGACCCTTGCCCCAAACTATTTGATTTAAATTTTTTATCCTACATTGATCTTTTGATGTCATCCCTAAATAATTGAAGGTTTCAAAGTTATTTCTTAGTAGTTCAATTATTTCCACGTGATGATAAATAAAGAGTTGATTTTTTTTACATTCTTAACAAATTTTTATCAGCTTTGCTTTCATAATTAAAATATTAAGATGTGGAATGATTTCCAATGAGTCAACTCTACTGCAGAGACCAACTGATGTAGAAGTTGACAACTATATTGTTTGATTTCACATGAATTGGTTTTAAACACGAAATACTGTTGAAAAACTCCAATAAAATGTTGATCTTATTTAACTTTATAGGACTGTAACCAAGATGTACAAGGGTTATATGAGAACAATCAATATGCATTCCGTGTATCAGCTGTTAATGAATTCGGCCAATCAGAACCACTGACAGCAGAGACACCAATCATTGCTAAGATGCCATTTGGTAAGGGACTTCATTTTTTTTTTTTTTTTTTTTTTTTTTTAACTCCTTTACGTTTATTGATTAAAGGAAAATGTTGAAGGATTTCAAAAAATATTTGTATATTTTTTTAGCTATAAACTGTTAATTCACATAGAAGAATTAGGAAGCTCTATTATTCCTTGTATCCCAATTACTGTCCAGATGCAGCTTTCTTTGATTTTAAAAGGGCATAATTTAGAATAAGTAGTATTTTAATTTTCTGCAAACTAAAACACATCATACCATGCTAATGTAAAGAATTATAATTATATGAAAAGATTATTCTTAAAATGTCTACATAGTTTCTGGAACAGATTCCAATTTAAAGTACTGATTTGATTAAACAGTTAACATTTTACATTTATACAGACAAACCAGATGCACCTGGAGTGCCAGAAATTACTGAAGTTGGAAGTGACTTTGTAAGTCTTACTTGGGAGAAACCTAAACATGACGGAGGTGGCAGGATTAAAGGCTACTGGATAGACAAACGTGAACATGGTACCGACAACTGGTCTAGAGTCAATCTACAGCCTTGTATTACAAACATTATTAATATTCCAAAACTTATTGAAGATAAACGCTATGAGTTTAGAGTGTTTGCTGAGAATGAGGCTGGCATGAGTAAACCTTCAATGAACTCACAAGCTGTCAAAATCAAAGATCCTAAAGGTAAAATAGTAGATATATTTTCAATGTCTTAAATTTTTTGTGTGTCTATTGCAATTATATATAATATAATATTGCAGTAACATAGGGCTTACATTGCATATAGATATTAGCATTTTTTTTATTATGTTAAGTTAATTTGAAATTAGAGGAAATTGTTAAAAGCAAATAACAAATTTCCTGACAAGAATTTTTGTTTACAAAATAACATAAAAGGTCAAAAATATTTTTATGTCTATTCAAACTTTTAAAAACATTTTATACCATAGCAATCAATTATATATTTAAATCAGGACATTATTGTGTTAGTCAATTATCCACTGAATAGCTGGTAATTTGTTCTATTTTAGCTGCTGTTATTCCTGAATTCTCCTCTGGACTTAGAAAATGTCATGCTCAACAAGGAAAATCAGCTAAATTTGAATGTGAAGTATCAGGAAAACCATCACCTGACATTCAATGGTTCAAGGGAACCAGAGAAATCTATAGTAGTCCTAAATTTGAAATTTACAATGAAGGTGACAAACAAGTTCTTATCGTTCATGATGTTTTTGGTGAGGATCAAGACGAGTATTCCTGCAGAGCATCAAACCATGGAGGCTCAAGAACATCCAGGGCAAACCTAGAAATCAGTTGTAAGTTTATGTCATATGGAAATATGTACAACCCTCTTTGGGGTTTTAAAACCCATCAGGTACAATCCAACAACACTGTATACTTTAAGAACATATAAGGAAGTGAAGTGCATTTTGTTTCATTTCCTTCTTATTTCTAATTCTTGAATAGACCACTTTCGAAATTATCCGTCACCGGAAAAAACTTGTCAATTATGCGCGCCTTTGTGACGTCATTTACCAGATAGAGGGGATTGCCTGTATTCCTGCACTATTACCGTTCATCAAGCGTCTTAGTGATCGTCATTGTGCAGGATAAACTAGAAATAATATTTGTTCTGTAGGTACTAAATCACAATTCCCTAATGACAGCAGTGCTGAAAGACAATTATGAGAATTCAATTTGCCGAATAATTTGTGCAATATAGTATTATAGTTTTCCAACCACTCACTCAACATTGGGACAGAAGTGATGATGCCCCTAAACGCACAAATGATGTCCACTAAAACCAGAGTTTTTGACGGAAATGCATCGAACCCGAAAGTTGTCTATTGGCCAGTGTTCTGTTTAACAATTTAAACATGTTAAAATATGTGTATTTTGAATTTTATTAACAGACATTAGATGCGTTTGCAGATTTTCTTCATTTATATTGCAGCACCACCAAAGATAACTGTTCCAAAGAGATTCCAAGACGTAGCTATTTTCGAGAAAGGAGAATCTGCTGTCATGAAGATTCCATTCACTGGTAACCCTAAACCTACCATTACATGGATGCATGATGGTGAAGAGGTCAAAGGTCGTAACTATCACAGCGAAGTCACTGAGAGGCATGCCATCTTGACCATCAAAGATGCCAACAAAGACCAGGATGGACCATACAGAATCACAGCTAAAAATGACCTCGGTTCAGATTCAGCTGTTATCAAAATACAAATCAATGGTAGAACTTCTTTTATTTCTTATTTTTACTTTTAATGGAAATAAGAATTTACCAAGAAGATGTATTTTACATCAATTGAAGATTGAATATAGTTTTAAAATTAAAATTGTTACATGATAGATTTTAGGATTGACTACAGTACAATGTTATGTTTTGTTATGTAAATGTTTAAATGCCAGAATAAGAAAATCACAACATCAGTGCCTAAATTCTTTTGAAGGGGCAAACCATGTTTTTAGTATTATATCTTTATCAAGCTTTTTTCATGGACAGCATTTCACAAAAGGAAATCAAGTTCATAATCCTTTGAAAGTTATTACAATATGCTTTATACTTGCAGATCGTCCAGATCCACCACGCTACCCAACCTGTGAAAACATTCGTGATGAATCTGTCCTGTTGTCATGGAAACCACCATTGAATGACGGAGGAAGTTTCATCACACAATATGTTATAGAGAAATGTGAACCACCAAATTCTAACTGGATAAGAGTTGCAGTTTCTAGGTATGGTTTTGTTGGTGTTTAAAAGTAAAGTATTAGTTGGTTTAGTCTTTAAAGTGGCACTTACTATATATTAAGGAAAGCCTGTTTTATGTTTAGCTTATTTTGTTATGAGTGCTAACACACTTGATAAAGACATTTCTATTTATTGAAATATAAAAGACTTAAGCATTTTTTTCTATGGTATTGGTACAAAGGAATGAATATATCAAACTTACTTTGCAATGTTCACTCAAAGGGAAACCTATGGGTTTGAAATTAAACTCAGCTTTTATTTTACAATAGATATTATTGTATTGGATAGATATAGGAAGATGTGGTATGAGTGCCAATGAGGCAACTCTCCATCCAAATAACAATTTATACAGGTAAACCATTATAGGTCAATGTACGGCCTTCAGCAGGGAGCCTTGGCTCACACCGAACAAACAAGCCAAAAAGGGTCCAAAAATTACTAGTGTAAAATCATTCAAATGGGAAAACCAACGGTCTAATCTATATAAAAATACGAGAAACTAGAAACATGTATAAATTACATAAACAAACGACAACTACTGTACATCAGATTCCTGACTTAGGACAGGTGAATGAAGAATGGAGAATGAACATGAAAGTTTCTAAGAGGAGTTGACAATAAATAATTTATTCTTTCGGTACTTAGCTGAATTTTGTCTCAGTATGACCTTAGATGAACTCTGAAATACTTTGTGACGTCAAACAACAATCACTTTTTAATTGTGACATCATATTTTTATAACTGCATGTCAAGTTTTACAGGAACTTGTGTGATTTTACGTAATGGCGGACAAATTTGCATTTATCTATTTTGTTTTGCTAATTGGTGTAACATAACATTTGATTTACAGAATGTGCTTCCATAACATCACATCTTTATCTGCTAACAAAGAATATCAGTTCCGTGTTGTTGCTGAGAACTTTTACGGCAAGAGTGACCCATGTGACCCTACTGCCGTCATTAAAACAGACGAATCAGATGCTATTAAGAAAAAGAGAGCTCTTGAAGGTAGGTTTAATGATGGTTTGCGCCCTAATGTATACATAAAGGTTCGTTTTAAGATGGTGTTGCATAGCTTTTCTAAAATTTAAGTATGGTAATTTTTGTTCTATTAATAAGTCCTAGATTTTGTAAACCTAATTTGAATGTACAGACTTATGGGATAGAAAGAATAACTGGTCAGTATTATAAAGTTTGAGTATGAAAAAATCATTTGAAAGTAGGATTGTAACCGGTATTGTAATTATAATTTGAATATTTTATATTACAACAAAAGACACCTCAAATGCACAACAAACAAAAAAACTTGTTCTTTTTAAAACAACTGAATTAGACCATTTTGAAACTTCATAGTATTTACATTTCTAATGAAATCTCTTTCTTGCATATGTATATTAGGCCACACCAATTTAATTTCTTGTTCTACAGATTTGTGGACTCCAAAAAATGGGGCGAGTGAGCGATTTGAAAATTTTAATAAACAAATATTTAAGCTTTGCAATTTTTTGAGGCGAAGCTTGAAAAGTGTAGGCGAGCGATTATATTTTTTTTTGTAAACATAAAATAGTAGGTTTTGACAATATTAAAACTTGATTTATCACTTGTACTTTGACATTTTCTAATTTATGAAGTATTTTTTCCCTGTTCACCAAGAAATAATTGAATAATTAAATCTGGTCTATGTATGTGTGACTACAATGAGACAATTCTCCATCCAAGTCATAATCAGATTGGAAACAACCCCTTAATGTTATAAATATCCCTTTTATGAGGGGTCAATATAACTTTATAATATATTTTTTTTGTAAAAACACTTTTTAGTACAAAAGGGCTCGTATTTCCCCAAAGAACTATATATCTATCTGGTATTAAATGGTCAAAACATGCGCAAGAATTTTGTAATATTTCTGAACTTTAACGTTGCTAACACAATTACCTTTACAGTTTAATATTATTCAAAATAAGTGGACCCTCTTTTAGAAAAGTTGTTAAAAATATGATGTATTTATCCTCTTTTGGAGTAAAAAAATCTTAAGTTTTCAAAGGTTTTGTATAGTAGCACTATACAAATCCTTGTTATTTCTATTTTCTTTTCTACAACAGTAAAATGACCCCTGGTCTGAGGGGGGTTGTTTCCAACCTGATAGTAACAAACACAGGTCAAAGTACAGCCTTTTACACAGGGCTTTGATCCAGACCAAACAGCAAACTAAAAGGGACCCATAATTATTAGTGTACCTAATTCAAACAGGAAAACCAACAATCTAATTTATATATCCAAACGGGAAAATACCAATAAACCACATCGACAAATGACAACTGCTTAACAACAGGTCCCTGAATCAATCAGGACAGGTGCATAAACATGCAGCGGCTATGGATAAGTTTGTTTCGTCAGCATACAATATAATTGCAGTTGAAAGCAAATCTTTCAGAAGTTCTTTGTATTTTATTCTAACAACAAACATTTTGTGATAGGGAATATAAGTAAGGGGAAAGAAACCAATGTTTTGTTCTGTACAGGTATTTCCGCTGTTATATATATTTATATCAGAGCACTCCAATTTGGAATAAATTGGTTTCACAGATATAAACACAGTGTGGTGGGGTGCTTATAGGTTTAAAATTGTTATATACAGGTTAGACTGTGATTTTAAAAACAAATCTTGATATCTTTTTATAATTTTTACAAGAAAAACGGTGCGTAAATTGGACATGCATAGATTTCCGGATTCGGGAAGCGGGAATATTAAAAAATAAAAAAAATTCTGTTTTGAAAAAAATAGGTGCGGGCGGGTCCGTCGAACAAGGAATTAAATTGGTGTAGCCTTATACAAAAAGGATACTTTCAATCATATTAATAATTATGTATTTAAAATATTTCTGATAGATGAGTCTTGGATTTGTAGTAACATTATATATTATGATTGTAGATGGGTTTGGTAGAAAGGTCAGAGGTACTGGACCAAAGGTTGATAACTATGATAAGTATTGTAAGTATTCTGTGAATTGATGTAGTTCTTATTCTTATATTCTTACATTGACTGTTATACATACTTTTCTTAAGAAGTCAAGTCATAATGGTACTTATATTTAATTTAAGCTTAAAATTTGTCAAAAGTCTGATCAAAATCCTGTGAATCGAAGATGGAAATTCAAACTTTAATTAAAATTTATAAAAAAAAATATTTTAATCATGACAACAATCAGATATTGTTCAGGAAGCGACGATATTCAACCATTTCCAGTCGAATTTGTCCCGATAATCCCGTTCTCAATCAAGTTCTAATCCGATTTGTATCTTTCGCATGGCAAAATTCGACCGAGTCTGTCACAACTGCGTCCTCATTCTACCGAATGTAATCAGACAGTGAACCCACGCTGACAGAAATTATCAGTTCGAAAACTGTCTGCATACTTTGGATGATCAGGTACTGTCAGAACGTAATCCTATCACAGTCAGCTCTTTGGCATTTCCAACGTCTTTGTCTGGCAAAATCGGTTGAGTTTCCCTGAATGTTACAGGACGTACCTTAATGTCAGAGTGCTTCGCTGAAATATCAGGATCGTTCTCAACCCGTAGGAATCTGTTACGAACTTAAACGACTTTGTTCAGACAATGATAGGACATTCCAGATAATTGAGGATAGTAATCCAACTTTTTCACTTTTTGTGTCTTATCTCTGTCTGATCTCAAACGGTAGCAATAATCGGCAATGTGTAAACCCCGCATTAACCATACAATTAAGTAGTAAACTTGTTCATGTAATATTGAAGCAAATAATCAAACAATAGGACAAATATACATGGAAAAGTATAGATATTGACAATATCATGAATACCGTATTCGGCTGTGTATAGTACGCATTTATGTATAGTCCGCACCCCCTTTCCATCCCCTTAAAATCGAGAAAAAAAGTTTTTTTACAATTTTTTTTTTTTTTTTATAAAAGCCTAGTTCAGTGTAAAAATCCATTGAAAGAGACCTATTCTCCATGTATTTTATAAAAACAAAATTGTTTTATTTATTTCATGAAAAATAATGAAATGGTAGAGCTTTTCATCAGGTAATTAATATTAAATAATTTTATTAAAGTAGTTATTAATCAAAAGATCCCTGTTAAAATCAACATTTGTCTAAGTATCTCCAAGCTGATATATAATATAACAAAAATAATTTAAATATTATGGAACAAAAGAAAAAAGAGATCAAACATTTCTCTAAATTAATTAGCTGTAATCAAAATGTTAAAACTATTTAATCTTATATAATCTTTTCATTGATCATGTTGTTTTTTTTACCTGGGATTATAATATTTAACACCTGTCAAAACTTGACATCATTAATTAATTGCTACACACCCATACTTAATCCTTAATTACCCCTCTTGATTACCTTTGCAGTATGTCACACCTTTACTTTGAATAATCAATTTTGAAGAGAAAAGTTAAAAAAAGAATATACATTATTAATGAAGAAAAAACGAAATTAAAAAAAAAAAAAAAAAAAAAAAAAAATTTTTATAAAATTTCAAAAACCGTCTATAGTTGTGTATAATCCCCACCCCTTGTACAAACTACATATTTAAGGAAAAAGTGCGGACTATACATGCCCAAATACGGTATGTCAATTTAGGGAATCTTGCCTCAGCAAAGTGAAGTAATAGCAACACTAATAAATCACCAATTAATACAATGTTACCTGGAAAGTGTTTACTGTTAAGACAGCTTTTACCTAAAATAAATTTGGTTACAGTGTATACTAGTTTCACTGAGAACATAGAAGCAAAAATGAACTTTTAAAATCAGAATTAGCAAAACTGATGAATAACGGCACTTGCCTGATGGACCCCAACATAAGTCATATTACAGAACTTAACTATTGCTTCATAATTGGCATAAAATAATTTGCTTTGTTGTAAAATGGGGTTTAACTTTGTCAATTATTCATTTTATAGGTAGAACAAGTCAGGCTATAGTGATATTGTATATTGAAATATTTTTTTCAGATCATGACTTATGGAAGAAATATGTTCCTCAGCCTGTTTCAGTCAGGGATGCTAACGTTAGTGACTACTATGAAATCCTGGAAGAGTTGGGAAGGTTTGTTATTTTTTTACTAGTAGATATGGTTTTTTATTATGTTTTTATAAAATTGCTTGTTGTAAAAAAAAAAATCCATTAAGTTGCATATATGTATATATGTTTATGTTATTCATAGAATAGAGAATTGAGTAGTCTGTGATGCAAAGAAATTGTTCATCTATACTATTAAACGAGAAGACCTCATTTTGGTTGTCGCTTCTCTTCCTTCCACAATAAATCAATCATCATGCCTCTGTGTCCTATAGGTAACATGCATAGTCGCATTAGTCATCCATTCTTACAATGATTCAGATTGAGTTATTTTGGGAGAAAAACGACAAAAAAGGAGTCCGGATATGATTCCGTCATCAGACTGACTTTTAGTAAAAGATAAGATTTCCGGTTTGAAACATGCACAAATACAACCAACTGTATGATAGATAAGCCAATCAGAGCGTTTTCCATATCATGGTGTTTAGATCACAAGGCCCACAACTGATATACCTCTTTATAGAGGACAATTATTTTTGCGTTTATCTACATGTAAACTATGATTATACTACTTTAATATATAATCTAAGAGACTGTATTCTGTCTACTGTTTTCTTTGAAATGTTTACTATTTAAGGGGTCATACCAGTTGCATATATATTAAAATAAGTAAAACGTGACACAAGTACAACCAATCTTATGATAGATAAAAAAAATGAAAAATAAATAAGCCATTCAGAGCGTTCTCCATATCATGGTGTTTAGATCGCAAGAATCACAACTATTATACCTCCTTAGAGAGGAAAATTATTTTTCGCGTTTATCTACATGTAAACTACGATTATACTACTTTAATATATAGAGACTCCCTGTATTCTGTCAGGGACTTTCTATGTTAGTATAGAAAATCCCTGATTCTGTCTACTGTTTTCTTTGAAATGTTTACTATTTAAGGGGTCATACCACTTGCATAAATAAGTACAACATGCTCAACTTCATCTAACACTACCTCGACCAAAAACTTTAACCTGAAGCGGGACAGACAGACGGACGGACGACCGCACAGATGCACAGACTAAAAAACATAATGCCCATAAATGGGGCATACAAATTTATTGTTGAAAGGGAAAAGAGTGATTTGGCAAAAATGGAAGTAAGGTAGAGATTAGAGGAAGGCAGGACCTTTTTGGGGGAGTCGGGATCAGGTGTTTTTAAGCTCCTGATTTTGGGATTGATCCTTACGTGATCCGGGAATATATTTTTCAATTTTGGGATATGAAGTTTCTTTAACTTTTGCATCTCAAGATTTCATGGTTTTAAGCCCGGGATTTCGGGATCGGGACCCCTCTGACCACCCCTCAAATTAGCCTTAGTCGGTCTTGGTCATTTATACAAGATTCATATCCTACCATTGGCATGTTAATAAGGCTCTCAAAAGAAAAAGCCCTGATGGATTGTCGTAGAAGCATATTTAATTAAACTAATAATGGTCTATATATAAGCAGTTACATCTATTTCATGTTTGAAACGGTGCAAATTTTTAATTTGATTTGACTTTTACCAAAAGAAGCATTGTAGCAAAGGAGAAGAATAATTGTGGTCTGAGGCAAGAAACACGAAATAATTGAATTTAACAGAAAGGAAACAAATATCGGACTTTAGAAAAAGGGAGAGAGCTTTTCATACCTTTTATGAAATTCTCCATACATAATATCTTTGACCAAAAAAAATCATCCTACAATAGTTCACAAGCTGTATATGCCCGTGATTTCGCGGGTGTGTTCTAGTATTTATTAAACATAGAAAACTAATCTTTCAGTATCTATTTCATTTCAATTATTTGTGTTCCATTTCAGAAATGGATTGTTATAGTGTCTAATTGATTAAGCAATCGTGTCCTAGAATAGATAGATTCCCTGTTACAATTTTAATAAATGAATATTTGCTATTCAATATTTTTTTCTGGTAATTCAAGGGAGATAATAACAGTGTTATTTTAATTTATTTTGTAGTGGTGCTTTTGGAGTTGTTCATAGATGTGTAGAGAAGGCAACAGGACGAGTATTTGTGGCTAAGTTTATCAACACTCCCTATCCATTAGATAAATTTGCTGTAAAGAATGAAATCAATGTCATGAACCAGTGTCACCATCCTAAACTGTTACAGTTGAAGGATGCTTTTGAAGACAAATATGAAATGTGTCTTATTTTTGAATTGTAAGTAGATATTTGCTTCTTTTTTCCATACTTCTTATACACTTCACTGACTTCAAGTTTTAAATATTATGCCTATCTGATTCCATCCAAAGTAATGGTGCTTTCGATAGCTATAATAATAAATATATAATGAATAAAATGTAAAATTAAGACAAGATACTGTAGATTCATTATTATTCTGGAATACCAATTTAAGTGGATTTCAATGGTACAGGTAAACCACCAAATTAAATGTTCATTAAATGACAAACTTTCAATAGGCGTGTATGCAGACCTTGGCAAAACCACGAAATTAAATGTTCATTGAATGACAAACTTTCAACAGGCGTGTATGCAGACCTTGGCAAAACCACGAAATTAAATGTTCATTGAATGACAAACTTTCAATAGGCGTGTATGCAGACCTTGGCAAAACCACAAAATTAAATGTTCATTGAATGACAAACTTTCAATAGGCGTGTATGCAGACCTTGGCAAAACCACGAAATTAAATGTTCATTGAATGACAAATTTTCAATAGGCGTGTATGCAGACCTTGGCAAAACCACGAAATTAAATGTTCATTGAATGACAAACTTTCAATAGGCGTGTATGCAGACCTGGCAAAACCACGAAATTAAATGTTCATTGAATGACAAACTTTCAATAGGCGTGTATGCAGACCTTGGCAAAACCACGAAACTAAATGTTCATTGAATGACAAACTTTCAATAGGCGTGTATGCAGACCTTGGCAAAACCACGAAATTAAATGTTCATTGAATGACAAATTTTCAATAGGCGTGTATGCAGACCTTGGCAAAACCACGAAATTAAATGTTCATTGAATGACAAATTTTCAATAGGCGTGTATGCAGACCTTGGCAAAACCACGAAATTAAATGTTCATTGAATGACAAACTTTCAATAGGCGTGTATGCAGACCTGGCAAAACCACGAAATTAAATGTTCATTGAATGACAAACTTTCAATAGGCGTGTATGCAGACCTTGGCAAAACCACGAAACTAAATGTTCATTGAATGACAAACTTTCAATAGGCGTGTATGCAGACCTTGGCAAAACCACGAAATTAAATGTTCATTGAATGACAAATTTTCAATAGGCGTGTATGCAGACCTTGGCAAAACCACGAAATTAAATGTTCATTGAATGACAAACTTTCAATAGGCGTGTATGCAGACCTGGCAAAACCACGAAATTAAATGTTCATTGAATGACAAACTTTCAATAGGCGTGTATGCAGACCTTGGCAAAACCACGAAACTAAATGTTCATTGAATGACAAACTTTCAATAGGCGTGTATGCAGACCTTGGCAAAACCACGAAATTAAATGTTCATTGAATGACAAACTTTCAATAGGCGTGTATGCAGACCTTGGCAAAACCACGAAATTAAAAGTTCATTGAATGACAAACTTTCAATAGGCGTGTATGCAGACCTTGGCAAAACCACGAAATTAAATGTTCATTGAATGACAAACTTTCAATAGGCGTGTATGCAGACCTTGGCAAAACCACGAAATTAAATGTTCATTGAATGACAAACTTTCAATAGGCGTGTATGCAGACCTTGGCAAAACCACGAAATTAAATGTTCATTGAATGACAAACTTTCAATAGGCGTGTATGCAGACCTTGGCAAAACCATGAAATTAAATGTTCATTGAATGACAAACTTTCAATAGGCGTGTATGTAGACCGTTAATTTACTCATTACTTTAATCAAAGACAAGAAACAGAACCTAACAAACAGATTTGGTCTGGAAAAATCATTGATTTTTAGCTCACCTGGCCCAAAGGGCCAAGTGAGCTTTTCCCATCACTTTGCGTCCGTCGTCCGTCGTCGTCGTCCGTCGTCGTTAACTTTTACAAAAATCTTCTCCTCTGAAACTACTGGGCCAAATTAAACCAAACTTGGCCACAATCATCATTGGGGTATTTAGTTTAAAAAATGTGTGGCGTGACCCCGCCAACCAACCAAGATGGCCGCCATGGCTAAAAATAGAACATAGGGGTAAAATGCAGTTTTTGGCTTATAACTCAAAAACCAAAGCATTTAGAGCAAATCTGACATGGGGTAAAATTGTTTATCAGGTCAAGATCTATCTGCCCTGAAATTTTCAGACAAATCAGACAACCCGTTGTTGGGTTGCTGCCCCTGAATATGTAATTTTAAGGAAATTTTGCTGTTTTTGGTTATTATCTTGAATATTATTATAGATAAAGATAAACTGTAAACAGCAATAATGTTCAGCAAAGTAAGATTTACAAATAAGTCAACATGACCAAAATGGTCAGTTGACCCCTTTAGGAGTTATTGCCCTTTATAGTCAATTTTTAACCATTTTTTGTAAATCTTAGTAATCTATTACAAAAATCTTCTCCTCTGAAACTACATGGCCAAATTAATCCAAACTTGGCCACAATCATCTTTGGGGTATCTAGTTTAAAAAATGTGTGGTGTGACCCGGCCAACCAACCAAGATGGCCGCCATGGCTAAAAATAGAACATAGATTTTGGCTTATAACTCTGAAACCAAAGCATTTAGAGCAAATCTGACATGGGGTAAAATTGTTCATCAAGTGAAAATCTATCAGCCCTGAAACTTTCAAATGAATAGGACAACTGGTTATTGGGTTGCTGCCCTGAAAAAAGTAATTTGAAGGAAATTTTGCAGATTTTGGTTATTATCTTGAATATTATTATAGAAAGAGATAAACTGTAAACAGCAATAATGTTCAGCAAAGTAAGATCTACAAATAAGTCAACATGACCAAAATTATCAGTTGACCCCTTAAGGAGGTATTGCCCTTTTTAGTCCATTTTGACCAATTTTTCGTAAATTTTTGTAATCTTTTACAAAAATCTTCTCCTCTGAAACTCCTGGGCCAAATTTAACCAAACTTGGCCACAATCATAATTGGGGTATTTAGTTTAAAAATTGTGTGGCGTGACCCGTCCAACCAACCAAGATGGCTGCCATGGCTAAAAATAGAACATAGAGGGGAAATGTAGATTTTGGCTTATATCTCTGACACCAAAGCATTTAGAGCAAATCTGACTAGGTAAAATTGTTTATCAGGTCAAGATCTATCTGCCCTGAAATTTTCAGACAAATCAGACAACCTGTTGTTGGGTTGCTGCCCCCAAATTAGTAATTTTAAGGAAATTTTGCAGATTTTGGTTATTATCTTGAATATTATTATAGATAGAGATAAACTGTAAACAGCAATAATGTTCAGCAAAGTAAGATTTACAAATAAGTCAACATGACCGAAATGGTCAATTGACCCCCTAAGGAGTTATTGTCCTTTATAGTCAATTTTCAACAATTTTTATAAAATTTGTAAATTTTTACTAACATTTTCCACTGAAACTACTGAGCCAAGTTCATTATAGATAGAGATAATTGTAAGCAGCAAGGATGTTCAGTAAAGTAAGATGTACAAACACATCACCATCACCAAAATACAATTTTGTCATGAATCCATCTGCTTCCTTTGTTTAATAGTCACATAGACCAAGGTGAGCGACACAGGCTCTTTAGAGCCTCTAGTTCTAAAATTTTAGTATTCTTTTAAAAAATCTTCTCCTCTGAAACTACTGGGCCAAATTAAACCAAACTTGGCCACAATCATCATTTGGGTATATAGTTCAAAAAATGTGTGGCGTGACCCGGCCAACCAACCAAGATGGCCGCCATGGCTAAAAATAGTACATAGGGGCGAAATGTAGATTTTGGCTTATATCTCTGAAACCAAAGCATTTAGAGCAAATCTTACAGGGGATAAATTATTTATCAGGTCAACATCTATCTGCCCTGAAATTTTCAGACAAAACAGACAACCTGTTGTTGGGTTACTGCTCCAGAATTAGTAATTTTATGGAAATTTTGCAGTTTTTGGTTATTATCTTGAATATTATAATAGATAGAGATAAACTGTAAACAGCAATAATGTTCAGCAAAGTAAGATCTAAAAATAAGTCAACATGACCAAAATTGTCAGTTTACCCCTTAAGGAGTTATTGCCCTTTATAGTCATTTTTTAACAATTTTCATGAATTTTTTGTAAATTTTTGTAAATTTTTAGAATATATTTTCCACTGTTATTACTGGGCCAAGTTCATTATAGATAGAGATAATTGTAGCAAGAAGAATGTCCAGTAAAGTAAGATCTACAAGTACATCATAATCACCAAAACACAATTTTGTCATGAATTTATCTGTGTGGTTTAATATGCACATAGACCAAGGTGAGCGACACAGGCTCTTGAGAGCCTCTAGTTTTAAAACACCTCAAAAATGTTGATTTTTAAAAATAGACCATTTAACATTAATAAATTCAGAAGAAAGAGGAATTCTTATTAAAATTTAAATTGATGTCAACTCGATGCTAGAACTCTTTTTAATTCACCTATAACCAAGAGAAGTGGTCATGTAATTTATTGTTCGTATAGCTTTTATATATTATTGAAATGATTTCAGTTTGGCTGGTGGAGAATTATTTGACAGAATAGCAGCAGAAGATTACAAAATGACAGAGTGTGAGGTTATCAACTACATGAGACAGATCTGTGATGGACTTAAACACATGCATGAGAACAGCATTGTCCATCTGGATGTTAAAGTAAGTCTTAAAAAAATGGTGAATGTTTGTAAAGTGTTTTAAAATCTGTTACCCATGCTATAAAGAGATAAGTTTTGGCATCAATTAATTCAGACATAAATGAAAGGAGATATGGGATATATGCCAATACATTTTATTAAAGACAGCATTTTAACAACAAAAATTAGTATCAAAGGATAAAAATCAGTTTTAAACAACAGACATATTTCTAGGGCATTTCTAGGGCTTTTGACATTACTGCAGAACAATATATAAGAGCAATTGGTTTTTCACATCTTCTACTCGTGCAAATTTTACAAACAATGGATTTATTTTTTAATTCATTCAACATCCAACATTCAATCTCGGCGTACCCTGGTATTTTTTTCTCAAACAATCAAGAAAATGTTTATCTTATGTACACCAATACATCATAAAATACATCTACACTTCAAGAAGGGTGAACTGAAAGAAAATCACGATGTGGCCACAGTATTGCATGTCCCTGGTACAATTTGTATATATTTTCTTTTCAATAAAATTAATAACATGTTATTATGCAAATCAACTAAATATGAATATAAATTAATTTATTGCATTATTTTTTTAGCCTGAAAATGTGATGTGTACAACTAAGAATTCCAATGAAGTGAAAATGATTGACTTTGGATTAGCTACTAAATTAAACCCTGATGAAATTGTCAAAGTAACAACAGCTACAGCAGAGTTTGCTGCCCCTGAAATTGTAGATCGTGAACCAGTAGGATTTTATACTGACATGTGGGCAGTTGGTGTTTTAGCTTATGTTTTGTAAGTATAAGAAAATGTTTGTATATTATTTTGTTGTTGAAACATTGCTAACTTTCAGAAAAAATTGTTGAGATATTTTGATAGGTTGATACATCATTTGCAAGAACTTTGAGATTGTACAATGTAAATTAAGAAGTAGACATATTTTATATCTTTATCAATGCATTCAGGTTTTCATTATTTTATAAATATTTGTAATTAATCCTAATAGTCTATATGTATCCATATTTTATAACATGTACACCACTTTCTGCTGTCTGTCTTCTAAACCACACTGAAAAAGTATAAGTTTTGGAGTACATGTATTAGTGTATTTCTGAGAGAAATTAAATGTATTTTTAACGATTTTGCTAGATTGAGTGGATTATCCCCCTTTGCTGGAGAAGATGATTTGGAAACATTAGCCAATGTACAGAGATGTGACTGGGAGTTTGCAGATGATGCTTTTGCAAATATATCCCCTGAGGCTAAGGACTTTATCAGAAAACTCCTCATCAGACAACCACAGTATGTACTTATTGTAACCACTGTAAAATATCATTAAAATATCAAACTGCTTTCAAAACTGGAAGTAAATTTCAACGCTATACAGTATTTGAGCATTACGTTACTATCTTTTCAGACAATACTTAGTTAGAAGCATTTCTGGCTACCTTAACACCATTTAGAAATTGCAAAGAATCAATGAAACTACAAGTAATCCTATTATATTGGTACAAATTTAATAATTTATATTTCAGGAGGAGGATGACAGTCCATGAATGTTTAGATCATGATTGGATGAAGGTATGAGAAATAAAACACAGTTTACACTTACTGTATTATAAAATGAGGGTTAAATGTCAAAAGTTGTGAAAGCAAGGCACAATTATCAAAGACACACTCAAACTCACAAGTCAAATAAACTGACAATCATATGGCAAAAAAGAAAAAGATAAAATGACAAAAACTAGTATACAAAACACTACCTAGAAAAACTAAAGACTGAGCAACACAAACCCTACCAAAACCAGGGGTTGATGGATGTAACTTGCCAAATTAAATTGATTAAATTTAAAGATAATGTATATTGTGTTATTTAAGTATTATATTCTCACTTGCAGGACAGCAATTCTAATTATTTATTTTAAAATCTGGATTTATTTTTTAGGGTGACCTCAGTGGTCGTACAGCCAGAATTCCATCTAGTCGCTATGACAGCATTAGATCAAAAATGAAAGCAAAATATGTAAGTTTATCTGGTGAATTTGTGTTGCTTTTTTACTGAAAAATATGCTTTCAGGTATGGAAAAGGGCACTAGTTATGTACATGCTTCACCTCTTACATTTAAAGGCATATGAAACCTCAAATTAAAAAGAAATATGCACAATTTTTTAATAACTTAATGGATAGTTTTCATAATACAACTTATGTATATATACTTTTTTCTGCATAAAATTCTTTAATTTGTCCACATTTAGAAGAAGTTTACTTATTTTTAATTGCTTGCTTCCAGGAAGCAATTCGCCGACATATTTTCCGTATGCATAGTGACCTTAGCGGGACCCTCCTCGTAAAAATACTTTGATACCAATACACATGGATCTGTCATTTAAATAAACAATTATCTGATTGTACATGTTAAACACATGCTCAATACCCATGCTTTTTGTTGATTGTTTACTATAAGATGACAATCGGTAAACTTCAGCTTCAAAACTGTTTACTGTAAGGTGACAATCAGTAAACTTTAGCTTCAAAACACAGCATTTAATGAGCAGCCATATTTGTTAAATCTAAAAGACAGAGAGAAAAAAAATTGACAATTATACGATATATTTGCATAAAAAATGAGAAAATAGTGCACAGAGGACTAAGTTTATGATATATACATGCATTGGTTCAACAATTGGATAAACATTATTTTTCACCAGTCACTCGTTTCATATGACTTTAATTTAAATATTAAAATAATAATTTTATTTTTTATTTTTCCATAAGTAAATAATTCTTTAAAAATTTAAGATGAAACTCTTTTAATATAATCATTATATGTTGTTTTCAAAAAAGAATAATTGTTTGTTCCTAGATTAGTTTATACCATTTTATTTTTAGGCTGACTGGCCAGCTCCAAACCCAGCTATTGGTCGTATTGCAAACTTTGGTGCTCTTAGGAAAAACAGACCTAAAGACTTCTCAATCTTTGATTCATACTTTGGTAAGTACAATATATATTGTATAATTTTTTTATTAATTGATTTTAGATATTTTTATATTTTCTAAATGAAATTAAATAAAAAGACAGTTTATTGGGAGCTTAAAATGGATATTATTATTTTAGAATCTATTTAAAGTCACAGAGATTATATATTTTCTATTTTGTTTTATTTTAGATCGCAAAGAAGCAGCTCCTAGATTTATCCGTAAACCAAGAAATATTCTGGCTGCTGAGGGTCAGTCTACCAAATTTGATTGTAAAATCATTGGGGCTTCCCCACCAATTGTCACATGGTAAATATATAAATTTCATTGTAAAATTATTGGAGCTTCCCCACCAATTGTCACATGGTAAATATATAATTTTGATTGTAAAATTATTGGAGCTTCCCCACCAATTGTCACATGGTAAATATATAATTTTGATTGTAAAATCATTGGAGCTTCACCACCAATTGTCACATGTAAATATATATTACTTTATATAAAATCATTTGTATCAGTAATTGTTATCTGTGATTTTCATAACCCAATGATAGATTTGTTTATACACAGTAGATTTGAGTTCAATCTTGCAGTTTGTACGTATAAAATAATGTTGCAGATATTTCTAAATCTTCAGATGAGCTTTGAATAAAAACGAAAGAATTAGCTGTATTTAAAGTGAATAAACTTGCTATGAATTTGATTTCAGGTCATATGACAATTCAGTTCTATCTCAAAGTGTCAAATACATGCAAAAATACAGAGGCAATGAGTATGAGCTCAAGATCAGTAGACTAAAAATGTCTGACAAGGGACTTTATACTGTCATTGCTGAAAATTCATTTGGAAAACGTGAAGAACATGCAACACTTAAAGTTGAAGGTTATTATACAATTTATCTTATTTTTTGTCATTTTTGTTTATGAAAAATACTTGTCCAAACTTGTCCACAATCATCATTAAGGTATCTAGTGTCTGATTATAGATAAATTATAGATAACTGACATGGTTTTTTTTTGTCATTTTTGTTTCACAATATTACAATAACTTTTGTTTTTGAAAAAAAAACATACTTTTATTTATTACAAATAGTTTTTTGTTTTATTTATATTCCTTGTTTTTTTGTTTTAGTTTTATATTCAATATCTAGTTGTCTATCAGTGATTTTGTTTTGTTTTCCAAGTATTGTTATGAAGATGTCTGACTACTATATTTTTTTATTTCAGTCAATCCCGAACTACAAAGGATGCCAAGCAGTAGGGATACCACACCAATGAGAAGGTAAGCTCCATGGTTATGGTAGATTTCAAAGCAATATAAAGTACAATATTTTAAACCATGGTGTTCTGGAATATATGTGTATAACATTCTTACCTAAGAAATCTTTGGATACAGCAACCCTCATCAACTTTTACTTTTATGCCCCACCTATGATAGTAGAGCGGCATTATGTGTTCTGGTTTGTGCATCCGTTCGTTCATTCGTCCGTCTGTCCTGCTTGAGGTTAAAGTTTTTGGTCGAGGTAGTTTTTGATGAAGTTGAAGTCCAATCTGCTGTCCCACTTCAGGTTAAACTTTTGATATGATTTTTCTAAATTTAATGCCAAATTAGAGTTTTTACCCCAATTTCACAGTCTACTGAACATAGACACATTCTTGTTAGTGCTTTTTTGTAAATATTGAATAGATTTCTGACAAAATCATAGGGATGGTGACATTTCTTGAAACAACGGAATATATATGAGGAGGTTAAGGATGCACAATTAACCTAAAGAGCTTTCTTTGTCAAGGTATATATGTATTATTATTATTTTGTTCTTCAGGTCAAGACGACCATCCCTGTCACCTGCTCCAGAGGTCAAACCTGTTGAGGAGGCACCAAAGATTAGCTTTGGTTTACGTCCTCGTTTGATTCAAGCAGGGTCAGAGTTCAAACTATTAACATGTGTACAGTCAACACCAGTACCAAAGGTAGGTCTTTGTCACCATTTCTGAAGACATACATTTAAGTATAAATTGTTTGTGATAAAAAAATCTGTATTGAAAAAAAAAATACTGAGTAAACAAAAATTACATATAAGAAATACTGAGGATCTGAAATTTTGTGAGATCATTTTGAAATTAGTGTTAATAGTTTATGAATAATTATACACCTGAGTTAAATATTAACGGATTGGTCAACAAATGATGGTTGTGTTTGGATATTATGTTGAAAAATCATGAATGAGATATTATGTTGAAAAATCATGAATGAAGAGAAATTTTATCAACAAGTATTAAATTTTTTTTAATTTTTGAATAACACTTTGTATGTTGTTTTATTAATAGGTAACCTGGTACAAGGATAATAAGGATGTGTCAAAGGATCCCCATTACATGTGTTCTTACTCTGGTGGTGTCGCCACTATAGAGGTACAGTCTGCTAAACTGGCTGATACTGGTACCTACACATGTAGAGCCATCAATGAGCTTGGAGAGCATGAAACATCATCTCGTGTTGTAGTTGAAGGTAACTAAAGGATTTTTTCTGTACTTTAAAAGTGTGTGTGATATTTGTATAATTATTTTACTTTATACATGCTCATATTTACATGGCACAACTTAGAATTTGTAAAACATTGCAATTATGAAGAGAGTCTTGAAATGAAATACAGTCATTATGAGATTTTAGAACAAACATGATTAAACTTTATTGTATATGACAGAAAATAAAATTTATAGCTTATATACTGGAATAATGCATTTCAGTTTTTTTATACAAACAATCAATAAAAATTGTGTGTCTCTCTTTTATAATGGATCAACAATTTGTTTCTATTTTACTTGAAATTTATATATATTTATTCAATTTCAGACCGAGCTCATGACTTTGACAAATCAGACATCTTTAAAAGTCACAAACAATCCAGAACAGCAAGGACAACAAAGTCTGGATTTAGTTTCGCTGATTCTAGTAGTAGTTATAATGAAACATCGACATCATCATCTTCAACACGTACATCAAATAGATCGTCAAGACGTGTGGAAGAATCATCATATGAAGATTCATATTCATCTAGTAGGAGTTCACGTAGAGGTAATTATTGTCTTTATAGGTTTCTTGAAACATTAGATCCGATATTATTTTTCTAAAGGTTTTATTTTTCTATTCACCGACAAACTTGATGAAATGTCAGCATATAAGGCACCAGTCGAGGATTTTGTTAGATGATGCTAGTGCTCCAAACCATCTGCATATGAATAAGTTAAAATGTTAACTCCTCCTATACGTCTAAGTGTGAAGAAATTATTGAATATAAATGCATAGATAAAATAAAGAAAACTAGTTGTAAGTGTTTCAAACCTCTGGGAAGTACTTTCTTGAAATCTGCATTAGAGCAGAAGATCAATTTTACATAAATAACTATTGCAAACTTCTTGTAATTTCTAATAAATGCCTTGAAATATTTGAGAACATTATTTAGATTTTGCGCTTATAACTAATTTTTTTTTTTTCAGATAAAAAACGGGAGCCATCAGTAGAAGCTCCAGAATTTACAACACAGCTGTCACCTTTGAGTTTAAATGAAGGTGATAGGTTGAAGTTGACATGTACTGTAAAAGGTCAACCTGAACCAGAAGTAGAATGGTTTTATAATGGACAGGTTAGTTAAAATATATATGATCAATATATGTAATCAAGTATGAAAGTAGAAGAGTATGGATTCAACTGTTGCATTATATAAACAGTCAAGCACTGTATATTTGAATAGCTTTTGTTTTCAACTTATTTTAGGCACATTTTTTCAGTATATTTGTTAGATATAGTAATATTTGCATCCAATTTAAACAAAAATTCTTGCTTTGAGAAAAGTCATTATTGATTTTAAAATATTTAGATTGTAACAAATTGTTTCAGATATCTTTCTGATATAAGGTGCTTATTGGCCAGCTCACATCAACTTAACAAAGTACAATTTTTTCGGAATTGTCATTTTCAAGAAAGTTTTTTACTTTTTTTTACTTTTTACATGTGCATTTTTAAGATGATATAGTTATTTAACTTGATGAATACTGTACCATCAAATATAACTCAACACATATATGTTTATGTCATTTCAGCTCATGCAAAGTGATGATGCCATAAAAATATCTGCAATAGCAGGTCACCATACATTAACAATAGATAGTTGTATCATTGACGATGATGGAAATTATGTGTGTAAAGCTAAAAATCCTGGAGGTCAAGCTTCCTCACGAACATCTGTACAAGTTACTGGTAAGTTTGCATATATTCACTATAAAGTCATTGTGGCTTATTTTTCTGGTGTTTGTTTATTGAAAATTTGTGGTTGATTTCAGTAGCCAAGCATCTAAACTTTAGCCTGTCTCTGGGTGCAGCATTTTCTCACTGTTGAAGATCAATTGATTACCCTGGGCTGTTTTCTGGACTTTGGCTAGTTTGTTGTCTATTTGACACATTCCTGGTATCCATTCTCAATTTTTTTTTACAGGCGAATCATTATACAACAACACAACTTACCTGAAGAGTGACAGCAATATATATTTGTATAGTTTTAAAATTTCTGAAAATAAAACTTATTATTGTGGATGCTACTTTTGTAGTTAAAAAAAGGAAAAATCATAAAAATACTGAACTCCAAGGAAAAATATAATGGGAAAGTCCATAATCACATGGCAAAATCAAATGACAAACCACAACAAAAACAAATGGACAAGAACTGTCATATTCCTGACTTGGTACCAGGGCTTCCAAAACATATTTGAGCCAGCCGGACATTTTATATCTGATCCCGATTTTAATCCCTTCAGACTTATTCACAAAAGGCAATTATGGTAATCAGATGGCCATTCCAATGATTGACATTAGATTAAAAAGAAAATGATTTAAAACTTTACTTAGATATGAATTTGATGTATGGATGTAACCTGTTAAATTGGCAGTGCATCATTCAAAGTGCGCACATTAGCGTGCTCATATCTGCCTTAGAGTCTTTATTTGTGCAAAATGACATTGTTAAAAACTTTACTTTCGATTTTAAAATCACATTTTCCTAAAACCGGATGTTGACTTGACAATGGTAAAACATGGACCATAAACGGATACATAAAATCCGTGTACATTTCAAATCAAGACTTAGTGAAGTAGCTCTTTCCATGTTATTTCTTCAACAAGATACTTGAAATGAACATAAGATACAGGTATCAATGATAATTTTAGCATTTTTGCAGAAATGTAGGATGCATAATTAAATTTCCCACCTGTGCACATGCGCACACATGTTATAGTTCATACAGTGTAGTTCTGCGATTTTTCATCAAATCATGCTGATTAACTAATTTCTTATAATTTTAATCTTTTGGACTAAATCAATTAGATACAAACTGCTGAAATGTAAGAAAATAATTGTGAATAGACCGATTTTATATACGATGTCCGGTACTGAAAATAGTTTACCTGTCACCTGAACAGGTAGATTTCAGCTGTCCAACAACTAATTAGCCTTGATTAAAATTAGAAAATATTGAAGTAGGGGTTGTTTTGATAGTAATTAATCATCATGTCACTTTTATGATCGGAAATGTTTGGATGTTAAAGGCAAAAGATTGTGTCAAAAAGATCGTGAATTATGTTAAAATGACCGAAAAAGCCTTGAAAACTAAAAAGTAGATGACTGTTTCATGCTTTGCCCAGCGGGACTTTAATGCATTATACAAATGTCCGGTATATATGACCGTTTTGGAAGCCCTGCTTGGTATAGGCATTTTCAAATGTAGAAAATGGCGGATTAAACCTGGTCTCATCAAATTCCGTTATATCTACAATGATGCGTGAACTGAACAGACATAATAAATCAATAGTCCATAGAGTTCTCTTAGTCCCTATCTTAATATGGTGTTCTGGCCATTCCAATGATTGACAAAATTGTTTGTACGTACATTGAACGACAAATTTATGTGACGTATAAAATTTTCTGACGTCAGACACTCAAATCAATAAATGTGTTCGTAGATAGTAGATGTTTTTGTGTTCTGTTAAATTGTTCCTTTTAAAATTGTTAAACGATGATGACTGATGTACCCATATTTTGACTATTATACGCATCAATGTAAAAAATATCGGAAATTGATGAGACTGTCATTAAAGTGAGAGGGTTAGCGCTATAGAACCAGGTTTAATCCACCATTTTCTACATTTGAAAATGCCTGTACCAAGTCAGGAATATGACAGTTTTTGTCCATTCGTTTTTGATGCGTTTTGTTATTTGATTTTGCCATGTGATTATGGACTTTCCCAATTGATCTTCCTCTAAGTTCAGTATTTTTGTGATTTTACTTTTTTCTGTTTATTTGTAGAAAATAGACCTGTAAAATCCTCCACACCTCCACAAATAAAATCGTCATCACCTAGGCCAGACTTTATAGAACATCCAGCTGGTGTTAGTTTAGAAGACGGCGATAAAGCAACATTAGAATCTAGAATATCAGGTGAGGAAGTCGTGTGTGTTCACCTGGCCTTATTATGTTGTAAAAGTTGGTTTAAATGCTTATTTTAACATTGAAAAACATTTGATAAATATTCATATATTTTTTTAAAGTCGAAATAAGAATAAAAATTCTTCATATTTCAATTTTTTTTTTTTTTTTAGAAATGAGTTAATAACACTATTAGTAATGCAATATTATTAAATATACAACTTAACATGTGAAAGAAAAAGATTATTATTTGGTAAATGTTCAAAAGACAAAACTTAGTTCACATTACACATACATTTCTGAGAACTGTTAAGCTATATAAAATACTTTCAGTTATATATTTTAAAAGTAATTGATATTTGTTAAATACAATTTTGTTATGATTGTTTATTTGCTGTGTGAAAGTTTCTATGTTCAGAATGGTTTTATTTGTCTTTTTGATGTTTGAACTTTTGAACTTGATGTGATGCATTGTTCCCCCATATATATTCAATTTTACCAAACATGTGTTTGATTTTGAGTTTTACCTTTTAAAACATGCTTTGTACCTGGGAAAACATCTTTAACTTCTGTTACAATTATTTTTTGTTGCAATATGTCAGGGAAAATATAAATATTTGAGCAACGTCAAACAGAAATCAACCTTATACTAGTACATCTGAACCTGTACATGTATACTAGTACATGTGAACCTGTACATGTATACTAGTACATGTGAACCTGTACATGTATAAGATTTTGAATAATTTTTGAACCTTAAAATACAAAACATAGGGTTCTTATATCGACTCAATTTTCAAACAGTCACAGACTTTGTGAAGAGATTTTTTTCAACTGGAAATATTTGATTTACATGTACTGATATTCATTTGCAAAATGTCTATTTCTATCTGACGACATAGCTCATGTTTTAAAAAAAAGATAGAAAAGTCTTCTCACAGAAATAACATAGGGATCAGTCATTTGTAATTATATAACCTAAAAAGGGATTGTTCAAAATTTTGAAAATCAAAAGGTTGGGTATCCAATTTTTAGAAGACAATATGTCAATACATGTATGTGAAAATAAACTACGACAGGAGACAAAGAAAATAGAAATTCTGAATTTATGTAAATTATAAACTGCCCTGATTTGTAGGCAATCCTGAGGTAGAATGGTACAGAGGTAATGAATTAATAAAAGATTCAGCTGATTTCCAATATCATAAAGAAGGAGATATGTTTAGATTAATTATAGCTGAAGTTTTTCCAGAAGATACAGGAATTTATAAATGTGTTGCTAAAAATTCGGCTGGCACAACAACGAGTAGTTTTTATATAAAAGTGGAAGGTAAGAAAATCAATAAATAAAGAGTCAATTACCTAATTACGCTCATATTCTTTCTTGACAGCCAAACAGTATTATACTACACAAAAAAAAACTTTCTAAAATTATGAAAAAATGAAGTACACAAGTTGTCAGAAAAAAATACAGGAAAAAAAAGCATGAATAAGTTTCCATGAATTTGTTTGTTATTCTTTAAAGGATGATGAATGATTTGAAATGCATGTGTTATATATTTGTTTATTTTTGTGTGAGATTATTTAATTTCTTGAATACCATTACCATTATTAAGAGTTTCCCTTTTGTGGATTTGAAACTTTTGATTTCAAGAACAATGCATGGATTTCTCACAATCATAATGGATGCCTATTTTTGATCACACCAGTGCATTTTGCAAATGCTTTAAACTTTTATCTTAAAAGATTTATTAAATAAGGTCATTTTATTTATTTATTTATTGGTCTAATTTATAGAACCAGATGTAGACCCTTTAGCTCCAGTTTTCCTCTCACATCCCAAGTCACAGAGTATAGATGAAGGAACAGCATTCAAGGCATCATGTACACTTGACGAGGCTGACTCAGGTAAGATAGGATTCTTGTTTAAAAAATATTACTCATTTTCAAAAGCACCTGT
This sequence comes from Mytilus galloprovincialis, assembly GCF_965363235.1. Lineage (NCBI taxonomy): Eukaryota > Metazoa > Mollusca > Bivalvia > Mytilida > Mytilidae > Mytilus > Mytilus galloprovincialis. The sequence goes on along the minus strand of NC_134844.1, from coordinate 35,298,356 downwards.
TTTTAAAATGATTGTACAAATCTGATGGTCAGTTCAAGCTTACTTAATAACTGATCGTCTTTTGAAAGAAAACAAAATTGACAGATAGAGCCTGAATATCCTACATGAATAAGCCATTTCATTATCAGTACAAAATATGATTGCCATAAAAGCCTCTAGCTGTGATCTGGTGCTTGCCTCCTTGTCAATGCCAAATCATAGATTTGAAAAATAATATATTTTGCTTCTCTCATGATCACACAGCATTTTGTCGTACTAAAAATTTGTCTTGGAAGGGTTACATGTCCTCCTATTGACTGTTTACCATATGGACTAGAATGTTAAAATCCTGGCTATAATTGGTGATCTAGTAAAAAACATAGTTAATATTCATATTAAATTATTATTTACTCGACTTCTTGTCCATATATGCATGTACAAATATTTTTCACTGTACATAAAACACCAATCTATCCATCCTTCTAAATATAATTCCTATGTTACAGTTAAATGGAGCAAGGATGGTACAGAAGTAGAAGACACAGGAAGATTTAAATTTACACAAGATGAAAACAAATTCACATTTGAAATCCCTGCAGCTTTAGCTACCGATTCTGGTGAATACACAGTGACAGCCAAGAATAGCCGAGCCTCCTCCCAATGGGTATTCACCCTTAGTGTTGCTGTAAGTTCCTCACCTGTAGCAGATATTGACGTCGTCAAACTTATAGAAGACATGCAGGTGAGAATGACATTCAGGCATTAGTTCAGAGTTCATGGTCATCATAAATAGTACTTTATTTTGTACTATAGATTTATTTACATTCATGAGTATCAATTTGTCGTAATTGAACAAAACTGACTTTTTGTTTAATATTTGATTTTGAAGTTTTGTCAAAGTCTCCATACAAGTACATAGAAAAGTGTTTATCACTAACCATTTTTAAAAATATGTGGTTCACCTATATAAACGAAATCCACCAAAAGTTGATATCCAATCCAAGAATACTAATGAATCTACAGTAGTGGTACAGTTTGTACTTTACTTTTAAGAATGGCTGCTGTTCTTTAGTCTGTGGAATAAGGAACAGTGTGCAACTTTGCAATAGATTTTTTTTAGATTTATACCAATTTTAATAGTTATATAAGTACAAAAAAAATCAATATATGAACAAAACTATTATGATGACCATTTGAACAATATATATATATTTATAGCATACATTACATGTAAGATTGTTGTCTTAGCTAGTCTGTAGTGCTTGTCTTACGCAATACATAGTCAAATGTTAGTGTACAGTCTTGTCTAGTCTTTGTATAGTATAATAGTTTATTAATAATTAGATGTAAGAAAAATAATTTTAATTTGAACTTTGGGAAAGTGTATTGTAAATTTTTGGAGGTTTTTATATTGAATTTGATATTTTGTTTACAATGCAAACAAAACAAATTTTATTATCAAAAATTAATTGCAGTGTACAGCTCTATAACTTTGTTAATCCATTATTTGAAATTAAATGGATTTTTGGCATACATTGTTTAGTTTTAGGTTAAGAGTTAAAAAGATTATTTCAATAACCAAAGCAAGCACAACAAGATGAATGTATTGTATAGATGTATATATAGCTATGTCTGAAGCATGTCATCTCATGTATTGTTGTCTTCTGTTTAGTCTGTATATTTGAAGATTTCAACCTTGTCACTATTTGGGAATCTATGACACTCTACTTGAGAATTTGGGACACATGCAATATTGACATCATTTAACAATCACTTGCATTTGTCTTTTGTGGGGTCAGACATAGTCTCTTGCTACCTTAAATTTTTACAGGAACATCTAATACCAATAAAGTTTTAAAATAAAATGATACTTTTATTGAAGAAGAAAAAAATATTTCAGAATTGATTGTTTCAAAAAGATGTTAGCTTTTGTTGTTTATCATATTTATGTAGATCGATCATGATCAGTTCACTTCACTTACAAGGAACTGTCAGCGACTTGTACTACTTTATGTTCTGATAATTATTATGTCATACAATAATCCAGCTCTGAAAAAGGATGAGTGTCATAATGACTAAATCAGAGGATCCAAAAATGGTCTCCAAAACATGAAGCATAACAGCATACTTAATTTAGAAATATACAGTGATAACTTGACCTAATGTATTATACTCACTGCACAATACACATGATACTGCGTTTGTGGTCTCATGTTAGTGTGTTTGCCTCGAGTGTGGGAGATTGTTTGTTCACACTGAAGATTTAAAAATTGGTATTTGTTGTTTCCCAGCTAAGCATACAGTATTTAGGAGTAAGATCTAGACTGGTCAGCTGTGAGTCAGAAGAAAGTGTCAGGGTATGGTGACTTACTCTTTCTTGGAACTGTTACCTAGTGAACAAGCACATGTATTAAAAATCTGGCTTAGCATGTCCGTTTAGTACAAAGCAGGATTAATATTTATATTATGTTAACATGTTCTCTTCCTGGCATATTAATATGCTGCTGGACATTAACCTGCTATTCATTATCATCATCACAAAGCACATGTTTCTGGACTAATGTTACATTATACTATTATGGCATGCTTATGAAGAAATATTTCAAAAGTTAACTATGCGAAACTACTAGGATCACCAAAACGGATATAAACTTGTACAGAACAGACAAATCACTCAATAGTAAAAAAAAAAATAACAGATCAAGATTACCTTGTTCAAAAGTTTATGACATTATGCCAGATGCCTACAAAGCATCAGTATGTGTTGGTCTTCCTCTTGATGAAACCACTAGATAATTCAATTGAATCTTACCATTCAGTCTTTTTTATGTATGAATAATATATGTTGGATATTCATCAATGAGACCTTTAAAGAAACCTAATAATACAATAAAACAAAAGAAAATATCTTGAGGTTAACATAATGTTGATTCAATTATTCTCTTATGGATATCAATTTTTATGATTTCAGAAGGGAAAAATGTTGACAGATATCTGATTTTTGTAATTTAGTTAAATTCTGCATAAAAGCCTAGAGAAAATTTGTACTTTTTTCAACATTTAAATGTATGGTTACCTATACCCACAAAAACCATAAAAATTGATATTCCATGAGTTATAATGAATCCACAGTATATACATTAACAATAGACAAGTTGTGAAGAAAGAGACTATCAAGGATCAGCCATTAATGCAATATTGTTTAATGGACAAAAACACTTTTTAACTAGAATGTAAGCATATAAACACAATAAAATAATATTCTTTTTAAAAAATTCTGTGACTACTTCCACAAAAATTCTTACGATTAAGATTGATCGTAAGTTATACTATGTTGTAACTGTTGTTAATGACTTACGAGCAATGTCTTGTATTTATTCCTGCTAGTATATATATTTTGTTCTGATTTTTATTTTCAGTAAAAGAACAGGCTTGAAGATTTTCTCTACATATCATTTACTACATAACAACATGGGATTGTGGCCCACACATGAACAGATTGCTCACTAACCTACGAGTGAAAGTTGTGTGATTATCAGCTATTTTTAGACTTGTATGCTTTCTGGATGTGATAAATTTCAACACTTCTTTGGCTATATGCCAAAAGAATGTAAAATCTGTATGAGGATTGTACCAGAGGCATATATTTTCAAATTGATTGTAACTTTTGTTTTATCATTTCATCATGATCTATTAAGTCTCAATCATTTTCGCTTCTTCATCGGCTAAGTTTTGCTGAGTGATTCTTGTTTTAAGACTTTTCTATAATATGGTAATTTTCTTACCAATTTTGTAACAAAATAAATTTGAAAAGAGAAAAAAAATGGAAAAAGATCAGAAGACAATTGGTAAATTGTAGATGTAATATTATATTAGTTTTCTTCTCTTTCGCTTTAGCTGTAAGATTATTACTGTATTAAGAAAAGTCTAAAAAAACAAAATGACTTTATTGGTAATATTATATTGTATATAGATATTGTTTGATTGAAAGAATTAACTTGTATCTTTTGCCTATAAGCATAACATTATTTTTTCAATTTTTGAATAAAATAACAAGTAAAAGTTCACAGTTTTCTGTGCAAAAGAAAAGTTTAAAGAATCAAATGCTGAAATTTTAGTTATTTTTATGCCATAGAATTTTCACATAAATTTATGCATGAAACATGAACATTTAGAAATTAAGTACTGATTTTTATATATCATAAATCTAATTTATGAAACATTAATGATAAGTGCAGATTTTGATAAAGTAATATTGTTGGTTATAGGCAAGGAAAGGATTGTTTGTAGTTCAATGAACAGATATAGATTTTAATATATTTTTAACTGATAAAATAATTTATTTGAAGAGAAAAATTATTTAATTAAATTATTGCTGTTATTTTTTAACTTATTTTTTATATTGGTGCAATAAGCAACAAATGTGTTGTTGATTGAGTTTTTAAACATGATAAGATTATTTGAGATTTTTATTTATTTTTGCTGAGGGTACATGTAGCTTTATTTTAATTTTGTATTGTGTTAATTTTAAGTAATTAATCAAAAAATGAATCAATTTAGTTCATTTAAACTATTAACCATTACTGGAAGATGCTCATAAGATTGGAACTCTAGTATATCATGTGCTTTTATCATGTTTCTAAACATTATTTATTATAAGTTTGGTGTGGTTTCAAGGGGAGTAACTCTTTCTTTGCCTGTTTATGCAGTATAATATTGATGACCTGTGATAATCAGCCATTCTGGGTAAATGTTTTAATTTTCTTACAGGTATACAAAAATATATGAACTGACTTTTATATTTTAAAAAAGAGAAATATGTATAAGACAAATCAGTATGATATATAACATTCAATGAGATAAGAAAGACAAAATTATTCTGTGATAAACAAATTCATTTTGATAATTACAGAAAAATAATTACCACTTCCTTAATGTTATCAAAGTGAATAAATTTATAATTCATAGTTGTATTTCAGCTCTGTAAGGAAAATTTTGTCATTTACCCAGCAAGTCTGAAGAAAGACCCCCAGTAATCCCACCGGAATAATCCCACCGGAATAATCCCACCGGAGCTATTTGCTGTGATGTTCTGTATTATTATCACTGCCCCATGCTTTACCTCTTTTATGAAAATGTTATCAAATAAAATGCTGTTCTGAAGAATCTGGTGTTAATCTTGGTTTTTTCCATGATATATCCTAATGTATCTGTTATATATGATTTGGTGATTTCCTTTACCCTAAGAAACCTCTCGATATAAAAGTTTATCATTTCATGTTTCTGCCAGACAAGTTTAACATTTAATGTTATGGCAGGACAACTATAGCTATGATTAAAAGGCAATCTGAGGTATATGTCAAAAGGATAGCAACCCAACTTCACAAAAAATAAAAAGACATCTAGATGTCAAGATACAGTCTCCAATAGTAGGCAAGAATCTACACAAAATCTGATCTTTAAAAAAAAAGAGTGGATAAATGAAAGAGCATTAATTTTGATCTTCTGCAATCATAATGACGACATATTAGTTGGTTAACATTAGATCACATTCAGAAAGAGATTAACAACTATATTTCACTGTATGGCTTTCAACCATGAGCAAATGCCATACCACAGATTCCGCTGTATTAAAAGGCTCTGAAATGACAAATTTAAAACAATACTAATGAGAAATGAAAGACCTAATTTATGTACAAAATAATGAATGAAAAAACAAATGTGTTACACAGCGACAAATGACAACCAGGGAATTACAGGCTCCTGACTTGGGACAGATATATACAGAATGGTTGGTCTATCAGTCCATCTATTCCATATCAGTTTTTACATCGGATTACTGTTTTAAGGAATTCAGGTTGTATGTTGCCAAAGCTATTTCTACCAAAGTGACTTGTGTTTTTGACTGATGACAGAATATGTTTCCTATAATTATGTGTGCAAAATAACATTCCTTTTCGTTTGTTATATATTAATTTCATCAAACAATATTCATGGAAATAATTTTTAACGCAATAATAATAAATATGAAAAGGTGTTGTGAGACATAAATATATGTCAACATCCAATCAAGAATACCAAAATTTGTATTAACACATTCAGAAGAATATCTCTGGAATGTTTTGCAACAAATCCAAGAAAATATGAATGCTTACTCAAATCCAATCAATTAAAAAAAGAAGTATTATAGAAGAGTGTCCACCATGCACTTGCACTGCACTAATAGTAGAATAGAATGAAATAAAAAGGAATAAAAATTATATGTAACTGTTATACATATTTAATTTATAACAACAAACCAGAGTAGACTGATAACAAATGATTATATCACATACAATATAATATTTATTACTGTGAGGTTGAATTCCCTGTCATGACTGTATTCATCATCCACACTATCTATGTACTTTAACCCTAGTTTCAGGTAAAGAGATGTGATTTCTTTCTGAGACGAGTGCTTTTGACCATCCACCAGAATTTGCAGTTACCGATGTTCAGTTCATCAGTTCTTTAATTAGTTTTGGTTAAAGATAGTTTACAATGGGAAAAAAAAGCTTATAATAACAAAACATAGTTCAATTTTGAAGAGTTATGCCCCTTTACAAATGGAAACATTCGCTGAATTTTTCATTTCCATTCTCTAACTTTAGTTTGCCTCAACCAAATGTTATGAAATGAAACTTGTACACAATGCTGACTACCACAAAATACAGGTCAAGTTTGAAATTTCATGGTGTCAATTTAACAGTTCTAGAGTTATGCCCCTTTCCAAATGGAAAAACTGCAGATTTTTTTGTTTCTGTTCTCTAACAGGTGAGCCTCAACCAAATGTTGTGAAACTTACACAACATGTTTATTACCACAAAGTACAGATAAAGTTCAAATTTTTTGTCATTTAATTTCTTACCTATTATGATACAAGAGTGCACATGCTGAAATGTCTCTACTTCTTTACTTATCATTAATATTATGTTGATAGTCCTAAATATATAGCTTTTTTCCATATTATGTAAACATAGCATTAACCAAGAAAACTAAACTTTGACCAATGAACCATGAAAATGAGGTCAAGGTCAAATGAACCATGCCAGGCAGAAATGTACAGCTAACAATTCTTCCATACAACAAATACAGTTGACATATTGCTTATAGTTTAAGAAAAACAGACCAAAACACAAAAACTTAACACTGAGCAATAATCTGTGAAAATGAGGTCAAGGTCAAATAAAACCTGTGCGACTGACATATTGATCATAAAATATTTCCATACAACAAATATAGTTGACCTATTGCATAAAGTATTAGAAAAAAAAAACAAAACTCAAAATTTAACTTTGACCACTGAACCATGAAAATGAGGTCAAGGTCAGATGACACCTGCCAGCTAGACACGTACACCTTACAATCATTCCATACACCAAATATAGTTGACCTATTGCATACTGTATAGGAAAAAAAGACCAAAACACAAAAACTTAACTTTAACCACTGACCACTGAACCATGAAAATGAGGTCAAGGTCAGATGACACGTGCCAGCTAGACATTTACACCTTACAATCATTCCATACGCCAAATATAGTAGACCTATTGCATACAGTATAAGAAAAACAGATCAAAACACAAAAACTTAACTTTGACTACTAAACCATGAAAATTAGGTCAAGATCAGAATACACCTGCCAGTTGGACATGTACACCCTACAGTCCTTCCATACAACGAATATACATTTACTAGACCTATTGCTTATAGTATCAAAGATATGGACTTGACCACCAAAACTTAACCTTTTTCACTGATTCAAGTAGTCACTGAACCATAAAAATGAGGCCAAGGACGTTGAACATGTGACTGACGGAATCCAGGTCTTCCACCTTCTAAAATATAAAGCTTTAAAGAGTTAGCTAACGCCGCCGCCGGATCACTTTCCCTATGTCGAGCTTTCTGCCGCAGCGTCGACAAAAAATGATAACCATATTTGGTATATTGGTTCCTTGTAGCGTCTACATGTCTATCACACTGTGTTCACCTGACCTCAACCTCATTACAGTGATCAAAATTATAGTTACAAGATAATGCAAATTTCTCAGATACTAGAGGCAGTAGGTTAAGTTTCTGTGTTTTGTGTTTATTTTCAAATACTAGAACCAATAAGTCAATGTCATTTGGTGTATGGAATAATTGTAAACTAAGTGTATATGTCTGACTGTCTGGCAGGTATCAATTGCCCCTGACCTCATTCTCATGGTTCATTAGTCAATGTTAAGTTTCTGTTGTTTGGTCCTACTAACTTTGTCAGATACTGTAAGTATAAAATCAACTATACTTGGTGTATGAAATGATCGTAAGGGTGACGTGTCTGTCTGGTATGATTCATTTGACCTTGACCTCATTTTCGTGGTTCATTGCAAATTGGTCAATGTTTAATTTAATGGGTGTGTCTGTTTCTTTATAGATACTATAAGTAAAAGGTTAACTATATTTGGTGCAAGGAATGATTGTAAGGTTACACTTTTGCATGTAATGTATCTCACATTCAAAATTTACCTCATTTTCATAGTTCATTGGTATTCCTTGATTGGTTTGTTTCATTTGTACTTTAAGCAAAAGGTCAATTAATATATTTGTGTACGATATACACGTCTGTCTGTCAGGGTTTATCTGACCATGACCTTATTGTTATGATCAATGGTAATGTTATTAACTTCATGTGATACTTGTTGTAAATCTTTATTTTAAGACTGTCAACATTTATCAATCATGGTTAGTAAAGCAAACGCGACATTTTAGCGTGTTCACTTTTGTTATTTGTAACCTGCTGAAATACCATTTTCATCGATCGAACCCCAATTTTCCAATATAGAGACATGCAAATAAAAAACGATAACTATGTCAGCTAGATAACCTTGCCCATTCTTAAACAACAGAATATTTCGTGACATGGCATATTTCTATGATCTTGAATCTAAATTGACTTGTTCTCTTTGCTGCGCCGTGACCTTGTATCTGAATTGACTTGTTCTCTTTGCTGCATTAGTTCAGAGACATATAATGCAATTTTCTATAACAATAATTAATGTCCCGATTAATAAACTTCTGTTAGTTTATTCCAGAAAACCTCGTTACTGTATTTATCATGTGGATACTTTATGTGTAAAATGTGAAAAGAGATGTGCGTGTGTGGATGGCCTCTTCGTATCCTTAACAAGATGTTTGTTGGGGTGCCTTGACCATTTACACGTAATTGTTATATACATTTTGCAAGAGTTGTATATAAGTGTCTGTACCATAGATGTTATCTTACCAAAACAGACCAGGAACATATATATATATATATATATATATATATATATATATACGAGTCTAAATTGAAAACTACGTTCAAACCTATGACTGCGTTGGATAAAAACCGCAATTTTTATACGTGTGCATGTAAAACAAATTTCGTTGTAGAAGGGTCTAAAAACAGCACAAACAACATTTTCCAAAAGACCAAAAAAGTGAAAAAGTATATTTAAACAAAACGCATTTGACTAACAGGTCGAACAACTGATGTTCTTTAACCCTGCTGACTGCCATTGGCGATTGCCTAATAAAATTGATCACAAGATGTAACAAAATGGATCTTAATATAAATTTAATACTAAACAGAAAAAAATTAACTTGTGGCCACGATGTTATGCCACAAACATACGGTGTCAATATTTTTTAGTACACCAGATCCGGATTTCGACAATAAATGTCTCTTCAGTGATGTTAGGGATCGAAACGGTATTTGGAAGGCCATATAAAAAGTACCCTCATTTTTAGATAGACTCTTGAATTTTAAGAGTCAATATAGGATGAACGGATCATATAAACCGGAGGGAAAATATGATACAAGCCCAAACGAAAAAATATAAACGAGTCTAAATTGAAAACTACGTTCAAACCTATGATTGCGTTGGATAAATACCGCAATTTTTATACGTGTGCATGTAAAACAAATTTCGTTGTAGAAGGGTCTAAAACAGCACAAACAACATTTTTCAAAAGACCAAAAAAGTGAAAAAGTATATTTAAACAAAACGCATTTGACACCCACATATATATATAGAGAGAGATAGATAAACTGTTCCCAGACCAAACATCTTGTATATGTTCGGTAGATTCTCCGAACAGCTTATAGGATGTTGTTTTCCGTGTATGTTGACTGTAGACAATGTTTTTGTGTGTTCCTCCATATCTGAGCTTAAAGTTACTTGATTTAGCCTGAGACTATTATACTAGTAATAATATAATAGTCCCAGATTTAGCTTAATTTAATGATAAAATTTCTGCACTGCTCATTATTGTATTGAAATACTTATTAATTTATTATAGTTAACGATCATTCATTATGAATTTTCCTTTTCAATAAATAATAACTTATTTGCAATAAATAAAGACTTTTATTTGTTGCTGAAGCAAGCATTTAAATTGCTAAAAGATGACCCTGCCTATCTCTAGAACACCGTAAGGCGGTCTCTAAAAACACCGCAAAGGACTCCCCTTGTGCAAAAGGAGCACAAAGTGTCTGTAGCACAAAGGGGCTTTATAGAGCACAAAGGACATTGAAGGAACTGTGTGTTTAATACGGAATAGGGTCATTTCATCCGAAAAAAAACCCACTGTTTTAATTAAATACTAGCATTTAATCAGTAATTTGAAGATTACCTTGTAGAAAATCAGTACGGATATGCATTACAACATTTTTTGTTTATCAATAACGAAGAGTTCATTTTGTTAAAATGTACATGTAGATATTCTAAAAGGTTTCAAAACATGAACATAAAAAAGGCTTGAAATTAAACAGAAAAAAATTAAACAAACATTGATTGTCAATACAACTTAGGCTAAGAAAAGGAAGTAATAAGCTTTTCCTGTCTGTTGAAGACTCAGTCAGTTTTGAAGAAAAAGAAAATATTCTATTGCACTTAGATAATATGCATTTATTTATTCATTTATAAAAATAAGGGCGAAATGTATTTTTTTTAACTATAACTCGTAAAACAATGAAATGTGTTGCTTTAATGACCTTTACCTATATATACGTCATCATTTTATTTGATAACTGATAACATTTATTTATTCATTTAAAATAACAACATGATTGAAGAAAAATAATAATTACTAATAAGTTTTTATAGCATTAAATTTATTTTTATTTGAATTATTTCTATTTAAATTATTTTTATACGAAGTTTTTATGTCATATTAATGTGAGTGTAAGTTATCATTTTTTTGTATGTCTAAACAGTTACTACAAGTCGTTTACATGAAGCCGAGTCTCAGATGGAACTAAGAAACTAATGACTAAAACAACACATTTTATAATCACAACATCTATTGTTATTTCCATGTAGGAATACAGACATGGAAATTAGCCAGACAAAATTTTGACATTTTCATGCCAAGAAATTGCCTCCGCTGAAATTCTGCAAACACCCCTATGTTTGTTACCTATGTAAACAAAGAACAAAGATGGCGGCAAATACGAAATAGAAATCTGACAGATCGACAGTCAAGTGGAAGTTAAGAAGGTGTGCTAGGTGAGTTCATCTTATCACCACCTTCTTATACAACCGAAAGATGTCACAACTCATAACATTTCTATTTTTAATGTCATTTGGATTCCAATTATGTCCAGCCCAACAAAATAAGACCAAATCAATACAAGGGGAGCATATGTTTACCATTATAAACAACTACAACCCAGAGTTTGTAAACCATGTCACCATCATTGACAACATCAGAACTGAAATACTAAGTATGAACGAGAGAAGATTAGTATATCGCAAAATGATAAATAACTTAACATACATCTCAATGATACTAATCTTGATATCAAATGATGTAAATATGAACCCTGGACCTGAATGTTCAAATACAAGTGGAACTGTTTATCCATGTGGCACATGCGACCAACCAGTAGCATGGCAAGAAAGGGGTATCGTTTGTGATACATGCAATCAATGGTACCATGTCAGTTGCCAGTCTATGCAAACCAAGTCATACTTAGAACATGTAAATGACTCAGCCATTGCATGGGATTGCATCATGTGTAACTGTCCAAATTACTCCACCTTCTGCTATTCCTTAGCTTTCAGCACCTCAAATCAATTTAGCATACTATCAAATATCTCCATCAACAGTCCATCAACCGGTGTCATAAAACCACTACATACATCAACGCCAGAGAGGAAAACAAAAAAGAAAAAAGACCAAGATGATAAAAATACTAAAACTATACGGGTATTAAACATCAACTTCCAGTCTATAAGAAACAAACAAGGTGAACTAATTAATCTTATTGAAAGCACAAAGCCAGACATTATTTTTGGAACTGAGACCTGGCTAGATGCATCAATAAAAGATACACAATATTTTCCAGAAGGATATAATATTTACAGGAATGACAGGAACTTAAGTGGAGGTGGAGTACTCATAGCCGTGAATGACGCATACATCACATCATCAGTACCAGAACTGCAAACCGACTGTGAGATTGTTTGGTGCAAGATGGAGATTATTGGGCATAAAACCGTCTATCTCTCCAGTTATTACAACCCTAAAACATCAAATGAAAAGGGATATACTGAATATGGAATTAGCATTGAAAGAGCTAGTAATGTAAGAAATGCTTTTATCATCTCAGCTGGTGATTTTAACCTACCAGGTTGGGACTGGTCTAGCAAAGAAATAAAGTTGCACACTCAATGCGTTGCAAATCATGAAAAGTTTGCTGACATATTAGATGACAATGGCATGGCACAACTTGTAAACAAGCCTACTAGAGGACCAAATACACTAGACCTTGTGTTAACAAATCATCCAGATAGCTTTATGAGAATTGAAACCTTACCCGGACTTTCTGACCATGATATTGTTTTTGCTGAAGTAAATCTTAATCCCCGGAAATCTATCCAAAAACCAAGGATTATACCATTATACAGAAAGGCAAATTGGGAAAATATAAAAGTTGACCTAATTAACCTTCATAAAGATATCATCTCAAAGAATGAACAGAAAGAGGGAATAAATGCACTGTGGACACACTTTCAAACTAAATTAGAAGAAAGCATAGGTAAAAATGTACCGAAAAAGACCGCTAGAAAGAAGGATGGTAGTCCCTGGATAACAACTGACATCAAACGCCTAATAAGAAAGAGGGATAGGTGGTATAAGAGAATGAAAAAATCTAGTAATGGAGGCGACAAAAACAAATTCAAAGAACTAAAACGTCGCACACAGAGAGAAATCAGGAAAGCTTACTGGAATTACATCGACAGTATAGTCTCACCACCAGACTTGAATAAACCACAGGAAAAACCAAACTGCATGAAGAGATTCTGGACTTTTATAAAACACAAGAGATCAGATGGGAGCACAATACCCCCCCTAAAATCTAATGGAACTCTACACTCAGAACCAACAGAAAAAGCAGATATACTCAACGGACAATTTCAGAAAGCCTTTTCAGACAAAACCAACATATCAAACCACGAATTCCAAAAGCAGTGTAATATGTCTGGTAAATTTCAAAACATCTCCGACATCAATATTACAGAAAATGGTGTTAACAAACTTCTGAAAAACCTAAATCCAAACAAAGCAGCTGGACCAGACAACATAACACCTCGAGTCCTTAAAGAACTTGCATCAAACATTGCTCCTATACTGACAATTATATTCCGCCGCTCATATCTTACAGGGGATGTGCCAAGTATTTGGAAATCAGCTAACATCTGTCCAGTGTATAAGAAAGGGAAGAAATATGATCCAATTAATTATAGACCAGTTTCACTCACCTGTATATCATGCAAACTAATGGAGCATATTGTAACCAGTCACATTATGTCTCATGCTGATGCACAAAACATAATGTATCCACTACAACATGGCTTCCAGAGGGGACTATCATGTGAGTCACAACTCATTGAATTCATCGATGACATAACTGGCTTCTTAGATCAAGGTAAACAAACAGATTGTCTCATAATGGACTTCTCAAAGGCATTTGACAAGGTTAGTCATAGCCTTCTCATCCACAAACTGAATCATTATGGGATAACAGGTAAAACTAATGAGTGGATAAAGAACTTCCTCAGTGACAGAACACAATCAGTAGTGGTGGAGGGAGAAACATCAACCTCAATACCTGTGGAGTCCGGCGTACCCCAAGGATCTGTCCTGGGACCAAGTCTTTTCCTATTCTACATAAATGACATGCCCCAGGAGATCCAATCAACTGTACGACTGTTTGCTGATGACACAATTGCGTATGTCACAATTTCATCCGATGCTGACTCAGCAAACCTTCAAAAGGACCTTGACAAACTAGCTGTATGGGAAACAAAATGGCTCATGAAGTTTCATCCTGATAAATGTAACGTTCTCACCATCTCCAAAAAGCGAACACCAGCTAAATACAGTTACACACTACATGGCCATAACCTTGAACATGTCACAGCAGCAAAATACCTGGGATGTACCATTGCATCAGATCTCAAATGGGGTAAACACATTAGCAACATCTGCTCCAAAGCAAACAATACCATCAGTTTTCTTAAAAGGAACTTAAACATCTCCAACAAGTCTATAAAAGAAAAAGCATATGTGTCCCTCGTCAGACCAACATTGGAATATGCTAGTTCAGTATGGGACCCGTACCAACAAAATGATATTTATAGATTGGAAATGGTCCAAAGGAGGGCAGCAAGGTATGTTACTAACAGATACCACAACACTTCATCTGTTAGTGACATGCTTGAACAACTAGAATGGACTACACTACAAGAACGAAGAAAACAGAGCAGACTGATAATGATGTATAAGCTTAATAACAACTATGTAAAGATTGATACATCAAATAAACTGATACCAAACGAACGTCCTTCCAGGAATAACAACGAAAAAGCATTTAGAATTCCATCATGCAAAACTACAGTTCGGAAGGAGTCATTCTATCCTAGAACAATAAGAGAGTGGAACACCTTGCCCAACTGTAAGGTCTCTGCCCCGAGTCCTGAATCTTTCAAGGCTCAGCTCCGTCAGTAATTAAATTGACATGTTTTTATTTGCACTTGTATATAAAATTCACCTAGTTTTTGTTTTTGTTAAATTAAAAATTTTTTCATACATGCGCGCACTCCATAAATGTGGCAGAATAGTCAACCAGTTGACGGTGGCCGCTTACTGGAAGAAGAAGACCCCATAGAGCAAATTACATGGATGATTAATATTGACCATTCGGTATATGGCCGTGTTCTAAGCGACACGTACATGAAGGTCATAAATTAATTTCTTGAATGAAATCAAATCTTTAGCTACTAATGACTGCCGTAGGAGGTCGACCGGAATTTTTAGCGAGGATTTCTTGGCATGTTTTGCAAAATTTTCAGCACAGGTTTCAAGCCAGACATAACGCCGCCTTATTGAAGTCATACATCCCGGGGAGCTAAGAATACACATGCCATGTTAACAACTGGTCTATGGTATTTTGTTTTGTTACCACCAGAGACATATATATGTCTCTGTTACCACCAATGAAATTAACGGAAAATTTCAAAATCTTCAACAGGGCGGTGCTAAATTAACTGACAATAAATATAGAACGAACGGAAATTTGTAATCACTTCACTTCATTTCCTGTTGATTAAAATAAATCAATATTCTGTCTATCAACAATGTCTTCACGTGCCTTGACCCTGAGACTACTAGTATTCTCAGCTTGACCCCAGAACATGCAGACTATGCTGTCCGAGTTGTTAACTGTGGGGGCACGATTGTGCGCCAGAGAGTCCGCATAGCAACCGAAGTCAGTCCTTTGCCAGACTCTACCAGAGACCATCGAAACAGAGACGAATACTTCGATGCCTTCATCATTGATTCTGATGACAACGCGGAAATGTCAGCCATAGGAAACCCACCGCGGATTCCTCCTACCATCGAGAGGGATCAGATAGAGATCGGACATCCAACAGCACCAACTCTGCCACAAGCTTCACCCTGTTCTCCAGTCGAACCTAAGCTGACTTCTAGTGAACTTGATTCTATAATGTCAGCAATAGCAGAAATTGGTACTACAGTTACATCGATGCAGATAAACTTGGACGCTCTCAACCAAGGATTTGTATAGTACTATCTTACTATACAAATCCTTGTCTCAACCAAAAGGTTGACATGTCCCATTGTCTATTAACTGATGTCGAACTGTCCACTCAAAGATTGGAAAGGAAATTTGACCAGCTGCTGTCCATGCCATACGGGCCCATTTGAGATGAAAATGCACTGACTGAGTTATAAACGGTCCTTTTCAGGACCACACATACCTTTCAAAGAGAGTTTTGGAATTGTTGTTCAAATAAAATTACAAATACAACTCTGAATCCATCTGCATTCTGTCTCATCTATACATAACACGTCTTTTTCTGTCAAGCAGCTGCACTGAATATCTAAAACACCCAAATGTTTGTAAAACTTATTTTCTGACAAAAACCAGATTAAAATGGTTACCTAAACTTTAATAACTGTCCTGTTCTCCAACAATCCCATGATTATGAAGCAGGGATGTTCACACTAGCACTAAATATATATGAGGGTCCTGACAGTGCTCACCTGTAATTTTTGTGTAGATCTTGCATCCGACATTTATTTAATATTTTGCTGTTTAAATTTAAATTATGCAGTAACTCTTATAACAAATGAATTGTCAATTCCAGTCATGTTGATATATTCATAGGTCCAACTTTGCCAACCATTTTTGCTTTATGAACTTCTGATCCATCATAGCATCTGTGAAGAATCAAATAAATGGTAAAATTGTTTTTCAAGAGCAATAACTCCTTTATGGGATAACTTGACAATTTCAGTCATGTGTAGATCTTACTTTTCTGAGTTTCATTATGCCAGTCACTTTGCTTACCTTTCACTTCTTTAACATGTATTAGATATCAACAATCCACAGAAATTATGATAGACAGAATCTTCACACAGCAAAAAATAGCAAGGTACAAAATATGTAAGTGCTACCAGAGACATATGTATTATAGGCCTCTGGTGCTACAAATAAGTTAGCATAACTAAAATTGTCAAATGAATCCTTATATGATCCCCCGAGCAATGAATCCTTGTATGATCCCCTGAACAATGAATCTTTTATACAATGAATATAGTTGAGGCTTGATAAACAGTTCCAGGAAGCTCTGATTTTAAGTTCTTATGAAAAATGCAACCAACATGTTTAAGAATATATAAATATTTCGTAAACAGGAGGTTAATCTATGGATGAATAGGAAAATGCACCAAACAAAATAGCAGGCTTACAAATACACATGATCCTCAACTTCAGGAAGCACAGAATTGTTGTTCTTATGAGAAGTGTGACCAAGGTTTCAATGGATGAAGGAACACCGTGACAAACTTTTTAAAATCAGTTTTCCACCTCCTTTTTTTAACGAGGTTTTTTATTCCAGAGAAATATTCAGTCTCAAGCTTTCACTTCATATATACATTTGTAGTCATCATCTGATGAAGTTTGCCTGACTTACTTGATATGTTTTAACACAGCATTTAGTTCACAACTTACAACTTTATGTTGTGTAATGTGGTGTTAGAAAACATGAAACTATGAAAAGGAAGAAGACAAGATAATCTTTCTATGACAAGCTAACATCAAGTCTGACATACTTCACTTCTATGAAGGTACATGACAATATCTTAAACCAAACTTGAAATCTTTTCATTCTTGACTACTAATATCTGCCTTAATCTTTAATATCATAAGTTGTATTTACTATTCCACATATGGCTGTCTTAAACTCGTGAGAAATGACAACTTCATGCAGGCAGCTGATATTAGACCCATATCCATGCTGTTGTGGATTCATTACTATTCATTGGATAATACTTTTGTTAGTTTTGATTCAAATGTTCCAATGAATTACGAATTCAATAAAAGCTATGTACACTTAAATTGGTGGCAAATCCACGAAAAATAGTATCCCCCCCCCCCCCCCAATACAAGAAAATAACTGAATCCACAGTAGTAGTCATCACAATTGAGGCAGAATAAAGCATACTATATATATCAATATTTCTACTGTTTTATTGTCATTAAATATTGCATGTAGAAGAAACAATAATCCAGGTACATCTGATCAATAAGTTTTAGTATATATATATTTATGTCATTTGTAAGTATTTATATCATCAAAACATAAAAAACTTACTAGATATCATATTTTAACTGTCAACAAACCAACAAAGCATCAAATATTTAAGATATCACATTAATTTATCACAAATAACAATGCAAGTGACAATATCATATATCCTAAATAAGCAGGACTGTATACAATCCACACAGCCTTATGGACCACTTCCTACTGGCAAATAAGATAAGTCACAATAAACTCTCCAGAATGCTTGTTTGATTTGTTTAACTAATATATTTCAGCAAAATTTATATTTAGACACATGTTCATTTTTTTGAAATGCATTTCTTTTTTACAAAAAAATGACTAGAGTGCCTCTGTTTAAGTGCCAAACTTGATTCCAATGTTTCAATTCAGTATAGGTTGTTTTTCTCCCTTTTACATTTTAGGACCAAAATTGTTCACATACTGAAATAGATGTTCAACAACCATGTTTTGTTTCATCAATATGTTAAGTTTAAGAGGAGTTGTGCTAACAAGGCACCTGAACAATAAGATGAGATGTTTCGTATCTACCCCAAAACTTGGTGTGTTGGGGTTACAAATATTAAATAATTTGTATAATTTAAAATGAACTACTTTAGACTGATCAAGAAAAGACAAAACGATGAGTCGACTATCTTTTAAAATTTGACATGACATTTTTAAATAATTGTTTTAAGTACAAGTATATATATACTAAAAGTTTATTGAATTCTCGATACTGTTTCTTCATCTGACATTGATATCTTGTTGTTTTCTATGTCTGCTATCCTATAATGTCTATATCTTCTTCCTCAGGAGGGGGAGTTAACCGAGACATTGATAATACTTCTTCTTTCACAAACAATCCACTGCGTTTTTCTTTAAGTATCTGTCTGTAATCTTTTCTCTGTCTTTGTCTATCAGCTCGCTGTTGGTTTTTCCTTTCCTGAGACATTTGTCGCTAAAATAGAATTTTAATAAACAGTATTATTTTGAATTAATTGCTTGCATTTGCTTTTATTTACACAAATTGCTAAAATAATGTTACAGATTAGAAGATAATAATCCAAAGGAAGCACATCAGATATCCAAAATTAAGTCTTTGACTAACATTTTCACGATTAGAATAATGGCTAAATTTTTTCAATTTCCATATGAGAAAAAAATCAAACTAGCACACACACACCTGGGAAAAAAACACTGTTAAGTCAATAGCCTGTAACTTGTGGTTGTTGGTTAATGTCTACCATATTTTTTTTCGTAAATTGTATTGTTAAACAAGAGTGCACATGCTGAAATGTCTCGCCTTCTATACTAATCATTGATATTATGTTGATAGTCCTAAGTATAAAGTTAAGCATTATAACAACTGTCATATAAACTTAACATTAACCAAAATAACTAAACAAAGACCAATGAACCTTGAAAATGAGGTCAAGGTCAGATGAACCATGCCAGGCAGACATGTACAGCTAACAATGCTTCTATACAACATATATAGTTGACTATTACTAATAGTTTAAGAAAAATAGACCAAAACACAAAAACTTAACATTGTGCAATGAACCGTGAAAATGAGGTCACGGTCAAATAAAACCTGCGCGACTGACATAAAGATCATAAAATATTTCCATACACCAAATATAGTTGACCTATAGCATAGAGTATTAGATAAAAAGACCAAAACTCAAAAACTTAACATTGACCACTGAACCATGAAAATGAGGTCAAGGTCACATGACATCTGCCCGCTAGACATGTACACCTTACAATCATTCCATGCAACAAATACAGTAGACCTATTGCATATAGTATGAGAAAAACAGACCAAAACACAAAAATTTAACTATAACCACTGAACCATGAAAATGAGGTCAAGGTCAGATGACACCTGCCAGTTGGACATGTACACCTTACAGTCCTTCCATACACCGAATATACTAGCCCTATTGCTTATAGTATCTGAGATATGGACTTGACCACCAAAACTTAACCTTGTTCACTGATCCATGAAATGAGGTCGAGGTCAAGTGAAAACTGTCTGACAGACATGAGGACCTTGCAAGGTACGCACATATGAAATATAGTTATCCTATTACTTATAATAAGAGAGAATTCAACATTACAAGAAATTTGAACTTTTTTTTCAAGTGGTCACTGAACCATGAAAATGAGGTCAAGGACATTGGACATGTCACTGACGGAAACTTCGTAACATGAAGCATCTATATACAAAGTATGAAGCATCCAGGTCTTCCAACTTCTAAAATATAAAGCTTTTAAGAAGTTAGCTAACACCGCCGCCGCCGCCGCCGGATCACTATCCCTATGTCGAGCTTTCTGCAACAAAAGTTGCAGGCTCGACAAAAATTAAGATGTTAGTTTTCTTGTTTGAATTGTTACCCATTTTTCATGTAGACACCTTTCATAGTTGATTATAGGTTTCTCAATTGTCAAAGGCCATATGGCATGTATGGTTACCAATCATCTAAGGTCCAAAATAATGTATATTATATTATTGAAGATCAATACCTTTTTACTTTTTCTTGGTGATGGCGTTGATACACCATTATCATCTGACTGACAATCTGAACAAGAATGTGTCTTTATATAATCTTGTATTTTCTCTATTTTTTCTTCTGTCATGTTTGTTATATCTGCAAGCAAACAAGCACTGTTAGTATAAATATCAATTTCTGCACCTTTTGAAAGATGAGATTCATTAATTTCAATATGATGACCATACTTTTTAAGTTTAAACTAAATCATTATTTAAACTACCCTATACACACACCCATACTCAAAGCATGATGTCAAGCAAATACTGCTTGGTAGAGTATTAAATTTATATATTCTAAATTATAAGTACCACATTAATGTTGCCATAAATACAAGAAATATTATTTAAAATTATGCATGTTATGTTGGTTTTTGAAAAGTATGCTCTACTGAAAATAATTTAAAATAGTTTTCTTTTATGAAATATCATTTTTAAAACTTATATTAGACAACCCATGTTTATTGTATTTTGGCTGAGTGAATCGACGACTTTTAGTCCGTGGATAATGTGATTCAGTCAAAACTTTTATGCTCCTTATACTTAATAGTACTGGATTTTTTTTTGTTACACTATTTTCTTTTATGAAATACATTTTTGTACCATTTTTAAAACTTGTATTGGAGAACACATATTTATTGTATTTTGGCTGAGTGAATTGAAGACTTTACAATGAGTGTTATCTTGCATTAAATCCACCAGTTCTATTAATACTGTTGGTCGTTTTTGAAGATAATTTCTGTGGCACTTAATCGAACCCTTGTCACAATGGTTACAGCAACAACAGCAAACCTTAAGTGCAGGTTAAAGACTTGTAAATCTTCAGACTCTCATTTCTGCAAGGTTAATAAGATTTAAACATCTGTAATCTACTGTTGACTAAATTAAAGCAAAACTAATATTGAAATGAAAGTGCAATTGTATTCTATAGGTTACTTTTTCCCTGGTCTAAGTAAATTAATTGATCAATTGTATTCTATAGGTTACTTTTTCCCTGGTCTAAGTAAATTAATTGATCAATTGTATTCTATAGGTTACTTTTTCCTTGGTCTAAGTAAATTAATTGATCAATTGTATTCTATAGGTTACTTTTTCCTTGGTCTAAGTAAATTAATTGATCAATTCTATTCTATAGGTTACTTTTTCCCTTGTCTAAGTAAATTAATTGATCAATTGTATTCTATAGGTTACTTTTTCCCTGGTCTAAGTAAATCAATTGATCAATTGTATTCTATAGGTTACTTTTTCCCTCGTCTAAGTAAATTAATGTCTAAGTAAATTAATTGATCAATTGTATTCTATATGTTACTTTTTCCCTGGTCTTAGTAAATTAATTGATCAATTGTATTCTATAGGTTACTTTTTCCCTGGTCTAAGTAAATTAATTGATCAATTGTATTCTATAGGTTACTTTTTCCCTGGTCTAAGTAAATTAATTGATCAATTGTATTCTATAGGTTACTTTTTCCCTAGTCTAAGTAAATTAATTGATCAATTGTATTCTATAGGTTACTTTTTCCCTGGTCTAAGTAAATTAATTGATCAATTGTATTCTATAGGTTACTTTTTCCCTGGTCTTAGTAAATTAATTGATCAATTGTATTCTATAGGTTACTTTTTCCCTGGTCTGAGTAAATTAATTGATCAATTCTATTCTATAGGTTACTTTTTCCCTGGTCTAAGTAAATTAATTGATAAATTAATTGATCAATTGTATTCTATAGGTTACTTTTTCCCTGGTCTGAGTAAATTAATTGATCAATTCTATTCTATAGGTTACTTTTTCCCTGGTCTAAGTAAATTAATTGATCAATTGTATTCTATAGGTTACTTTTTCCCTGGTCTAAGTAAATCTTTTCCCCTGGTCTAAGTAAATTAATTGATCAATTGTATTCTATAGGTTACTTTTTCCCTGGTCTAAGTAAATCTTTTCCTCTGGTCTAAGTAAATTAATTGATCAATTGTATTCTATAGGTTACTTTTTCCCTGGTCTAAGTAAATTAATTGATCAATTGTATTCTATAGGTTACTTTTTCCCTGGTCTAAGTAAATTAATTGATCAATTGTATTCTATAGGTTACTTTTTCCCTGGTCTTAGTAAATTAATTGATCAATTGTATTCTATAGGTTACTTTTTCCCTGGTCTAAGTAAATTAATTGATCAATTGTATTCTATAGGTTACTTTTTCCCTGGTCTAAGTAAATTAATTGATCAATTGTATTCTATAGGTTACTTTTTCCCTGGTCTAAGTAAATTAATTGATCATTTAGTAAACAGCAATCAATCAAAGCTGTGTACTGTAAAATAAGTTTAGGTTTAATTTTTCATTAGTCTTTTCTTTAAGAACCTTAGCAATTCTGCCATTAGTAAAATAAATATCATCATGTTAATAGGTTCTTTGAAAATTAATGTGAATAAATTTACTTTTGTTCCCAAATTTCATGCTTTATCTTTTAAGTAACCATCACTTCCTTTCATGAAATATCACTTATAAATCTTATAATAGGAAACAGACATTGTTTTCTATTTTGACTTAATGAATTAGTGTTATCTTGCATTAAATCCACCAGTTCTATAAATACTGTTGGTCGTTTTTGAAGATAATTTCTGTGGCACTTAATCGAACCCTTGTCACCATGGTTACAGCAACAACAGCAAACCTTAAGTGCAAGTTAAAGCAAAACTTTTAAACATATAACAAAAGACAAATGTGCTCTGGTACATATTTAGGATGTCTTTGAAGGTTTATTTGGGTCATACTGCACTGACTTATATATGAATCTTTATGTTAATAGTAGCTTTGTTATCATAGCTATAGTGGGATTAAGACTGAACCCCTAACCCCCTGGTTAAGAGTATGGAGCTATTCCAGAATTAAATGTGAATTCCTCCAGTAAGTAAGGGGAGGTATGTATATCCTAAACATCTAAAGTGATAAGTATTCTTAACCAGAAGTTAACAAAAAAAAAACCTTCAGATTTTATTGGAGGTGCCGTGTAAAAACCCACATACCAAGTTTTCTGGAAAGCTCCCTCAAAAATTATTTTTCTTGTAGATAATTTATAATAAAACCCCCAAATAACAGAACAATAATTAATTCATTTCTCAAACTTAAATATAACCCTTTGCTAAAACTGATAAACTAATTGATGCATTGAAAAAACAAGTCAGGAGCAAAAAGCATCATTAATGTCATTAAAAATCTGTTACAAACCAAAAAGCAGAAAGCTAGTCTTACCTTTATTCTTTGATTAAAAAAATAACAAAATTAAAGGATATTTCAGAAGAATCACTCCATATCTACAGCTGAATGCAGCTATGTATTATATACGTCGTGAGGGCATTAGCCTGAATGGGTGTATCTAAATAACACCAAGATATTATTGTGAATACAGAATGATATGTTTTCAATAATTTAGGAAGGGGTCTTTCAGCAATTGTATCACATTATTCAAAAGCATGATAAATGCAACTTTCATTTAACAACATCATGGTGGAAGTATGAATGTATGGAACATATACAATTTGTATCAAAAACTTAACATCTATTTCCTTTGAAATTCTTTTATTTATGTACACACAACATGAATAAGAATGCATTGCAGAATGAAAATTCTTACAATTAAATACCTATATGACAATTTACAAACCTATTAAGAACTGTTTATCTGTGGGTGATATTCGTGATTTAGGATCTATTATTCTTAAAACTTCTAACTGTTCTCTAATACCTAGATCACGACTAATTCTCTGACTTAGCTGGTCAACAACTATCACCTTCTCATGCTCATTTAGATCATTCCTGTAAATATATAATACATTGTAAAGAACTATCAAGGAATATGACAGTTGCTTTTTCTCTCATTTTGTTGGTAGATAACATTTGATTTTGTCAGTTTTTTTTAAAGGACTTTCTCTTTTTGAATTTACCTAATGAGTTAGGTATTTTTGTTGTAATTTTTAGCAATAGACAACTTTCCAGTTCGATGCATTTCCGTCAAAAACTCTGGTTTTAGTGAACATCATTCGTGCGTATAGGTGCGTCGTCACTTCCGTTGTTCCAATGTTGAGCAAGTGGTTGGAAAACTGTAATCTATATTGTACGAATTATGCGGCAAATTGATTTCTCATAATTGACAATCAGCACTGCTGTCATTGGGAATTGTGATTAAGTACCTACAAAACACCTATTATTTATAATTTATTTTGCACAATGACGATCACTAAGATGCTTGATGAACGTTTATAGTGCAGTGATACAGGCGGCCCCCTCTATCTGGTAAATGACGTCACAAAGGCGCGCATAATTGACGATTTTTTTCCGGTGACAGATGAACCTGAAAGCGGTCTATTAATTTATCAATGACATTAATAAATCTTCACATTTCCTACTGTTTCATTATTTGAACAAGTTAAAACCATTATTTAGCATACGATATAAAATGGCCTTAGAATGCTTAGATTCCATCAAATTAAATTTAATGATATCACAGAAATATACCATACCATTTCTTGTGTTTTCTGTTTTTAGAAGAATAATTTGAACAACTACTGCAAGATAAATCTATACTGGCTGGTTCAGCTGGAGGTATAACTCTGTCACAATTATCACATGATGAGTCTAAGTCTGTGTCAGTTATATCTTCAAGGACAACTTCAGAAAAATCTACAAAAAAAATCAAAAGAAATAATATTATAAGGACGACAACTCTGTTTACTCATACTTGAAATCTTGCACAAATCTTTAAGATTTTTACATTCCCAAACCTTTTATACAACACAAACGTTGCAATTAAACATTTAAAGTACAGATTAAATAAGGGTCAATTTAATAAACACTGACATCTTTCTTTCTATGAAGGTTAAAAAGATGAAATTATAACTAGACAGACTAGATAGTATATGGGCTACTGCAAGACAAAATGTATGGGAGGGTTGGTCACCACATTTATTTTTTTCTAGAGGGTTGAAGTAGCCCTACTATTTAACCTACAACATGAAAAATAAGATATAGCAATAATCAGCAATCAGACTGGGGCGGAATATTAAATCAATCATTGATACTAGGATATTGTCCAATCATCATGTTGCTGTTATGACCTATATGACCTAGTTATAACAATAGGGTCAAATTCAATCCTCTGATTTTTAGGTGTAATACCACCAAATCATGGTACGTCACATCTGGTTTTATACGAAAATAGGTTGAAAAAAAATATTCCCTTGAATTTGACAGTCGTAGGTAATAATCCTACATTTCATTGCAGTAAAAGATTTCTGTGTCATAACATATGTCTTAGGTATTTCAAAGCACCATTATTTTTCTATTTGGGATTTCTATAGAATATTTTGTAATCTTGAGGTTACATGGTGATTAAACCTTGTACACAGATAAAATAAGGGGAGAAATTTGATTGGGGTTAACTTCCAGTGATGGTTATTTTCTTATATGCAGACAAAGACTAATTGGGGAAAATCAATGGTGGTATTACACCTGGATAAGAATGGCAGAGAATGAGATGTTTTGGAACGCAATAGAAATGAAAAGAATGGTTGTGGCAAGTCACAGTTAGAGAGAAGAAACAGCAAATTCAGCAATTTTGCATCTTTAAAGGGAAATAACTAGAGAACGATAAAAGTGACATTGAACTAAAGTTTGAGAAAGGACACCAAATTCAGGATGTCCATACAGACAGACAAGGCTAAATGTCTATACTGTCTATTGATTCTGATTCAATTGGATGGTTGGACACTAAATATTCTTTTCTTGGGGGGGGGGGGTATAAATAGCCAAACTAACAGAAACCTACAATCGAAACAAGTAACTATAACATAGCAATGATAAGCAATCAGACTGGGGCGGAATATTAAATCCATCATTGATACTAGGATATTGTCCAATCATCATGTTGCTGTTATAACCTAGCTATAACGATAGGGTCAAATTCAATTCTCTGTTTGGGATAAAAATGGCACAGTGTTTTTGAGATTTCTTTGTAAACAATTGGAGAAAAAAGTTTCACAACATCTTGTTGAGACAAAGCACAGTAGAGAGCAGAAACATCAAATTCAGTAGTTTTGAATCTATAAAGGGACATATCTAGAGACCAATAAAAGTGGTAGCATACTAAAGAAATGTAATTTTTTATGCCATCTATGGATTCTGATTCTATGTCCATCAGTTATTATGCCCAATATCTTATGGTTAAAAGATAGACATGAATTCCAATTTGACAGTAATGTATATAATCTGGTTCTTTTTAGAAACATTCCCACTAAAAATCTTTCAGAAGTAGTATGTCAAAAAAATGCAGAATGGGATGATTTCAGGTCACATTGCCATCAGGATAGAATTCTAATTTTGTATCCATATGTTAAAACCAGAGTATAAAATATCTATACACAGGTAGTTATCACATGGAGAATTATTGTGGCACATTTTACACATACTCCTAATACTACAAAGTAAAGGAGCAAACCAAATGTGCACAATTAACAGATGCTTATCAAAATAATAGTAATGTAATGTATGACCCTGTTGTAAATGCATTACATTTTTTTTCTCACCTTCCAATACTTTTCACTATTTTAATTTAATCAAATACCATTGAGGTCCAACATAACTAAAAAAAAACAGTGGATCAATTAATGGCCTTCCCATCAACTATAATAATCACCTTTAACAGTCTACAGCTAATATAGGGGAAAAATGTATTGGGGGTAGGACACCACATGATATTTGTTTTCTGTACGCGTAAAAGGCCTAACTAACAGAAACCTACAACACAACTAACTATAACATAGCAATGATAAGCAATCAGACTGGGGCGGAATATTAATTCCATCATTATTACTAGGATAATGTCCAATCATCATGTTGCTGATATAACCTAGCTATAACAATAGGGGCAACATCAATACTCTGTTGTGGATTAGAAATGCATAGAATTTTTTTTTAAATTCCTTGGAAACACAATAGAAACATAAATAGTTTCAGAACATTTGGTTGTGACAAAGCAAAGTTGAGAGAGCAGAAAATAAAAGATGGTTATTAAAATAATAGTAATGTAATGTGTGACCCTGTTGTAAATGCATTACATTTTTTTTCTCATCTTGCCTTCATACAGAGCAAGTTATTGAGAGAACATTGTTTTTTTTTATCTTATAACTATCATTTTTTTTTTTAAATAATAGCAAATTTAAGAGAGTAGAAAATAATGCAGAATGGTGTAATTTCAAGCAACATAGCCATCATGAAGGAAATTTTATTTGTATCCATATGTTAAAACCAGAGTATAAAATATCTATACACAGGTAGTTATCACATGGAGAATTATTTGTTGCACATTTTACACATACTCCTAAAACTACAAAGTAAAGGAGCAAACCAAATGTGCTTAATCAAAAGCCAGGCGAGATAAAAATGTATCCATGTGTTAAAACCAGAGTATAACATGTCTATACACAGGTAGTTATCACATTTTGCATAAACTGTTATGACCATCTTTAACAACCTATGGGCTATTGCAAAAAAAAATATGTTTAAAACGATAGGACATCACATCATCAAAGGATATTTTTTCTGGTGGGAATAAATAGCCCAACTAATAGAAACCAAAAAATTGAAACAAGTAACTATGACATAGCAATGATCTGCAATCAGACTGGGGCGGAATATAAAATCCATCATTAATACTAGGATATTGTCCAATCATCATGTTGCTGTTATAACCAAGCTATTACAATCATGACAGTAGGGGCAAATTATATCCACTGTTTTGGATAAGAATGGCATAGGATTTTTGAGATTTCTTGGAAAACAATCAAACTGAAATTTAGCATGATCATAACAAATTGATGGTCTGCTTCTGTCATTAATGATAGATTTAATAAAAAAAAAAAGTGAAGAAAGAGTCCATGGAACAGATACTTCAGCTTGTAAATATAGTAGGCTAAGTAAAGTTACAGTGCAGAAACAGCAAATTCACATTTTTTTTTCATTTATAAAGGGACACAAGTCAAGAATAGTAAAAGTGATGCCACTCACATTTAACTTTTATCTGTGTTTGGTGGTTACTAGCATTATGTTTAAGTTAAAACATTTCATTGTGAAAAAGTAAAGTTCCAAGAATGTGAAAACACAAATTCAGAATTTTTATTTCTATCAGGACATATGGACATGGGTAAATCTTAATGCCCCCAACAATTAACTAGAGGCTCTTAAGAGCCTGTGTCGCTCACCTTGGTCTATATGCATAATAAACAAAGGACACAGATGGATTCATGACAAAATTTTGTTTTGGTGATGGTGATGTGTTTGTAGATCTTACTTTACTGAACATTGTTGCTACTTACAATTTTCTCTATCTATAATACACTTGGTCATTTAGTTACAGAGGATAATATTTTGTAAATATTTACAAAAATTTACCAAATTAATGAAAATTGTTAAAAATTGCCTATAAAGGGCAATAACTCCTTAAGGGGTCAACTGACCATTTTGGTCATGTTGACTTATTTGTAGATCTTACTTTGCTGAACATTATTGCTGTTTCCATTTTATCTCTATCTATAATAGTATTCAAGATAATAACCAAAAACGCTACAAAATATCTTTAAATATTACCAATTGTGGGGCAGCAACCCAAAATCCCAATTCCAATTCATCTGAAAATTTCAGGGCAGATAGATATTGACTTGAAAAACAATTAAACCCCTTGAGAGATTTGCTCTTAATGCTTTGGTTTCAGAGTTATAAGCCAAAACCTACATTTTACCCTTATATTCTATTTTAAGCCATGGCTGCCATCTACGAAAAATTGGTAAAATATGATTATAAAGGGCAATAATAGATCTTGACTTGATAAACAATTTTACCCTATGTCAGATTTGCTCTAAATACTTTGGTTTCAGAGTTATAAGCCAAAATCTCTAATTTACCCCCATGTTCTGTTTTTAGCCATGGCGGCCATCTTGATTGGTTGGCCGGGTCACCAGACACATTTCTCAAACTAGATACTCCAATGATGATTGTGGCCAAGTTTGGTTAAATTTGGCCCAGTAGTTTCAGAGGAGAAGATTTTTGTAAAAGTTAACGACGACGGACGTCAAGTTATGAGAAAAGCTCACTTGACCCTGTGGGCCAGGTGAGCTAAAAATGTATCCATGTCTTAAAACCAGAGTATAACATGTCTATACACAGGTAGTTATCACATGGAGAATTATTGTGGCACATTTTACACATACTCTTTATACTACAAAGTAAAGGAGCAAACCAAATGTGCTAAATTAAAAGTTGCAATTGGTTATTTGAAAAAGCTGTAAGGCTCCATGTTGTAAATGCACTAGATTTCCTCAAGCATCTGGCCTTAATACAGAGCCAGTTATTGTGACAACACGATGTCATTATATATATGTTTTATTGAATCTTTCAAACTATCAGGCACATCTTCAAAAATCTGGTTAACAAACTATGATATTTCAATGATAAGCAATCAGACTGGGGCGAAATATAAAATCCATCATTGATACTAGGATAATGTCCAATCATCATGTTGCTGTTATTACCTAGCTATAACAATAGGGGCAAATTCAATTCTCTGTTTTGGATAAGAAAGGAAAATGATTTTTTTGATTTTTTTGAAAACTATCAAAATGAAAATATTCATGATCAAAACAAATTGGTAAATTAATGTCCGATGTAAAATTAAAGAGGTTGTGTCCATGGTCTAGTAATCCCCTTTTAATTTATATTCTATGACCTTGAAATAAAGTATCATTTTACTGAACTTTGAGGTCAAAGGATTATCTTTTTTTCTTTAACACAGATTAATGTCAATGAACAGCATGTTAATTTATCCCTTTTCCATAATCAGTTATGACCACCTTTACCAGTCTATGGGCTATTGCAAGAAAACATGCATGGGAGCATGGACACCATTTGATATTTTTTCAGAGGAGTTTAAATATCCCTACTATTTAACCTACATGTTTTTGTACAACATGTACAACATGTAATATATAGCAGTGATCAGCAATCAGACTGGGGCGGAATATAAAATCCATCATTGATACTAGGATATTGTCCAATCATCATGTTGCTGTTATAACCAAGCTAATATAATAGGGGCAAAATCAATCTTTGTTTTGGATAAGAATGGAATATGATTTTTGAGATTTTTTTGAAAAGTATCAAAATGAAAATATGCATGGTCAAAACAAACTGGTAAATTAATGAACAATGTAAAATAAAAGCGGTTGTGTCCATGGACCTGTAATCACCTTTAAAATTATATTCTATGACCTTGAAAGAAAGTATTAAACAGTTATTACTATTTTACAGAACAATGAGGTCCAACATTACTCAGATTTATTATCTTTGCTCCTTGTACAGCTGGTCAATTAATCCCATTTTAATTAGCTATTATAAACAACTTTTACAGTCTATGGACTTTTGAAGGGGGAAATAATGTGAGAGGGTTGGACACCACATGATATTTTTTTAAGGGTTAACTAGCCCTACTATTTAAAAGACAAAACTAAAAATATGACATAGAAATGAATAGCAATCAGACTGGGGCGGAATATAAAATCCATCATTGATACTAGGATAATGTCCAATCATCATGTTGCTGTTATAACTTAGCTATAACAATAGGGGCCAATTCAATTCTGTTTTTGATTAGAATGGCATATGATTTTTTTTAGACTTCTTGGAAATTTTTTTATCAAAATGAAAATATGCATTCAAAATTGGTAAATTTATGATTGATGTAAAATAAACGAGATTGTGTCCATGGTCAATTAGTCCCCTTTAAAATGATATTCTATGACCTTGAAAGAAAGTATTCCAACAGTTATCAGTATTTTACAGATCATTGAGGTCCAACATTACTCAGATTTATTATCTTTGCTCCTTCAACACAGATAAATATCCTTGAACAGCTGGTCAATCAATCCCTTACAATCAGCTATTATAACCAACTAAACAGTCTATGGTCATGACGGGCAGATACAATGTAGAAGAGGGTTGAACACCAAATGATATTTTTTTCTGCAAGTTATACTACAAAGTAAAGGAGCAAACCAAATGTGCTTAATCAAAAGTTGGTATGCTTCATTATTACCGTATGTAGTTTGCTATTCTGTTTTTAATTCAAATCTACTTTGAAACTATCAAGACCATTCTGTAACAATCATAGCCATAATTTATTATCCTCTGTAGGAGTTTCCTGATAACAATTATTTTCTACATAACTATAAAACTTTTAACTATTCATTTTTTGTCGAGCCTGCAACTTTTGTTGCAGAAAGCTCGACATAGGGATAGTGATCCGGCGGCGGTGGCGGCGGCTACGGCGGCGGTGTTAGCTCACTTCTTAAAAGCTATATATTTTAGAAGGTGGAAGACCTGGATGCTTTATATTTTGTATATAGATGCCTCATGTTACGAAGTTTCCGTCAGTCACATGTCCAATGTCCTTGACCTCATTTTCATGGTTCAGTGACCACTTGAAAAAAAAATTCAGATTTTTTTGTAATGTTAAATATTCTCTTACTGTAAGTAATAGGATAACTTTATTTAGTATGTGCATACCTTGCAAGGTCCCCTTGCCCGTCAGACAGTTTTCACTTGACCTCGACCTCATTTCATGGATCAGTGAACAAGGTTAAGTTTTGGTGGTCAAGTCCATATCTCAGATACTATAAGCAATAGGTCTAGTATATTCGGTGTATGGAAGGACTGGAAGGTGTACATGTCCAACTGGCAGGTGTCATCTGACCTTGACCTCATTTTCATGGTTCAGTGGTTATAGTTAAGTTTTTGTGTTTTGGTCTGTTTTTCTCATACTTTATGCAATAGGTTTACTATATTTGTTGTATGGAATGGTTGTAAGGTGTACATGTCTAGCGGGCAGATGTCATCTGACCTTGACCTCATTTTCATGGTTCAGTGGTCAAAGTTAAGTTTTTGAGTTTTGGTCTTTTTATCTAATACTATATGTCATAGGTCAACTATATTTGGTGTATGGAAATATTTTATGATCTATATGTCAGTCGTGCGGGTTTTATTTGATCTTGACCTGGTTTTCACGGTTCATTGCTCAGTGTTAAGTTTTTGTGTTTTGGTCTATTTTCTTAAGCTATAAGCAAAAGGTCAACTATATTTGTTGTATGGAAGCATTATTAGCTGTACATGTCTGCCTGGAATATGGTTCAACTGACCTTGACCTCATTTTCATGGTTCATGTTAAGTTTATGTGACAGTCATAATAAAGCTTTATATTTAGGAGTATCAACATAATATCAATGATAGTAAAGAAGGCGAGACATTTCAGTGTGTGCACTCTTGTATAAATAAAGGATTAAGGTTACACATAAATAATAAGTATTTTTTTGTGCAACTTCAAAATTTTAGATATTAATGTTATAAATAAACTTTTCATTCAATCAATTAACTTGGCAACCCTTAGTAGTATACTTAACTATAAACAGAAAGTACAATAAATAAATCTAGATTCTGTATAAAAGATAATATGTCAAATTTTATATGGTAAAATGAAGGAGGTAAATCTCAATAAAACAGCAACAAATGGAAACCAAAGCAGACAAACAGATTTTCCGCTTATATTTCTCAAATGTTCCGCTTTTAAACTGACAATCCAGAAAAAATGTCTAGGTAGCAAAGAATGCATCATGGTGCCATTCAAGGCAAACTTGACATTATAAAGTAAATATTTTTATTTTTTGTATCCACATGTTAAAACCAGAGTATAAAATATCTATACACAGGTAGTTATCACATGGAGAATTATTGTGGCACATTTTACACATACTCCTAATACTACCAGTCTGCACCAAAAACTTTTTCAACTACTAGTCCGAAGACCAATATTCTGACATTTTTCTTATTGGGCCAAACAAAATTTTGCAAAAACTTGCTAGTCCGAATGAAATTTTACTAGTCTGGGGCATCGGACTAGTGGCTAACCGTGCAGACTGTACTACAAAGTAAAGGAGCAAACCAAAAATGCAACACAGGATAGTTTTTTTTAACAACTTTACAATGAAGCCAATTGGAGAAAATTTCTATGGTGACACACATACAGTTGCATGCCCAACTAGCCACTTATAAACAGCACCAGGAGTGCAACATGTGTATAAAGTCTGCCTACTGAAATTGTTGCAATAAAATATCTTAAAATACAACATTTAAGGAGGAATGCAATTAGAGGACAGCAAAAGAGATCTGGTCGAAAATCTTGGGTAATATCCGGCCAGGTGTTCAAATGTTCTTCCAAAAAGCTTTGTGATAAGTCTCATAAATTATAAAAAAGTATAAAATACCTGTGTCTTTTATATCTTGTATAATACTGAGAACCGATGATGCGAGGTCACCAAACAGGTCCGCCTCTGTATCAGCATCAACATCAAGGTAAAGGTCATCACTACATTCAGAACTAGCAACACTGGTTCCTGTTGACAGGTTACAGTAATCATTGAACTGTCTTACCCTAAAATAAATAAACATACATAAACATTATTGTATGTAGTTACAAACTTTAAATGATACTATCCATGCTATCTGAACAACATATAAACATTTATTTTTTGTTCTGTGATAACCAACATAAATAAAATACAGGTCATATATCTAACATCTCTGTGTTGTTTGTTAAAAGGTGCTATTTTTGGATATAAAAACATTATATTTGTCTATATACTTTGCTAAAAAATTGAACAGGTAATTCTGGACAATACACTTATCTTGTTATAGATGGGTGACTATGCTCATTTGTCAAAAATGACTTATGCTTTAAAAAATTGTTAAAAAACAACTTAAAGCTGTTTAATGTTCATCATAACAAATGGACAAAAATAGCTGTGTTAACACCTAAAAATAATCAAGTCGTAAAACTTTTCCTACTGCACAGGTTAGTCTGTACGTTTGTGTAATTTTTGAGGTGTAAACACAGCCATTTTTGTCCATTTGTTAAGATGAACCTAAGACTAAATGTATACTGTGTAGACACACAGTGTAGCATTGCATTATTAAACATTATCATAATCATGAACTTTCAAAATGAAACAGAAATGTATCTCGATGGCATAATTTATTGGATGTTATGTTGAGTTCAATGAGGGTTCAAGATCCTTATTATCAATTAGTCACATCTCTAGTTTGTAGATTTTTTTAAGGTATAATGTAAGAAATTTTATAAGAGCATATTTATTAAGAAAATGCTCCCGCTATAAATTTCTTTTTTTTTATGTTGCATTACTACAAACACAAAACTTAACATTTAAAGTGGTGGGTCTACTTGTAATGCTTCTAAAAATGCTTCCCCAAGAAAAAAAAATGTATTCCAAAGAATGATAACAGTAAAAAAATACCAAACAATATTTCAAAGTAAGTTGAATTCATATGGAATAGTTTCTATGAAAAGCAAAAACTGCAAATTTACTCCTTTTTAGTGTGGTTCTAAACACAATTCATTTTGTGACTGAATCTGTCAATTTGTAAAATGCAAATTTGAGTGAATTTTCAAACTGAAGTCCAAGGACCATTACTCTGCACATAATAAAAAAAAATTGAACTTGATCTATACACCAATTATCAAAATCAATATCTTCAAGCAGTATGAAAAAAAAAAGTGAGGAAAAACTGATATTTGAGTGAATTTTCCAAGTTCAAGGACAATAATGCTGCACATAATGGTCAGATGGGAACAAATTTAAACTTGATCTGTAACTTGTCATGATAGAACAATCCACCAAATATCAAATCAATATATTTAAGCATGAAGAGATAAGTGTGGAAAAATTAATTTGCTGGAATGACAAATGGACAAAAGACTCAGAATGGACTGAGTACATACCTAAAGTCCCCTTCAATTTGGTCAGCAGGGGACTAATTAAAACCCACAAACAAAATAATGTGTGCCTTCATTGCAAATAAAATGTAAATCCTGTGTCATTTAATAGTTAAAGTTTAATGTTCCACTGATACAATGTAAGTCATGAATTACAATTAATTGAAACAGTCAGTATTTATATTGTAGTCCCTGTAGTCTCAAATCTTTTAATTAACTATACTAGTTCTGAGCATTGAACGTGTCAAAGAATTAGTAATTTTTACTATCAAACCTGTCAATTCCAGCTTCCTCAAATATGTAGTATTCTGTATCATTTGTATTTCTTTCTGGTGAATATTTCCATGATTCTGGGGAGACATCTTTCAGTAGTATGTTGTCCAGACACCAGGGACTGTAAAATATTATAGAAGCTTTAATCATGCTGGTTAAGTGATTATTTTTACTTTCTGATGTTAAAAAAAAATTTGAACAGTGCAGCATTGCATTATTGAATATTGTCATCAAACGATTATTTTTTTAAATGAAAACATATGAATCTAGATGTCATAACAGTTCTAAGATCCTTAATTAGTCACATTCCTACTTTATATGGCAAATATATTAAGTACAATATAAAATGTTAGATATTATTTAAGAGCATCTTAATCAAGAAAATGCTCAAGCTATAAATTCTTTTTCTGTAGCATTACTACAAACCCAAAACTTAACATTTAAAGTGGTGGGTCTACTTGTAATGCGATGATCCATGCTCTGTATCAATGCCTCTTTCAGACAGAGGAATAGTCCAAATAATTATGACATCTTGAAAGGCTATCATATTTTTTTTCTTTGACGCCTTACATCGACGTCATAACGCCGAACTCATATTTTCAGTTGGACTTTCAGAGGGAATTTACTGCTTTATTAAAACGTTTGGCTGATTTATCCCAAAGATGCTTCATTTTGGGAGTATAAAATATTTTTTGAACCAAACTCTGTAAAATTTGACAGACCTAAATTTCCAGATAATATAAAACAAAGGTTCCGGAAATTCTGGTCTGTCAAATTTATCTGAGTTTGGTGCAAAAATAATTTTATAATCTCTTAAAACAAATGTAAAAAGAAATCAGATAAATATTTTTAAAAAAAAGCAGTCGACAAGTTCCCGCCTCGGATGGAATTGTAACTTATTTTATTATTACTGTAGGGATTTATTGGAAATATTTTGCACAAACAAAAACATAAAAGGTATTAAGACTTTTTTATATATGCAAAAAAATTAAGCCTTCAATGAAAATTTTATGGCTAATTTGGGTCTCAAAGTTGAGAGCAAAATGTGCTCTCAAAGTCCAACCGAAAATGGTAACTTCAGCATTATGACATTGTAGGAAGGCGTTCCAGAAATTTTTTTAAATAGCCTTGCCAGACGTCATAATTATTTGGACTAACAGAGGAATAGATGCCTTTTGATTTTGAAGCGATTGGCAAAATATCTTATTTTCCATTGTTTACAGTTTTCTTACTAAGTCTGCACGGTTAGCCACTAGTCCGATGCCCCAGACTAGTAAAATTTCATTCGGGCTAGTAAGTATTTGCAAAACTTTGTTTGGACCAATAAGAAAAATGTTGGAATATTGGTCTTCGGACTAGTAGTTGAAAAAGTTTTTGGTGCAGACTGCTTACTGCATGTTTATGCATGGTCATACCTGCAAACTTTCACAATTTAGGCGTTTACTACACGATTTTGACCCTTTGTGGCAATTGCACGATGGTGAACGTGAAAAAACATCTAAAACACGATTTTGTGAAAATCTACACGAAAAATTTGATTGTTCCCGATTTTGAACTGTGTCCAAGGGAAGATAAATGTGTTCAGCCAATCAAATTCTGTGTTTCTTGTTATCAAATTAATGAACCAATCAAAAACATTTTCTCTCAAGATTATTCTAACATGCTAGATTTTGAACTTGTGTTGGATTCCTCTGTGCGTTGGTCAGAATTGTAAAATCGTGAACCTGGCAGGTGATTTTTCACCTCCAATGAGTTTCTTGCACAGATTAAGAATTAGATCATGGCTGATTTACAAAATTCAATGATGCAGTACTACCATAAAGATAATAAATAGTAGTTTATTCACTAATGTATTGACATTACACATGTATTCAATTAAATTACCAAATCATTTAAAGTACAATTTACTATTTTTTATTTTTCACAAGGACCAAAAACCCCCACATAAGGGGTATCCCTTAAATGAGGGACTGTCCCCAAGACAAAGGGTCATTTTACTATTGTAAAAAATAAAATAGAAAAATTTAGACTTTTTAACTTAAAAATGGAAAAATTCATTATAATTTATATTTGGAACAACTTTTCTAAATGATGGGTCCAATTATTTTGAAAAATAAAGAAGTTAAAGTCTAAAAACACTTCAAAATTCTTGAGCATGTGTTGACCATATAATACCAGATAGATCATAAGATGTATAGTTCTTTGGGAAAAGATTTCTTCAAATAGTATGGATATGTGCTTATTTGTACTTAAAAAGAGGGTTTTTATGTCCTTACATTGAGGGGTTACCCTAGGTGTTGTTCCCAACCTGATAAAGGTCCTTCTTTGTGCATAATTTTAAATTGGAAAAGTCAGGCCAAATAAAAATATATGTGTGGTTCCCCAGTTACCGGACCGACCCTAGAACTTTTTTTTTCATTTTCAAACGATCAAATTTTGAGGAATGTGATTTAAAATAATTAATTTCATAGATTTCTGTCATCAAAATTTCCATCAGAAGTATCTGTTACCGCTAAAATTCAAGAATTCATAACAGAATGCAACAAAATAAACTAAAAACGTATCATGACTGTTTATTTTAAAACCAAACACATGTAATAATGGCGGACTTCCGGTTGGGGCATGTATAATACCGGAAACAATTTCGGTAAGCACCCAATTTTTATCGGGATTTTGACAATCAAAAATAAAAATTTGAAAAAAAAAAAAAAAAAAATTGCCAACCTACCGACCCTGTTTTATAAAAGTATACATACATTTTGTAACTGGAACCACACATATATTTTTATTTGGCCTCAACAATCATGTTATATCCTTACACATGAAAATAAATCCTGGGCTTATAGCTACATATTCATCTTTTCTACTCAGATATAATAAATAGAATCATGCAAATAAACTTAATAAAAAGGCTTGAAAGCTCATCATACAAATATGACACTTTTTCTAGACCACAAAACAGCATGCGCAAAAAAATGTTGCAAAGAATTGTCACCTTTGAAATTGTTGTCGCGCGCTAAAACCTTAATGGGCACTTTCAAAAGTTGGCAGGTATGCATGGTCCTTTTTTTTCAATTTTAAGAAAGAAGATTTGGGGAGGACATGCATATAAAATTTCAATGAGACCTCCTTAATTTTTATTGCAGATTTGTATGTCAATAAAATCATGTTTACCAAAAGGATATGATGAACAAAAAATAACACTGGGCTTGTTCATTGTTGAAAAGCCTTATGGTGACCTAGTAAGCTTGTTATTTTCATTTATCTCATTTGTTGGTATTTGTGGGTCAAGATTGCTTTCCTTAGAAAATGTGAGGGATTAACTTAGTCAGTCGTAATCAGTTGAGCTAAGGAAGTACTTCTTAAGGTCAGTCCATACATGATACAAAATGTATATGCGCTGCCTTTTAACACGAAAGTCAGAGGTCCCAGTGGAGACCATGCTCTCTGGATAGCAAATGCCCAATCTTTCCACTTCTAGTCAAAAGTTTTTTTTATCGACATTGACTACCCATTAGAATTTTGCACCGTCAGGTCTGGTAACATTGTTTAGCGAAGATAGGAACAGTGCTCTGATAATAACATTTATAGGAGACATTAGGTAATTCATTACCACATTTGATTTAAAAAGAAAAATGAAAGTAATACTATTAACGCATTTAATGGAAATCAAAATATGTTTAGAATACAACTTAACTGAACGCCAATTGTTACCAACATGATCTACTCATGCCCCAAAACTACCCAGTATTGCAGCATTGCCAATATTGCCAGTAAGGCAGCAACCATTTGATTTTCTGGGGGGGCTATGGTTTTTTTTCTGGACAAATTTTTTTTTTCGCCTGCGGCGAGAACAATCTATTTTTTTCGCGACAAGTCGAAAACAATTTTTTTCTTTCAATTTTAGCATTACATATAGTGGCAGCTGAGTGTGAAACAAACAATTTTTTTTTCTCAGAATCAAAAACAAATTTTTTTTTTCTCCAAAAACTGGAAACAAACTTTTTTTTCCAAAAAAAACCATAGCCCCCCCCCCCCCCCCCCCAGAAAATCAAATGGTTGCTGCCTAACTATTATTAATATTATACATTTGTTTTACACGTGCACATATATGATATATTCTTCAATTTGAATGCATGGGTGTGATAAATAAAAACCTTGGCATTGCCACTACGTTGTCTGTGAACATCCTGTAAGGCTGTATGTATGCTGCTATCTAAAATTCCTGGTTCAACATAGTAAAATTAGTTCTGTATTCTAACAACGTTGTACTCACTACCACTGCACCGGTCTGAATCACCACGTGTAACATGTGAATAGTTATTAAGTCAACAATTTTCTGATTGGTTGATACACCTTCGTGTAATTCAGAGGTCATTTGCATATTTATTTTATGTTATTCGATCTTGTTGAAATAAGTGTGTATCCAGGAAGAATTAAAAGAATGTGACAAATATATGATAAATTTCAATTTTATATAACAATACTCAAGAATGAAGGCCTTGTAATTTAGATCACTTAATTTCGTCTTTTTCGCGGAATATTTTCCATAGCCATTCAAATTCGTTGTTACAGATAATATATTTCTGCCTTAGGGAGGCTATCGAAAGGGATGTCAATACCAAAAAAAAAAAATACCACTCACATATTTTACATTACAAAGAGATTTTGCTTCATTTAAAAACTGCAACAATTTTATTTTGAATTGATGCATTATATTAAACATCTAGAAATATTTTTAGGAAAACTTTCAAAAATGAATTTCTCTTCATGACGGGTTTGGTTTTGGTTTTAGAAAAACAGTCGTCGTCTTTTTTGCGCTTAGAAAGAATACGAGAAATGCGTAAAATATCTAAATCAACATTGACATTGAAGAACACTTTCCAAAACGAAATTTGAGCAGAACTAGAAAAAAAATGTTTGGATTGCTGATACCAGGACGTCTGGTAATTTTTTTCTGCATATGGTTTCTCTTGCACATACTTTTTATTGTACTTTTGTTAACGTCGTCATCAAACTTATTTCTTGTGTGCATTATTCATCTTCACTAAAATGGGTTTTTCAGAAATTTCCAGACTCTTTTAGTTTAACTTATCGTAAAAATCCGATCCACATTTTTTTTTTACATATTTCTTTCTTATAGAACACGATATAATTTCATTTTAATATTCTACAGTATTTATTGTTGAAATACTTCTTTTTTTTTTTTTTATTTCGCTGAGGACTTTTAACGAGCAGTAAAATACGGATTGCGCCAATCCAATTTTATTTTAAATGATAAAAGATCAATAACAGGTCATAACAGATACACAACACATGATTTTTTTCTTCATATAATTAAATAAGGTTGTGCTTATTGTGTTGTGTCTGGGCGGGGAATGTCTCTTAGTATTTATGAATATAGGGCTGCCACATTGCATACAAAACGATTTGTCACTTTACAGTTTCTTTTTTAAATTCAAATATTTCAAGTCGGTAATCTACCGAGGTAGTGAAACATAATATTTTACATTTTAAAAATAAATTGAAAGTAACAGAGTTCACTTGTTGATCCGATAAATTAACTCTTGGGTTTAGGCCAGGATTTTTTAATTTGTTGGTTTACGGATCCGCCGACCCGATTTTGCCGATTTCGAGAATAAAAATAAAATCGAATTTTCAGGCTTTTTTTTATTCTCGCCGACCCTTACGAATGCATTATCCCTGAAAAATAATTAAAATATCCTTTTTAAAGAAATGAAATGCATTAATCACTAACAGAAGTGATGACACTTTCTGTTGTGAAAAATGAAACTTCCAGTTTACGTTTCTAAAAATAGACAAATCAATTATTAATGACCTTGAAATGTCGTTTGCGCAAATAATTTTGCGGAACGAAACCGGTGTTTAAAACCAATTACACAATAACTTCGTTTCCCTTATTTGTCACCGGTCCGTAAGATGCATGTTCTCATAGAAATAGACTTGTCCAAATGTGGACAGGTGGAAGTTCAAGACATCAAGTTAAAGTACTGAATTTTAACAAATCATTTGATATTTTCTTGTTTCATAGATAATAAAAAAATATCGTCCATTTGGATAAAAAACGGGAATGCATGACAACAGATTATTTAACCTGATATTCTGAATCTCGTTTTCCAGTGGACGAGTCTATTACGGTTTTGACACGTGTTGAAACTTATTTTCGTACGACGTTTTTATTTTGTTTTCTTTATCAGTTTTCGTGCTTATTATTTTTCACCAAGTTTTGATTAAAAGCTAAGTCAAATAACTGCCGTGAATCTGTTTTTCTTGTTTGTGAAATCTTTGTCCGTGTACCACCTTTTTTTTTACCGGAAATTATTAGACAATGTCATGCGATGTCTCTTACAGCTGAGCAATAATATAATTATTTCATCAAACTAAAATTTAAAAACGATGTCAAAATAGTATGACAAACATATTATTAGAAAGGTGAAATATATTTTTATTTTGCATATCAGTTTTCTGTCTTGAAAATATTTTTTTTATTTTTTTTCCGACCGACCGACCCGACTTTTTCATGGAGAAAATCCGTAAACCAACAAATTAAAAAACCGTGGCCTTAGATTGAACAAATTATCGTAAAAAACGACATTTTGTTTTAAGCCAGTTGATATGAATTATATAATATTGAACAATTAATGAACCGGAAATTGCTCACTGAAATAGGTCATAAAAGGTTCTAATTGTGGTAAAATCGTCTTTGTTGAAAAAAACAAAAAATTATGACCTGGTCGGACTATAATGAAAATACAAAAAATTATGACCTGATCAGACTATAATGAAAATACAAAATAAGTGTTTTATTCGTATTTTTATACGTTTGTACGTTTTATTTCATATGACATGTGCATATACATACAAGAATAATTATCTTATTTTAAATGAAAATGTCACACTTTTATCTGACAAAGAAAGGACATTTAAATAACGTATTTTAAAGCACACAGACCGTGCAATCAAGATCGATTAAATGTACAAAGGTAATAAATCTGGCTAACCCGATTATGTTGTCATGCGTCATTAATTTTCAGTACATCCGATGGGCAATAAACCAATTAACAGCCACACGGTGTTGGGAGAGAATCTTTGGAGGAAATTGGGAGTATAATCCGTGATTCGCGGTGTCACACTGCTACACTCGGAAATCGGTGATTAGAGTTCGCGATTACAAACTCTCTGGGCGTACTGTAGATACCATGCAAACCTTATAGAAAAGGGTTAACATCCATAGATCACCAAATTAAATAAAATTTATATTTTAACCTCTATTGGCCCTTATTTCACAAATAACACCTGTCACCTGGTTCTTCATGGGCGTAGCATGCCCAAAAATAATGGTACGGTTCGGCAAATTAGACATAGGACACGAATAGTGAGGCTGCATTACAACAGGGGGTATGGGATCCCTAAGGCCCCCAGAAGCTCTTGGGTTTATAGTGTTAAAATCCTACTTTCTATGTGTTTCCTGGCACAAAAAAATGTTTTTAAAAAGCAGCAATTTTTACTCAACAATTTGAAAAATAAAATATCTGTGTCTTTCAGGTTTTGTAGTTTGTTTTCCACTTCTATGTCATGTACATAGCAAGAC
Source organism: Mytilus galloprovincialis (assembly GCF_965363235.1). Taxonomy (NCBI): domain Eukaryota; kingdom Metazoa; phylum Mollusca; class Bivalvia; order Mytilida; family Mytilidae; genus Mytilus; species Mytilus galloprovincialis. The sequence continues at coordinate 35,254,861 of NC_134844.1, read as the reverse complement.
TGGTGAATGAGAACAATACTGTCATACTATACCTGGCCACAAACCATTGCACAAAATTCATGATTTATCAGTGATTTCTGTCAGTTTATATTATTTCTTATAAGAACTTATGATTATTTTTAAAATAAAACAATCAAAGTACGGCTGGCAACTATTGAGCTATAGTGAATAGAAAAATGAATGAAAATCAGGAATGTGTAAAAAAAAAATTACGGGAATCCCCACACACTGCATGGGGTAGGCTGCATATGGCCTGCTAGTACTATAATATATGACTTCTGTGGTTCATATTATTTACATTCAACATGTTTTTTATCGGATATTTTTTTTTTAATATCAATGTTGAACCTGAATTAGGGTGGCATGGGATATTTTTTTTACTATTAATGTTGAACCCGAAATTTGCATTCAACAAAAATATCCGATAAAAAACGTTGAATGTAAATGATATGAACCTCAGAAGTCTTATACATGTATTATAGGACTACCAGCCCAGAAACAACTTGTTTTGAGGAATGCACACCTTTCTAGACTGCATTACACACAAAAGAACTAAAATTGAAAACAATACAAGAAAAAAAAGCTAGAGGTTCCTGACTTGGGTCAGGCGCAAAATTGCGGCGGGGTTAACATGGTTAACATGTTGCAATGTGAACTTTCAAGACAATCACTTAAGTCGACACTAGGAGGTCGTCTTGACCTGATAGGCTATTAATTTTTGAAAATTATGCAGAGCCTGTCAAAATGAAGAACTGAAATAAATCACTGTGTTCATGATAATTTGTATGTTTTCTATATGTACTGTGAATGATTCTGTCATATGCACATTTACTAGAGAGCCTGTTGCAATTGCCTGGATTTTTTTGACAGCAATTGTCCAAAAAGGACCTGCTTACCTTTCTGGAGCACCTGAAGTGGCACCAGTTTTTTTTTTTGAGTTCCGTGTTTCTCATGTTCTAATTGGATTTTAGTTTTCAATTTTAAATGGTGTTGTTTGTCCTTGTGTGTCTTATTTATTCCCTGGTTTGTCTTTTGTCCCCTGATCGCAATATTTTTTTTATAAATTCAATGATTTTTCTACAGAAATTCTGCACCATTCCTACAGTTTTTCTAAATCATTTGTAAATTATTGTAATAAACAATATTGGAAGGAGTAAATCAACAGTCTTGCGAAAACCGCCTCCCAGTGAAGTATAGATATGTGAAATAATGTTGATTTAGGGACGACATCAAAAGTTCAATGAAGGATAAAAAACTTAATTCACATAGTTTTTTCATTGACCCCCCGTTATACATGTATCTCCCTTTAGCAATACGGTATATTACATTTAAAAAAAAAAACTCACCTCTGATTTCAATTGACATTATGCTTGAAATATTTGCAACTGGACGTTAAGAAATAACAAACAATCAATCAATCAACTGATTTTGAACTTGACTTATGATGGTTTTATTAAAAAAAAAACAAGTGAAATCATTACATAAATCAGTTACCTGCTAAACCTAAGGATATAGCATTGTGCAAACAGTTACTATTTCCAGTTGTTTTGAATGCTACCAATGGTAGTTGTTTTGAATGCTACCAGGCTTATATCTACATCATCTGGAATCAAAACTTGCAACAATTCATCATAAGAAAAACTGGTGGTGCCGCTTCTTTGACCGTGGAAATGTGTCCAAGCTGAAGCGTTAAACTTAAAATACTGCCAACATCATGTGGAGATTTGCCAAATTAGCTGACAATTTCTGGCTATATCATTCTTCAGATTATCCATTATGGCATTTCAGTTTATTCAGTCTTTGTCAGATTGAAGCATGAACCAATAACAACACCAACATTCGTAACAGCATCCAAAACTATTCTGATTAATTAATCATTAATTGCTAATCAATAAACTGATTCGGTACTGCAGTTACGTACATTGACGTTGCTTATAATTAGTACTTTAATGTTGAGAGATGTTTTTTTTCTTTTTCTTTCTTTAAGAAAACAAGTAAATGTAACACGTTTATTGTATGGAAGCCGTTTGCATAATATTCTAACATTATTTTTTTTTATATTTTGATTTATTTTTTGTACGGTTTTCCGTACCTGCAGTAAAAATTGGTACGGTCGGAACCGTACCAACCGTACCGTGTGCTACGCCAAAACGTTTAACGTCGAAAGTTGAAGTGGGACAGATTCTTGGTTCAAGCAGGAAAGATTTCCAAATAGGGATAAAGTGTATTGTAATAAAAAGAATGTTCAAGAACAGAAAATTATTCATAAACTGATGATTTTAATAAGATATTTTTATAAAAAGATATGATTGTTAACAATGGTTAATGAAAAGTGCTATGTGATACGTACAGATTATAACATGCCCTTTTCCATATTGGTCCTGGTATCATCCCCAGACTCCCATATCGGCCTCGAGGCTTTAGCCGAGGGCCGATATGGGTCGAGGGATGATACCAGGGCCAATATGGAAAAGACATGTTATAATCTATTTATCACATATTTAAGTTTTGCAGAGAGGAGAAAAAAGTTCAATTACAACACCGTCATTGTTCGCCGTTGTCGTTAAGGACGCAATGACGTCACGTCATTTGGAATTGGGGCACAATATCAATATACTCTTTTTTGCCCCGGGCAATTTTGAGGTTATTGCATATGCAAAACCTAAGGTATTCATAACAAATATGTGATAAATGTATATATATATATATATATATATATATGCTTTAAACAATCCTGGCCTAGAAGTCATAAAACTTTGCTCAGTGCTCAGAGCACAAAAATCATGCTCGAAACATGAAATCAAGCAATTTGATTGGTTGATTTTCGAGTCTGAGTACAAAAATCATGCTTGAAAGTTTTATGACCGTGAGGCCAGGATCCGCCCCTGTTATATTTGAGTTAAGTTGGACAGTTTTATGAAATATTCAAAGTATATATAATTTGAGTTTTAAGTAACAAAATGACAAATTGATACAGAATTTTAAGATTTTAGTGATTAGATTAAAGTGAAAGAGAAAAGGATGCATTTCAACAACTATTTTCATGTAAATATATTTAGCTAAATCTTATCGTTACTTTAAAAGAGCACAGTGCAAATTCATCAAAAAAGTATTTCCTTTCACCATTATGACAATGTTCACACTTTAAAGTAGCAGTTACACGAAACACATGGAAACTATTTGTTGTTTTCGATACAGTGAATTGATTTCAGCTCTAGTTTTGACACATAAAGATGATACTGACCAACAAATAAACAATTACATTCTATTTACAGGTGCAAGCTGAAGTACAACAGATAAATGAAACACATTTTGTATTTAATGTAGAAGATGCTGATAGCATTAATCACATAGCCATTTTTCTAACGGGACAAACTCCTTTTCCTGATGGATATGGGGGAGCAGGTAAGTGTGACCAAGTTTCAACTTCTAAATTGTTTATTAATGTATAAAAAAAGAAGATGTGGTATGATTGCCAATAAGACAATCATCCAGGAGAGACCAAAATAACACAGAAATCAACAACTATAGGTCACTGTACAGCCTTCAACATTGAACAAAGCCCATACCACATAGTCAGCTGTGTCTGTCTATTAAAAGTCAGTTTGAATGTCACTGGTTTTGTCCATTAAATACTGATGTCAGATATATCAGTTGTTTCTGCTCATTCACAACTTGTCTACACATGAGGCCTTGTTATATGTACACATGTACATGTCTATTTGTCATTATTTATTTGGCTTAGATTATGGAATTCAAGATTAATATTCATGATCACAAGTTTTTTTTTATTTCTGTTGTTTCTCAGGGTTATTTTAACCTTACCAGTACTGTAATTGAAGGTCAAAATGATGTTAATTGTATCTACAATGAATCTTATCTTTTTCTCTTACATGTAACTTCATAGATTAATGACTATTATGTAGATTAAAAAAGAAACTCAAATGATTGGTAGAAAATTATGAAGGATTAATTAATCTTTCATTGTAAGTTTAGGAACTTTTCATAAGTTAATTTCAATTAATTAGTATTTTACTATTTGTTTTTCAGTTTATTTCTCCTTCCCAAATCCTACAGGCCAGCAGTGGATATTACTGGGTGTCATAGCTAACCAAAAACCAAGTGCCATCTTTAAAGTCACAAACCTCAAATCAGGTAAAAACAGTAAATGTATTTTGTATAAAAGTAAGGAGATGTAGAATGATAACCAAGGAGTAAAAGCCACTATTAACAAAGGAACAAGAAAGTGAAAAATTTAAGTTATAATGCATTTTTAAGGGGGACAATAGGGGGTCCAAACAGTTAACAGCTTAAATTGATCTCAGATAACATTTAACGACACCTTGAAAAGGGCAATAACAGGTTAACACAAAAAGGTATTGTTTTAAACAGACTGTATTTTTTGGATATTGAGTTCATAGACATCTGTGTTTCCCAAATTTTCCAATAGATCTGCAAAGATAAAAAAAAACTACTATGGATATGCTCCATTTGTCATACATTCCTTTTATCTGTGTACAGTCATATATTGGAATCACTTGCCACAACAAATAGTTTCATGCAACACAGTACAGGGATTCAAGAGTATGATCTCAGAATCTGCTCTTATCCCTATTTTCTATCCTTAACTATTATTGTTATAAAATGTATATAGTTTCATCTAAATGTTATTTTAAACTGTACAAATTAAAAATGAAAATTGAAAATTTCTGAAAGTCCATTAGAGGAAATTAAGGATATCAAATAGGTCTTAAAGGTGGTTGAAAGTGGTAAATGAGCATTGGCGGATCCAGGGGGGGTTCCGGGTGTTGGAAACCCCCCTTTTTTTTGGCCGATCAATGCATTTGAATGGGAGCATATAGTTGGAACTCCCCCTTTACTCTTTTTTCAAATGGCTGGATCCGCCCCTGATGAGAATAAGTTCAGGCAAGTTATACAGACTTTATTGAACCATCAGGGTTACTATTGATTGTACGAATGATCAAAGGAAAATATCTTTTTGTATGCTTGTAGGCATAAAAACAGAATATAATGTTTTTCTTTTTTATTACAGCTACTGATAGTACAAATCCTTTTGGCCAATGTATACCACACATGTCCCACATGGCACAGATAGGCATCTCTATAGAAACTCTGGAGGAACTATCTCAGCAGACACCATCACCACAAGCTGCAGTCTCCACAGCTGAAACATTTGTTGAATATTCAAGAAAGATGTTAGAGAACTTTTTCAACTTTGCTACTTCATTTACACAAACTCAAGCACAAATGTCACCGAATCCTACAGAAACATATGTTCCATTAAGTACAGTGCAGACTTGGTATCAGAACTTTGAACGAAGATTGCAACAAAACCCTTTCTTCTGGAGGTCATAATACAAATGTACATATTCCTTTCATTCATAATTTGTTAACAGAAAATCTTCATACTAATTTACATTTGTATATGCTCAGGACACATAAAATGACAGTGAACAAAAATGTATTTGATTTTGCATTTACAATTGTTGATAATAAAATAGAACTGACATATTAAAAGAAGGATGAGTTAAAATATAATTTAAAAAGGTGGGTTGCGTGCATGCTCTTATATACATTTATACTAACCATATAAATTTGACAAATTGGCAACTGAACAGTCAAATTCAAAAGGTCAAATGAGCAGAGTTGACTTTGATTTTTGTTCTTGTTTCAAAAATCCAATAGGGAACATATATTATATTGTTGTAGTAAATAAACCATTTAGATTTTCTGACAAACAAATTACATTTAAATGATTTCTTAAATTTTTCATGTTTTTTCCCCCATGTTCTTGAAATTCTGTCATGATTTTTCGCAGACTCATCTTTGTAGTTTTAGTGTAGTTTTCTGGGTCTTACAGCAACATAGTACTTTTGTGCGAGAGGATTTTTAACGTGCCAATGATTTTCCAATAAATCAATCTATTATCAAAATTTTGAATAAATATTTAAACTCAAGAAAAATTTATCAAAATTATTTGTGACTCATAATATCCTAACTGTTGCAAGTCATTGATTGTTTTACCAAAATATTTAGGAATGACTTTTGTAATAAATCTTGTATATTCTACTAAAAAAAGACAAATAAAACAAACCATTTTACTAGAACAGTATTGCTTTTAAAAAATAATGCTCCAGTTCAGTATTTGCTTTCCAATTCTAGATATCATGTAGGTTTACTCTTATTGTTTGAAAAGTATGAAATGGAGACATTTGATTTGATATTTGATTTATTTATTCCGTTTTGGGATACATCTTTTAAGAGTTTGAACAAGGTTCTTCAAATACTGATCTCAAAATATAACTTGTTTTATATTTACAATTGCCCATAGACTATAAATGCAAAAATTAAAAAAACCTTTATTAAATAGTATATTATGTTTCGACTAATAAAAACCACACTGCCACGGGAAATAAATTAACAACACAACCATTGACAACTGTGAACAGTGTCATGTCCAATGAATGTGCTTTGGTAAATTTACATATTATAATACAAAATATAATTGTTGCAAAAAATAAATTGAAAGAAAATTCCCAGTAAATATAGTATCCAATGGATTCATTCATGCAAGATACATTTCACTTCATGTATATGTCCAATCGATTTATGAATGGAAATTTTAAAGAAAAAAGATAATTTTTGTCATAGCTTTGTTTGGAGTGATTACAATAAACTAATTTTGTATTTATATTTCTAAAGCAATAACCAACCAAACTGACCACAGTATGCATATTTTTATAACTAATCCATTATTGCAGTACAATGTACTTGTTTTGTCTTCATTGTTTTTTTTATAGATACATGTATATGTGTTTGTTATTCAACACCCCATTAACCAAATTTACAAACTTGATAAAACCATACCATATTCATATAGTATGTTATAGAAGCAATTTACTTTGGTAAAGCTAGACAGGTTGTACATATTGGGTAAGACTTAGAATGTTGCCACTGAAGTAGTTAGGTACTTGAACATGAATAAACAGTTTTTTTAAACTAATCAGTTGCAGATGCTCCGAGAATAATTGATGAAATGATTCAAAAAATATTGTACAATGAAAAACGAAATGACCATAATTCTATAATAGTTTAATGTCTGTAGCTTAGATGTTGTTTACTTATTAATGATTTGAAAGTTGAAGAAATGTGTTCATATTTTTTATATGTGTTTTGAAATGTGCTAGATTTGTTTCTATATTGATGTTTAGTTTTGTTTATTGTAAAAGGTTATGCTTTCAATTAGTTTGTTGTTTAGACAGTTATGAAATCCAATAAAAGATTTCACCTCCAGAATTGTAAGACAAAACTATGGTGCATATTTATATTTTTTATAATGAAATGGCTATGTAAAAATGTAAAATATTTTGTATCTTACATTCATTAAAAAAATAAAAAAATGTGTAAACTGTTTAAAGCATATCTTATTAAAATAGCTTCATAATTTTTCTAAGGCTTGATGTTACTATTTTTATCTTTTCCTAAAGAACTGTGTTGCAACTGATAATAATATAATACTCCGCTTGAATAGATAAATTTTGGGCATGAGTTGGGGTTTAAATCAATTATAAATATCAGTTAATTTGGGATGTTTAAAGGAAATATTTTTATGCAGTTAAGCTGCATTATGCGAGCACCCTAGATTTGTGTTCTACCCAATAAATGCTGAAATACTTGCCATTGTTATTATCTAGCTCGCTACTATGTTATATATAACTAATTGAACATTTTTTTTATACTTTTTATTCTGGATTACAAAAAAAAATACCAGAAAAACCTTAAATGATCGTCGATTTATCCAAAAGTTTTGAAGTTACACATAGGAAGTAGTGCTTATTAAGAATCCTTGTGTAGTTCATTATGACTTGTGCTTTTAGCTAAGATGTCAAAGAACAATTGTATGAAATATTTAATCGCCGAAAATCTCTTAAGACAAGTAGTTTAGATTTCCCAAATGGCAAAAGTCGTAGGGATATTGTTTGTCATCAATACGTAGTACAACTACGTCAGTAGTCTATTATATAATAAGTTCAACTGTTCATGCTGTTGGCGGCAATTTCAAATTAGAAAAAGAAATTTTCGTAGCTTTTCAATTTGGAGGCAGGTGTGCAAATTAGCGGTGGTCCAAGGTCCGCGACCTTCCACTTTTGCAAGCGGAATTTCGACTAGGATAGTTGGTTTCTAGCTACGCCCGACGTAGTCACCTTCCACTTGGAAAGAAAATAAGAAATTACTTTGCAAACCTTTTCACCATGTTCACCAAAGTCTCCAATTAAACGAGCTAAAAACTTATGTTTATCATTATTATTTATGACAGCGATGTTCATTTTATTCAACTGCTAGCTTTATACAGAAAATCGCCGACAAATATTGTATAATTCGAGTAAAATCGTATCGGATTGACAAAAACAACATCGTCAATGGCGGCCGTGAAGACAAAATTTTACAATATCGGATCCGATTCCGGAGACGGATAAGTATAATTCCGGGTTTGGCGATCAATTACTAAATAAATAAAAGCAGGTGAAAAAATAAATCTATGCATGGTAAATGAATATAAACACTAGAATTGTAAACCAAAAGATATATGTAAAAGAAAGAAAAAGCAGAAAAATATTTTATACAGAAACTCAAAATTACTTTTTGACAAATTTTAATTTAAAAATCCAATACAAAGTGACAGCAGGGAACAGTATATCTAACAATATACATGTTCATGGTCACCGTCTAAATTTTCTTTATCAGTGATAAATGATGATAATGCATGTAAGATGCTTTTAAAGTGTAAACATATTACTGCAATTTCGAAGGGTTATTTGTTTTTCTCAATTTTGAAGGGTCAATTAAAGTAGCTAAACGTTTCTTTATTTTCACAAATAATGCACTATATTATATATACCTAATTGTAAGTAAATCATATGATATATAGGTGGCATTCTTTGGGTCACTCTACCCCTCCTGTTTGATAACTTGGAAACGGTCGAGCTCCCCCCTAAACCATACGAGGGGTAGATCCAGGATTTTAGGTCAGGAGGGGCGCAAACATAAATTTTCGCCGAGCAGAGCGATGCTAAAAAAATTTGAGGTAAAATTATCGGAATATTCTTTATTAAGCTGAGAACAACCCATGCTTTGCAAATTTAAGGGGGGTGCAACCATATATATTCATATTTGTGACAATATGAAAAATCAAATGAAATATAGGAAGAGTCGCTGGGGGTCACCCCACCCTTCCTGTTTTAGAATTTAAAAATGGTCCAGATCCCCACCCCTAAACCATATATATTCATGTATGGGAAAATATATAACAAATCAGATGAAATATAGGGGGAGTCCCTTGGGTCACCCCACCCCCTCCTGTTTGAGAATTTGAAACCCGTTGAGATCGCCACCCCTTAACCATATATTCATGTACGGGACAATATAACAATTCAAATGAAAGATAGGAAGAGTCCCTGAGGTCACTGTACACCCTCCTTTTTGAGATCTTGGAAATGGTCAAGATCCTTACCCCTAAACCATATATACTCATGTATGTGACAATATAACAAATCAGATCAAATAAAGGGGAAGTCCCTGTGGTCACCCCAACCCTCCTGTTTGAGAACTTGGAAATGGTTGAGATCCCCACACCAAAACAATATATATTCATGTATGAGGCAAATTATAACTAATTAAATGAAATATATGTGGAGTCCCTGGGGTCACCCTACCCCTCCTGTTTAAGAACTTGGAAACCAATGAGATCCCCACCCCTAAACCATATATATTCATGTTTGGGACAATATAACAAATAAAATGAAATATAGGGGAAGTCCCTAGGGTCACCCTACCCCCAGTGGCGGATCCAGAATTTTTCATAAGTGGGGGCCGCTGACTGACCTAAGAGGGGGCCCGCTCCAGTCACGCTTCAGTGATTCCCTATATAAGCAACCAATTTTTTTCCCAAAAAGGGTGGGACTGGATAACTTATAAATTATTTGCCTTAATAAATAAATCATTAGATAAACATGAATGAATAATATATATGAATGTTTAATGTTGAGGCAACATTGCCACAGTTTTCATAATTACGGTTGCCTTGGTTTTTGGTTAACTGCCTTCAGCGCTTACAGCGCTTTGATTTAAATATCTTTCTTTTATAAGGTTACATTAATCTATGGCATTATAGGTAGAAAGTTCAACATTTCAACTTCAATAACTTTTTTTTGTTTAATTACTGCAGAGCTATAAAGGACGGTTACTTGTACTTGTTGTATAAAACCATAGAAGGATTAAAGGAATAGTTTACGCTCAGGTTAAATGTGCTTTGTCTGCTCTAGTAATGTTGTTATAAAGGTCACTAAAAGTTAATAACTGCTTGCCATTGGAAAACCACGGCTCATAATCTTTATAATTTTGTGCCATATGAATGTTTGAAGGAACATCATATTGGTGCATTTACTACATGTATTGCTAAATCAGCTCAATTTTTTTTTTTGGGTGATCTCAATTATCATATTTTCAAATTTCAATGTATTATCATACATATTTCACATTATGTTGCAAAAAAATATTTAAATAATTATTATGAGTGTTATCTATCTGTTTGATATTTAATATGTCAAGAATTAAGTTTTATCTATTTTCATTATAAGATAACACTTTGAATGTCTATGATTGTTTCACTTTTTGCCATAGAAAAAACTGTATTAAAAAAAACATCTGCCATTTATTTAACCAAACCAGTCTGCTTGTTTGTGTTAAAAAGAAGACAATTGTTATGCATCACAATGAGGATTTTTTACTAGTGCTTTTATCTGTTTCATTAATGAAATGTTTTCCCTTAAGGAGTAGCAATAAAACTATGTTATTTGTGAACTGACTTATTTTGTACGCCATCTGATATTAATTTGGAATCTATAATGGAATCCTTCTTGATCTAAGGTCTTCATATTTTATGATTACTGAGGATTCATTATTATTCGTTGGATACTAATTTGTGGGTTTCGTGGGTAGAAGTGAAGCCCAAAATCGAATGTTCAATGAATTACAAATTTTCTACGTCTTTGTGTGCACAGATTACCAAAGCCGCGTAATCAAATATCCAGGAGAATGCTATTTTTCCTCAATCCATGAAAATAAATTAATCCACAGTATTTGATGTACAATCTGATCAATTAATCTATTTTACTCACCAGTCAACTCATCCTTCTTTAGTTTGTCAGCATATTAGGCCATAACAAGTCCCCTCCAAATTTGCCGGTCTTTTGCCTTCTTAATCTCATTTTAGGTCTTTCAAAGGTTGTTCATCTCAGTTTCTACCATTCTACTATAGAATTCTTCTAGTTTTCCTCTTTTAAGTCCCCTAAGGATGAGGTCCAAGGGGACTTTAGGTTTGCACTTCGTCTGTCTGTCTGTTTGTCCATCCATCTGTCAATATGGCAAATCAGTTTTCCCCACTTTTTTTCGTCATACTTGAAGATATTAATTTGAATCATGGTATATTGTGTTATCATGACAAGTTACATGTAAAGTTTGAATTTTGTTCTGGTCTGATAATTTTGTGTAGAGTTATGGTCCTTGGACAGTTTTGGGCAATTTTATACGACTGCTAAAAAAATTTGGTGATCGTATAATGGTATGATGTCGTTGTCTGGGTCGTCCGACAGAATGCTTGTTCATCTACCATTAGATGTCCATCGGTAAGCAATCTTGATGATATCCTCATTTCCTTTTCTCAATACATGACCAATCCAACGCCATCTTTTCCTTTTAATTTTTCTACACTGATTGGCTTTCATGGTTATTTCATTTGACCAAAAGATATTACAGATTTTCCACAAGCAGGTGTTTGATTGATTGATTGTTTGTTTGATGTTTGATTGGATAATTCTCCAGCATTCTTCCCCATATAGAAGAACTGTCTTCAATTTGCTGGTGTGTATTCTGATCTTCGTTTTCAGGCTGATTGACCTTCTCTTTGATATGATCTATAATTGACAGAATGTATATCTGGCTTTACTAAATGTTGCTCTTATATCTTTTGATGTTCCATTTGTGTAACTTAGCATGATTCCAAGGTATGCCAATTCCGTAACCTCTTCGATGTTAATGAGTTTGGTCTTCTCATTTATTGTCAGACCTATACTTTGTACTTTTTCATTAAGTCTAATGTTTTGTTCTGTAAGAATTTGATACTGCCGGACAGAAGGCAGACATCATCAGCAAGTTTATTCCTCAAGAAGGAATTCAAGGTCCATCTGATGTTCGTATCTTCATTTACTAATGTTGCTCTCATACACCAATGTGAGAGGAGATTGGAGATGTTGTACATCAAAGTCGTGCTCCAGATGTTACTTTGAACCATTTCTTACTCTTTATAATACAAAACATTCATAGTTGTCATAGAAAGCTTGTATTGAGGTGATTATTTTTAATGGTACGAAATATGTTTTAAGGATGGCCCTCTAGCAACTTCTTTTAATGCTGTCAAAGGCTTCACGAAACTCGATGAGTTTTGCCACTCTATATTTTGCTCTATAATTATTCTGATGGTAAAACTATGGCCGATAAATCCTCTATCTGATCTAAACTCTGCCTGCTCTCCTCTTATATTTCCTCATCTATTGCGCTTAAAAACATGAAAATACTATCAGTATCTTGCTTGGTACTGAAGGCAATGTTATACTATTCCATTAGTTGCAGTCATTTTGAACCCCTTTCTTGTGTAGTTTTATGATGAGATCCTTCACCCGGTGCTAGGGGATAGAGGCATGTCTTTAATATGTCTTTAACAAAAATTCTGACATCATTCTACTGTTCTAACCGCAGTTTAATTTTAGCTCACCTGGCCTAATTGGCCGAGTGAGGTATTCTCATCATCTGGTGTTTGTTGTCATCCATACTCGTAGTCGTAAACTTTTACATTTTGAATTTCTCCTAGAAAATCACTGAAAGGAATGAAATCAAACAGTTTTCATTGCATGAATATCTCCTATGAGGTGCTAACCAAGTGTTGTTACTTTGTAGCTGATCCTTCATTAATGGTCGCTAGCGGGGGACTTCGTATAACATAAGACCTTAAGGACAATACATACAAATGTCTACTTTTAGAGAACCGATGGATGGAATGAAACCAAACATAGCATAAATTTTCCTGTTGATGTTTTTACCAAGTGTTGTTACTTTGAAGCCGATCCATCATCAAAGATGGCAACCGCATAGGGAACTAGTTTAACATAGGACCCTTTGTTAAATACATAAAGAAGTCTCATATTGAAGAACCACTGAATGTAATTAAATAAAACATTGCAAAAATTGTGAAAATATCTAAAGAATATAGAGTGCTATGATATTTAAACATTAAACTAACCTATGACAAACATAAAACTCGTTCTTAACTTCAAGACATTTGAAGGATATATTCCTCGAAAGAGGGTTATTCTTAACACAGGAAGCTTATATCAATTACTGTTTATTGGTAGGTTCCTTCTATCCAAAGAGCACTCCCGAATGATAAGTTTATAAATTGTTAGAACGTACATAGATGGGTATCTACAAGGACTAGGTTTTAACTCACTGTGAGTAGCACCATCACCCGTATAAAATCCATCACCAATTACCAATATATTCGTTGAATATTTCGAACTCTTAACTAAACAACAGTATATACATTTCAATTTTGTTATCCTAGTCACTTCTGTAAAATTCTCTCTTTATTTTTATAATGTCTCTTGTGACTAGTCTTTCCCAAACATCTATTACTTAAAATTGTCACTTTGATATTAATTATATTTTGATCTTATAAAATTGTCTATTTGAGCCTTAATCTGATTTAAAATGGTATGTTTGATATGAAGGCTGTAACACAATGTTCTTGTTATTGCTTCAATATCCTTATATTCAGATTTCTTTAGTTGAAAAAGCTCTTTAAATTTGGTTGCAGATGGATCAATGATGAATAGTACAAGTGATCATTGTTCCTCTATCTTGTCAAAGATTTATCAAAGGTGTGTTATTATTCATAATTTTTGTTGAACAGACATACGTCTATCTCTCTCTGACACAATATCAGAAAGTGATATGTATCTTCACGGTTTGTTTCACATAGCAAGCACTTGTCATCCATGTTCTCGACCTCTGTAATTTTGTTTCAGCTGATGGAATAGCTTGTTGTCGGTTTATGAAGACATCATAATTTTCTATACGAAGGAGATATGCATTAGCCCTCCGTTGCACTTCTTAAAAGTCTTTTAGGTTTTACCATTTTCTGCTTTTTTCTCACGTTTTGCCTACCTGATTTCCATTCGTAAAATAGTATTCAGGAATGTTTTGAAGACTGACTAATTTCGTCGTTCCAAATTCAATTTCCAACTATCACATTTTATCACACTTGATTCAAATACAGCTGATTTGAGATTGCGTTATGTACATTAAGTGTTCCTAAATCAATCCCCTTTTCATTCCTTTGTTGGTCAAGGCCCGGATATGCTTAAACAAATGCTTTTTGTTATCTTGACTTTTTTCCTATATTTGATTTATTATGTTTATGAAGATTTGTGGCTATTATATGATTTTTTCCTGCTGCTTCATTTGTTCTTTGCCAGACGCAAGTGATTGCCTGGTTTCATAATGAAGTTCACACTTTCGTACTGCCTGTTTTCTCTACATTATTTTTTTTTGGGGGGGGGGGGGACTTTGTTATAGTTCCTGTTGTGTGATTTCTTTAACCACTCAATTGTGTACAACACTTTCACTTTGTTGGAAGTTCGTATGTGGTTGTCGTGCTATGTTGTTAGTACTGTTTCTAGCTGTTTGATTAAGATGTCTATTATTATTATAATAGTTGGCATTTGTTTTCTAACGTGCATCTGATTGGTTTATTGAATGGTTGCTCCTTGCTTGTGATGTATGATTTCTTATCTGCTGACCATTAAAATAAACGTATTGTTAATTGTTAATCTTGCATATGACGGTTCATATTGTGTTGAGGTAACATATTGCCTAATGTCGTATTACTAGCGCTTCTGGTCTCATAGATACTGGATGTACATATGGTTGGGGACTAGGGATTTGGTTGAACATATGTTGTGTCAATATATTTGTATATTCTGGTGTCCAAATTTCTAATAGTAGCTTTGCATGTTTTGCCTTGAAAGTGCTGCATTAGTTTAATTCGGTTTTTATTGAGCTGGTGACAGATGTTATTGTTTGTTGTTCATGTCTTTGAGAAATAGTGCTATTTTTTGTCTTTAGTTCGTTAGTCTCTAGTTGGTGCTTCCTTTTGAGCTCATGTATAATCAACTAATGCTGCACCTCTATAATCACGACTTTAACTTATAAGACATTGTATTCTTGAGTTTTTGCATCTTTTTATCATTTTTTGCAATTGGTGCCAGCAAACACATCTTTCCCTCACATGTTCATATGCACCTTTTCTTATGAAGTAGATTTATTGATGGTATTTGAGAAGTCTTCTTTTTTTCTAAGAGAATAGTTCTCTCTATAAATGCTACAACATGTTCGTCTTGCTCATCAGTGTCCTTTTACTTGTTTTTTCTTACTTTCTGGTAGATTTGTGCATTTAGGGTTTGCTGTGTGTCAGCTTTAACGCTGGGCCCTTTCACTGTTGGCGAGAGCAGTACACGTATAGATTTTGTATTTGTTTCATCGCTGACTACGCTCTTCGTATTTACTTTTGGTGTTTCTACAATAGCTGATTTTACACATGTTTCATCATTCTAATGTGTGCTTATATCTATTTAACTTTTCTCTATCTCTGTTGGCGGATGCCCGAGAACTGCCTTAATGTTTGTTTTATTATTTATGTCCACATATTCTCCATCATGTTCTGGTGAAGCATTTCCATAGTTATTAAACAGGTCCGATTTTTTGGGCTTGTATTACTTAGTTTGTTTTATAGAGCATGCTATTTGAGTTGTAAGGCTTTGTTCCTATGATAGTGTCATCTTCACAATTGGCAATCAAGATATCTAGATGTGTGTTTGTACCTTCCCTGACAATACATATGTCAGGAATAAACATACTATTTTCATTTAGATCAAGATCTACATGTTTGCATAACGCACACTCGTATACCCATTTTTGCATAAACATAAACTATATTTCTCATCAGTGATGTTCGAAACCTTTTATTGGAAATTTGATAGCATAACTTGAAAAGCAATAGTAAATGAAAAAAGGAAACACCAATACAACTGATACCTGATTAGATACAGAGAAACGCCTATGTTTAAAAGAGGTTTATCATTTGGTTATCTTACAAACTGTAAATAAATTATCTTACAGAGGATCTTATCCAAGAAATGCCATAGGTAGATTTCTGGTATCGATTGCTACAGGTATATAAATATAAGACCATATCATTACTCCTAATACTATAGAATAAGCTGAACTGAAAAAAAAATGAGCAAACATTAGTTTCTTTTGTAAGGTGTGTTATATATCTGTATATGTTGAATCCGTATTTCCGGAACTGTGTCACTGTATTGTCTTAACCATGATTTTTGTGATTATTACATTTATCAGCCTCTTTTTGTGTTTGAATCCAAGTAAAAGGATGTAATTTGAAAGCTCTTTGTTTAGTTCATATTTTATACTTGTCTTTATTCCCCCAAACTCTAAATCTGGTATATTACATGAATAACCCTAAAATCGAAACAATTGGTACCTAATATACACAAAATGACCGGCATATGAAACATTAAAATGAAGCTTTAATTCAATTGTCAGCAGTAGAAAACACGTGGTTTGACCCACGTTACGTTAGGACAGAAATGGCCATCGAACTACATAGTACTGTATGAATATATGTATGTGACATTTATTTCGTTACATTATTAATTTCCAATGGCTGTACTTTTGAATTAAACTGTTTATGTATGTGAGATTTATCTCATTTCATTTTAATTTTCTATGACAAGAAGATCAAGCGTTACTCATGAACCAATATCAACGCATTGCTATCAAGAACTGAATACTATCGAGAACTGATTACTACACGATTTGATAGTGACGACAATCTAGCTCTTTTTCATGACACTTATATGCCACGAAAGCATGAATCTGAGCATGCCGAATTCAACGAATTACTTTCTTTAGTTCCTACAATAAACACTCCCAAAATTTGAGTGCCATTGGCAAATCAACCAGCTATTTTTGTTCCAGATTCAGATGCAATAGTTGGAAAATTGGCTGCTTGTCTCAAATTTGGGGAATACCACTCTGAGAATGAAATTGTGTTTATAAAAGAATTTGCTTCATTTTAAACTTTTCACAAAATTGACCATGTCGTTGATCAAGAATGATTGCCGCTTTTCACCTGAACTTAACAGGCCCTGCATTAGCATGGTTTAATTCAATAGATGCGGGAAGCAAACGCACATGGACGTAATTTCTTACAATTTCCTTAAAAGAAAGATCAGACGATGAATGTCAATGTAACACAAACCGATTCGATCGACAAACTATCATTGGACTTAATTCGATTTACAATATGCACAGAACTGATAGGAACCTGTGTCTTCACAGTCCTTTCCATCTACAACATCTTTAAGCAGAACTTCAAAGAAAACAAAAGTCCATATAGGCAAAGCAAATAAGCAAAACTGAAAGACAAGAATACAATACTAGTAATTTACCGTAGCACAATAACACTATGACGGGATATATAAGTACTGAGCAACGTCAAAAGGATACTACTAAAAAATAGACTCAACAACAGTAAAGGTAATTATTTACAAGGACAAATAAAAAACAGTACAACACGTTCTTTAGATGATAAAAACCGTCAGTGACAAAATGTGCAATAATATAAAAAAAAGCCGAAAAATCGGTCTAATTGGTGACAAAACAATAAACGAAAACAGATATAACAGAAAGCAACCACCGCCTGTTTAAAACAGTTATATAAGCCAGCAAAATATTTAACGTCGCCACATTCTGTATCTAGTTTTCCAAAATCAGGAGCCTGTAATTCATAGGTTGTCATTTGTTGCTGTGTATCATATTTGTTCTTCGTCAATGCTTGTTTTGTACACAAATAAGACGTCAATTTTTTGTTTGAATTGTTTTGCCTAAATTTTTGTCATTTTGAGACTTTTTATAGCTAAATATGCGGTATGGGTTTGGTTTTTTGTTGAAGGTCTAATAGTGATCTATAAATGTTAACTTCTATGTCATTTGAGTTATAGTGTAGAGTTGTCTCATCGGCAATCATAGTCTATGGAAGAAGCGAATCGATAAAAAAACGTTTCTTATATCACATAGCGATATTGTCTAATATCAATTGTAAATATGCAGACATTCCATGCAGAAAATGTTGTTTTCGGCAACGAAAAATAAAGAAAATACGAAATTTAAAACTTAATGTTTAAATAAAAACAACAATTAAGTTTAAATATACATCCAGAAGTTATTTAAAAGCAGAAGTTTATGTACGTGTAAAATTTAAAGTGCTGTGTTTTTCTTATGTACACAAATAAACAAATGCTATAAATTCTAATATCAATGCGATACTTTTAAACTATCATAACGGTGTTTTTGCTATGTCAATATTAGTATTAATATTAAACTGCTGTACCTATATTTTGACATTTTTACCTATAATGTCTGTTATGTTCACGCATAGTTGTAAATATAATTGAATTTGAAGTGACTGTCGTACAAGTGAGAGATTTAGCGCTATAAAACCAGGTTCAATCCACCATTTTCAAAATCAAAGGTACCAGGAATATAATTTAATACGCCAGACGCGCGTTTCGTCTACATAAGACTCACCGGTGACGCTCAGATCAAAATAATTATAAAGCCAAACAAGTACAAAGTTGAAGAGCATTGAGGACCCAAAACATCTTTCAAAATGGTAACATCTTTCAAATTTCTTAAATGGTTTTGGAAGCATTTAACAAATCAATGATGGGTTTTATAAACAATGTCGTAACCAAATAGCTAAGTATCAACATTATTGTTCACATATAGAACATCTATTAAATTTCTTAATGAACGCATCAAAACAATATATATACGATATTCTCTAAACACACGCATGTCAGACTTTCTTTATTGGTAACTTGTGCCAAAGATGAATCATACTGTCCTCGTTCAGATTGATTCGACAAAATCTGACCAGTACTTTTGAATCTCGTTTTTATACAAATAAGACCGTTGGTTTTCCTGTTTAAATGGTTTAACACTAGTAATGATTTAGGTCCTATATAGTGTGGTGTTCGGTGTGAGCCAAGGCTCCGTGTTTAAGGCAGTACATTGATCTAAAATGGTTTATATTAACAAATTGTTACTTTGATGGAAAGTTGTCTCATTCGAACTCATACACCATCTTCTTATATGTATAAATCTTTATAATTTCCCCTTAAATAACTGCTTTCCAGTTCTCCAAATCTATCTGACTACTTCATTGTTTCGCATTGTACATCCATTTTCAGTAGAGAACCAGGTAACACAGGATGACCGCAAGTTTTGCCGATGTTCACAAGCACTTGCCTCAGAAAAAAAAACATATCTCTATACCAGAAAATGCGGTTAATGTACCGAGATATATTTTTTTCTGAGACAAGTTCGAGCGTAAAAGGTGAATAAATGACAGGCAATTCAACCTCAACCTAATAACTATTATATTGTAATGATACAAATCAGTATGCTCTGGTTTATATATTAATTTATAGTAATATTTGTATATATCATTTACATGTAAAATTGAGAAAGGAAATGGGGAATGTGTCAAAGCGTCATCAACCCGACCATAGAGCAGACAACAGCCGAAGGCCACCAATGGGTCTTGAATGTAGCGAGAAACTCCCGTACCCGTAGGCGTCCTTTAGCTGGCCCATTAAAAAATATGTATACTAGTACAGTGATAATGGACGTCATACTATACTCCGAATTATACACAAGAAACTAAAATTAATAAAATCAATTTGCGGCGGGTTAAACAGGTTTATGAGATCTCAACCCTCCCCCTATAACTCTAGCCACTGTAGAAAAGTAAACGCTTGAAACTATACGCACATTAAATTTCAGTTCAAGAGAAGTCCGAGTCCGATGTCAGAAGATGTTACAGGCATTTTCTAAAATTAGACATTTTGTAAAATGACTGAATTTTCAGGCAATTTATAAAATGCCTGACCTTGTAAGGCATTATACAAAAAGACTAAAAATACCTAGTCATTTTGTAAAATGACTGAAATTTTGAAACAAAATTCCACAAATTGCCTGTTCAGTTTCAGAATTTGTAGAAGAATGATTTCATTGAGACGCATATTACAAAAGGGGACAAAAACACAATATCTTGCAAATAAAATAAGTAATGGATCGATAGAATTATTTTCCAATCAGGTGCTCCGCAGGGCGCAGCTTTATACGACCGCAGAAGTTGAATGCTGAACAGTTGGGGCAAGTATGGACACAACTTTCAAGCTTGATACAGCTCTGAATTTGGATAGTGATCAAATATGAGTTTCTGACACAACACAAATGTCAAGACCTTACAAATCTATTATGCAATATTGTGTAATTAAAGATTTCTTATTCAAACTTTTCAAAAATTTGGAATTTGAGAAACTTGCAAATTTTTTTTGGAAATCAACTACCACACCCCTTTTTTTGGCATTAAATCCAAAGCCGGACATTTCTATATACATTATTTACAAGTAGTGTAAGGGAAGTAAATCCGAACATACCAAACATTGTTTGTTAACTGTTTTTAAATTACATCCCTTATACTGCTTTACGATTGTTAAGTGTTTTGTCAGAAATGGCAATGAAAGTGCTTAATTAGTGATAATCCAGGTTTCTCTAAATTTGGTCGAAGTGCTTAAAAAGATTTTTGCGTTAATCAATGAATTTGACAATTATTGTGATAAGTTTTATCATCCAAATATTTCGAGAAATGATAAATAATTATCGATTCTGTGCTTGTGTGAATTTGGAATAAATCAGTAAAATGTATTCTTGATTTTTAGTCTTCTTTTTTAATTCAGTAATTATCATAAATAAAACTGCTCCAGTTTTCAATTTGTTTTTTTTAAACAATTCATTCTATAAATTTTTTTCAGGCATTTTGTAAAATGCCGCTTTCAATTTTTCCAGGCGTTTTGTAAAATGCCTAGAAAAATTAGTCATTATGTATAATGACTAAATCTAGCAGGCATTTTAGAAAATGCCTAAAGTTTTCAGGCATTTTACAAAATGCCTAAACTTAGAAAATGCCCGTAACATATATATAATTTTCATCCATTTGTATATCATTCTATTCTACTATTTTCATAATATAGCAGTGCAAGTGCATGGTGGACACTTTTCTGTAATATTTCGATTTATCTAAACAATTGGATTTTAGAAGGCATTCATATGTTCCCACAAAACTGTCTTCCGTGTGTGTGTTAACATATTTTTTCTGTATGTGTGCATAAATATTAATGATCTTTTTGATTATATATAGTATATATTTCTAACGTCAAAACATTTACATATTATTTATTTGTGTTCTAAAAAATGATTTTCATGAGTATTCATTGAAAAATGAATTTATAACATGCGATAAGGAATGTTATTTTGCACTTATAAATGTCCTCGTATTCATACGATCGGTTACCAGTCAAAAACGAAAGTCAAATCTCTGGCAACAATACATCTGAATGCCCTCACGGTCATGCGATGTAAAAGAGTGTCCAAGCGGCGAGCTGATAATGTTCACAGAGAAATCGACTTACCAACGGGAAAAGTCTATAACGATATCTAACTAGAACTGTTTCCTTCTCAATATTTGTGTCTATGTTAATAATAAATACATCATCTGTTTGACAAGATTTTTCATTCGTGGCATCTGAAGTTGTTAAATATAGTCTGAGGCTAATCAATTGGTATCTTCAACCTCGGGACATCATCATTTGTACATTTTTATTTGTTTGGAATATTCATTATCAAGTGTTATTGGGAACCGTATTGGATTGTTTGAATGAATGTTTTTTTCCCTTTTAAGTAATGATACGTTTTGTCTATTTCGATATTACCCATGTGAATACATGCTATAGCAGTGTGACCTATTTAAAGAAGATGCATTTAAATTCCGCCATTTCATCGTCACTTCAATTAAAATTGGTCGAAAAAACCATACGATCGAAAACAATGGACTACGCAGGTTGTTAACACTGTCAACTATCAATAGGGTCAAGCAACATTTTCGAAATGATTAGTTCAAGTAAGCGTAATTTTTTTTACAGGTACTAAATTTTAGTGATATTGGGCCTCAAACATTAAACCGGTCATGAACTATGTTTGTGCATTATGTTTGCGGTTTTATTGACATGCATTATAACGTGTTATCGTATTCATTTAATGTGAGATAACTATCGCAGTTATATTACAAAAATATCGCATTCATAAATGTTTGATAATAAAAACACATCGCTATGATATAAGACAAATATCGCGTTGATATAATAAAATATAGCAGTATCTTTGACTTAGGCAGCAACCATTTGATTTTCTGGGGGGGGGGGGCTATGGTTTTTTTTTCTGTGCAAACTTTTTTTTTCGCCTTCGGCGAAGAACAAACAATTTTTTTAGCGACAAACCGAAAACAATTTTTTTCTTTCAATTTTAGCATTACATATAGTGGGAGCTGAGGGTGAAACAAACAATTTTTTTTTCTCAGGGTCCAAAACAAATTATTTTTTTCACCAAAACCTGGAAACAAACTTTTTTTTCCAAAAAAAACCATAGCCCCCCCAGAAAATCAAATGGTTGCTGCCTTATAGGTGATTTTGGCTTATCAAACAATTAAATTCATCTCATTTGTATTCCACTGGATTTGCTACATGATATTAATTTGGTGAGTACATCTACAATGTACAAACGATAAATCGTGCATTTATGTACCATTTAATCAACAATTCAATTTTCTCGTATTAATACACTTTGCTTGTTATTGTACTACACAATTCATGGAAATTATACAGCAGACGTATGTCGTGTTAAATGTCGCCTGTTTTAAGAAAAGAGTCATAACTACTTAATACAGAGAGATAAATATTCCTTTCTTCATACAAATCTTAACATTCGTCTGATATTTCCCACAACGCAACTCTGTATCTCTCTCTCTCTCTCTCTCTATACATATATATATATATATATATATATATGTTCGAATCCTGGCGAGGGAAGAACAAAAAATTTGCGAAAGCAAATTTACAGATCTAACATTGTTGGGTTGATGTTAAGACGAGTTGTATATATATATAAAAGTCTATAAAAAGGACCAACCAGCAAATTTACTACGAACCGGATCGTCCAAAATAAGCAATACTATGCAGATAAGGAAAAAATTATATCAGTCTAAAAATTTGCACTACGGTACTAATACAAGATGTTATTATACGAAAATGTTGTTATTAAATCGTGTTGACAATAACAACATTTTCGTATAATAACATCTTATATCAGTACCGTTGTGCAAATTTTTAGACTGATTATATATATATATATATATATATATATATAAATAAAATTAAATTTCAAAATGTTCTTAAAGTCCTTTAAGAGCATTTTGACATTTAATTTTATTTATATTTCTACTAGTGTGGACACAGAATTCAATTTTTAGTATATATATATATTGACACCGTATGTTTGTGGCATAACATCGTGGCCACAAGTTAATTTTCTTCTGTTTAGTATTAAATTTATATTAAGATCCATTTTGTTACATCTTGTGATCAATTTTATTTGACAATCGCCAATGGCAGTCAGCAGTGTCAAAGAACATCAGTTGTTCGACCTGTTAGTCTAATGCGTTTTGTTTAAATAAACTTTTCACTTTTTTTGGTCTTTTGGAAAATGTTGTTTGTGCTGTTTTTAGACCCTTCTACAACGAAATTTGTTTTACATGCACACGTATAAAAATAGCGGTTTTTATCCAACGCAATCATAGGTTTGAACGTAGTTTTCAATTTAGACTTGTTTATATTTTTTCGTTTGGGTTTGTATCGTATTTTCGCCCCGGTTTATATGATCCGTTCATCCTATATTGACTCTTAAAATTCAAGAGTCTACCTAAAAATGAGGATACTTTTTTCTAAAAATGAGGGTACTTTTTATATGGCCTTCCAAATACCGCTTCGATCCCTAACATCACTGAAGAGACATTTATTGTCGAAATCCGGATCTGGTGTACTAAAAAAATATTGACACCGTATGTTTGTGGCATAACATCGTTGCCACAAGTTAATTTTCTTCTGTTTAGTATTAAATTTATATTAAGATCCATTTTGTTACATCTTGTGATCAATTTTATTTGGCAATCGCCAATGTCAGTCAGCAGTGTTAAAGAACATCAGTTGTTCGACCTGTTAGTCAAATGCGTTTTGTTTAAATATACTTTTTCACTTTTTTGGTCTTTTGGAAAATGTTGTTTGTGCTGTTTTTAGACCCTTCTACAACGAAATTTGTTTTACATGCACACGTATAAAAATTGCGGTTTTTATCCAACTCAATCATAGGTTTGAACGTAGTTTTCAATTTAGACTCGTTTATATTTTTTCGTTTGGGCTTGTATCATATTTTCCCTCCGGTTTATATGATCCGTTCATCCTATATTGACTCTTAAAATTCAAGAGTCTATCTAAAAATAAGGGTACTTTTTCTAAAAATGAGGGTACTTTTTATATGGCCTTCCAAATACCGTTTCGATCCCTAACATCACTGAAGAGACATTTATTGTCGAAATCCGGATCTGGTGTACTAAAAAAATATTGACACCGTATGTTTGTGGCATAACATCGTTGCCACAAGTTAATTTTCTTCTGTTTAGTATTAAATTTATATTAAGATCCATATAGAATGAAATTCAAAACAGTGTGGCTGTGGCCATTGATTGACACATTAAATTCATCCATTGACTGGGACAATTTAGGTGAACGTTTGTATGTAACGACCACTGCTCACTATGTACTTTTTAAAGACACTTAAACTATGGGGTCACCAAAGGTTCTCAACACCTTAATAAAGTAATTCGAAAAATTAATCAGAAATAACACGATGTTTTGATTTATATCAATTATATAAATCAAAACATAAAGGTTATTCCTGATTAATTTTTCGAATTATTTTATAATTAAAGGCGTTAAGAAACCTTTGGTGACCCCACAGTTTAAATGTCTATCGTAGGTATGTTGTGAACAGTGGTCGTTACAGACAAACGTTC
Source organism: Mytilus galloprovincialis (assembly GCF_965363235.1). Classification (NCBI taxonomy): domain Eukaryota; kingdom Metazoa; phylum Mollusca; class Bivalvia; order Mytilida; family Mytilidae; genus Mytilus; species Mytilus galloprovincialis. Next base: position 35,229,618 of record NC_134844.1, on the reverse strand, counting down.
ACGTAAATTGTCCCAGTCAATGGATGAATTTAATGTGTCAATCAATGGCCACAGCCACACTGTTTTGAATTTCATTCTATATACGAGTCTAAATTGAAAACTACGTTCAAACCTATGATTGCGTTGGATAAAAACCGTAAGTTTTATACGTGTGAATGTAAAACAAATTTCGTTGTAGAAGGGTCTAAAAACAGCACAAACAACATTTTCCAAAAGACCAAAAAAGTGAAAAAGTATTTTTAAACAAAACGCATTAGACTAACAGGTCGAACAACTGATGTTCTTTAACACTGCTGACTGCCATTGGCGATTGCCAAATAAAATTGATCACAAGATGTAACAAAATGGATCTAATATATAAATTTAATACTAAACAGAAAAAAATTAACTTGTGGCCACGATGTTATGTCACAAACATACGGTGTCAATATTTTTTTAGTACACCAGATCCGGATTTCGACAATAAATGTCTCTTCAGTGATGTTAGGGATCGAAACGGTATTATATATATATATATATATATATATATGAGGGTACTTTTCTAAAAATGAGGGTACTTTTTATATGGCCTTCCAAATACCGTTTCGATCCTTAACATCACTGAAGAGACATTTATTGTTGAAATCCGGATCTGGTGTACTAAAGTGTTAAATATTTGTCTTTCGTTCATTTTTTTTTGTACATAAATAAGGTCATTAGCTTTCTCGTTTGAATTGTTTTACATTGTCATTTCGGGCCTTTTATACATGTAGCTGACTATGTGGTATGGACTTTGCTCATTGTTGAAGGCCGTACCACGACCTATAGTTGTTTATTTCTGTGTCATTGTGGTCTCTTGTGGAGAGTTGTCTTCTTGGCTATCATACCACACCGTCTTTTTTTTTTATAACATTGATAATTGGCGTTTTAGTCCAATATTCAGCACTATTGGATAATTTGTGGTTTACTTACTATTTTGTATCGGTTGAGAAAGCCGGAATGCCTAGGGAGAACCTTCAACCTTCGACAGGGAAACTGTCAATCCTAGTCAATTAAGCACCTGTCATGCACGGACTAATAGATAACATGAATCTTCTTTTTATTTGTGACCTTCATAATCAACATAAACATAGGAATTAATATTTCTGTTTCTAATAAGTCTTAAGAGTTTAGTCTAGACGCAATGTGAGGAGTCTAAATTCAATTTAAGTTTGATATTGTTTTACTTGTGTTTTTGTCGCCTAAAATTTACCTCGCCTGTGAATGTACATTGAGCGCCAGCTAACAACTTAAATTCTATTTTCAAATTTGAAATTTTGAATAAAGAAATATTAGGCTATGTCGGTAATTAGATATATTTGTCTTGCATTTCTAAGAAATATTAAAGAAATTGAATATTGCATTTTATGGAAAAAAAAGAGAGTAAAAACTTTAGAGGATTGTTTACCTCTGCTTACTTAAGCAGTTCTATGGTCAAATTTGAAGTTAATTTGTTTGTCCAATAAATGTATTTGATATTGGCCGTATTTCAGTAAAACATGCACATAATTTTAGGCTTTCGTTTTCGGATTTTCAGGGTTTTCCGCAAACAAAGCATAGATTGTTGTCATATTTACAAAAATTGGAATCGAAAACATAAATCATAGTTTATATTTTGAATTTGTGAGTTTGTTGATTTTGAGAAAAAATGAAAAAAAAAAAACCATTTGTATTTAATTGTTTCAGAAGTTATTAATACAATTTAAACGAGAAAATAAAATAATTATTGTAGAGAACAGCCAAATATGTATTTCTATTAAATTCATATTACTACTTTTTATTTTAATTCATGCTGAATTTCAAAAATTGCGCGATTGCTTTATATTATAGTTGTAATATGCATAACTGGTCGAATGTGTAATTCGTTAAGTTGTTTAATTTATTAAAATTGTCATGAGAGGTGACGGCCCTTAGGTGACATACTTATCTCATTACCTGGACATTTTTATCGTCGTACATCATCAGTGACTTACAACTAATTAAGATCTAGTAAGATATTTACAGGTCTAACAAAGGTTCTTAGAGTACAGAATGTAGGATATCAAGGTGTTAGCTTGTTTAGTATCAAGGTAAGCAAATAAATTAATAGAATAGACAAAAAAATATGGAGATTCAGAAATAAATTAATAGAATAGACAAAAAAATATGGAGATTCAGAAATAAATAAATATTAGAGAACCCGGAGGGAGCGTCATAACGATAAACAAACATTTTTTTATAAGACGATACCGCAAATACATCAAACGGAAGTGTATTTAAGAGTAGAACGAAGCACGACCACTTCGTATGAAAAAATAATGTTAAAGTTAGATGATTTTTGTGTTCCCATTGCTTGTGAAGGAGAATTTAAGTATATTGTGATTGAACACTTGAGTGAGTAGGAAATACTTCATGTATTTCATGCATCTATATATGGGAATATTTGAAAAAAAACATGGATTTATCTTTGAAAATTAATCAGCTTTATTAAAATCAGATGTGGACAGATATCAAAGGTAGAAGTCGAAAAGAGACCGTCAAAATTATGACAAAATATGAAAAACTACGAAAAGACAAACTTGGCAACAGTTTGCAAAACACTACATGTATACAAAACACTACATACAAAACCAAAGATTGCGCAAACCTAATCAGCTGATATTGATGCTGCTGGTATGCTACATCCATGGAAACTGTTTAACCTCCATTTGAATGAAATTCCTAATTCTAAAAAAATAATGTAGATGTAATTGTTGCAAAACTTGTGTTGCATTGTCATTGAAGGCACATTCGAACAAAAACTTGCGATCTTTGCCAGTATTTATTTTGTTTTGATACTTGCATTTAATCACTTTAACGTTTACGTTAATATCTGTATGTTATAAACTGTTTGGATTGAAAATATTCATTTTTCGAGAAAGACTTGAGATATAGAAGATATGTCCAACAACTTTATTTAAGTTGCCATTACCTTAGAAATAATAACGCACCGAACCAGTGTGTACTGATTAAAAATACGTGAAATGTCATATCAGAAAATAAATGCGAAATGGTTGTTTTTGTCTTTCTGTGGTTTTAACGTACGTCTAAGTTATTAAGGATTACCCTTGACATCGTTCTAAATTCTGACCGTGGATAGAGATGGTTCTAGTTTCTAAATCGTATATTACTTAAAGTTAAAAAAAACAACAAAAAAAACTTTAAAATGAAAAACACTGCTTCTTTCTATATTGGTTTCAACTTATACTGTAATATTTATTCCTGCGGAAATTATATTCCAGAATATTTTTTCCTTTTGGAACTTATATTATGAAGAAACTTTTATTCCGTGACAGAGTACGAACTGCATTAGATATATAATCATATAATTATCTATGATTATAAGTCATCCCTAGGATATCATATGTCTGGAATACGAGCATTATCTCCGAACTACAACATGTGCTTTACAGATTAGTAATAATCATATCTACATCGCTCTTTGATACATATTTGCTAAGAACCCCTTTATTCACGCGCGTAGGTATGATATGAAGTCTTCGTTTTTCTTAAATATATACCAAAATGCATGTATCCTTGAACATGCAGATTCAGAAATTGTTACATATTTGAATTATTTAGGTTGATGTTGAAAACTGTGTCTATTCATCTAAATATACTCTATTTTGTATACAACTGTATCATAACTGCCTCTTGTGATTGGATAGATTATCTTTGAAGTGTTATTGATAAGCAATCTCAAGAATCCGATAATAAGCGGGTAATCTATTGCATAACACAATTAACCATCTCTAATTCATTTCCTTTCCTCCAATAATTAACTTTCCAATACATTCCACGTTTTATTTGTAAACATTCTCACTTCTTTCGTCTAAGAGAACGGAGAAGAAAATCCTTAATGATCCTCATGACATTTATCGGAGGATAAAATATCACCAATGAGTAATATTAAGAATATTTTTCTAGAGGCAACTTGAGGGCATTGACATTACTTTATACATTTTGTAATTATAAACATCATTAAAGAAACATTAAATGATTAAATTTGCAGTAGTTTACTCCATTGCACGTGTTCGATATTTCGTCATTACTTCATTTTGGAAAATTTCGATTTTTTCGAATGCAACTGTATTGAAATTAACAATTTTTGAATTAATATTCCGTTATTTTCACAAATAAGCGGTATTATTATAAGAAGATACACATGTTACCAGCTTTCCTCCTAAATTTCTAAATGATCAGCCGATTCAGCTGATAACCCTCCTCAGCACGGCACCTCACCGAACTGATATGTATCATTTCTATCTATGTATTGTACATACAACAGTTGGCAGTGATCGTGCTAATTTCTACAGAGGCTAACTTCAAATTTATTCTGAACTGGAATATACTTCCTACATAATGTAGTCAAACCTAGGCTCTTAGGTAAGTTATAAAATTGCAATATATGACTTAATCTTTAATTTTGCCTCGAATTAATTGTGTAGATTAAACTTGACATAACTATTTAGTTATATAAAGCATGTGCAGTATCAACAGCTATTTAACAGTACAGAAAGTATCTTTGTGGGAAAAAAAACCCAAACTGTCTGTTTTCTGGATTGATCTACAAAAAGTATGTCTTAACAAAGTGTAAAAAGTTACGTAACTTTGGATATGAAAGTAAACACTTGTATATATTTTTGACATAAAACAGATGACAAAATTCCAGATAACACAAAAACGATGTGTTTGAACTGAAGGCTGTTTTATGTGTTATATCTCATATACTATCTCTTATATTTTTTCTTGGACATGGTATTTTTGTCAGCTCCTGGACACATTATTTAATTTAAAGATAAAGAAGAAAATACGAAAGATGAAATTTATTATATAACTTTCAACAACATGCAACTATTAATGAAGGCTGTTTTATGTTTTATGTCTCATACTCAGGTTTCATATGCTATCTCTAATATCTATTCTTGGACATGGTATTATGGTCAGCTCCTGGACACAGTGTAATTTGATTAAAATATAGACAAAGAAGAAAATATCACGACATATTTATGTTAGTCTGTTAGACAGTTGCAACAAGGTGCAACTTTTTAATGAAAATATTTGATAAACGTTGATTGCTTTAAAATGTTTAACTGTTTGCAATTAAGCAATACATGCATACGGTTGAGAATGTTTGTTCAGACTATTAGTTTTTATTGTTGTAAGTGCCCTTGTAATTTTCCGCCTTTGATAATACACCTCTCATTGTCAGAGTAAATGCATTTTACAGTCAGAAAGTTTTTGTTTGGTAAATATCAAACGGAAAGCAATCTATTTTAGAAATACTGGCATCTTACTAAAATTCTCAGCAAATCTATTTTGGAACATTTCCATTCCCCCAATAACAGCAGCTAAAATGATATAATCTTTGGATAGAAATTTTGAATGAACGAAAAAAGGCATATAATTGACTGTTTGGTATACGCATTCCTCATCCTGCATGCTATGTTTAGCATAGAATTAAGAGCAACGTTTAATACGATATGACACAAGACAGATGTTTACATATTGTTTGGTTGACAGAAATGATTTTATCTAACAAATATATACTGTACTTGTGAAAAAGATCTCTTAGAGATAAAGGTTTTATACAGACTGACCTTGGACATTTAAACAAATTCTAATTGCTATGATAAGTCTTAGACTCCTGTTTTATTCTTTCAAACCAATTCAATATCAGTTATACCAGAGATTTCATGCAATGGTGACTTAAGCTGTTCAGTTTGTAAGGACCGTAACATAATTAATTCCATAAGTATATCGACAAAAATGTCAAGGTCCATGATACTATATTAAGTATAAATGTATAATTAATACAATGTGTATTGTTTATTACATTGTCATATACCATATAGATACATAGAAATATTCGAGACATGTCATTTGATGATATATGCTTGTCTTAACCAAGCACCTCCTACCAACAAACAAGGTTATCCCAGTTCATAACAACTTACACCCCATGTTTATTGTTTATGGTACACTGAAGATTTAAGCATATAAACATGTTTGAGAACGAAAAGTCCACTAGAAAAAATGTCTTGATAGAGAAAAATATATTTTGACTAACTTGTACGTCATTTGGTCTCTAAAGACATTTGTGTTTTATTTGCAATCGTATCACATTTTTGTATTACCCCCCCCCCCCCCCCCTTTTCCCCCACAAACTCCCCACCAACCACTCCGTTTAACTAAATTGAATAGCACTTTACGGCCAAAATCAAGCACCACACGAAGTATGGACTGCACATAATTCAATCGACTCTGTGTATTCGATCATTTTACATAGCCAAGAAAAAGTATATTGGAAACATCTTTTATTTTAGTGCCCATTCAGATATCTCGAAAAGAATTACCTTAAATAATATTTTATTTCAAGTAGTACAGTGCATGATAAAGTTTTAACGTTTATGATAACATATACCTTACATGCAATATTCTCATTCTTCATCGTTATCAGCCACTTTTTCTGTTTATATTCAGAGATAGTACTTATCCCGTTTATATTCAGTGATAGTACTTACCCCGTTTATATTCAGAGATAGTACTTACCCAGTTTATATTCAGTGATAGTACTTACCCCATTTATATTCAGAGATAGTACTTACCCAGTTTATATTCAGAGATAGTACTTACCCAGTTTATATTCAGAGATAGTACTTACCCAGTTTATATTCAGAGATAGTACTTACCCCGTTTATATGCGAATCGTTATAAATACAACTAAGATTAAATACCATTTAGAAATACTGTATACCATGTTTATATGTGAATGTGTCTGTAACATAGATTCTTTGCTCTGTATTAACTATACTGATTTCTAAACAAATTTTGGTAGCTTATAGTTTAATATAAAGTGTGATCCACAACAAGGTTTGAATGCTTAATAAAATAATTTTATAAAGCGTGATCCCTAAACAAGGTTCGAATGCTGAGTAAAATATAAAGTAAGATCCCTAAACAAGGTTTGAATGCTTAGTAAAATATGAAGTCTGATCTCTGAACAAGGTTTGAATGCTTAGTAAAATATAAAGTGTGATCCCTAAAACAAGGTTTGAATGCTTAGTCAAATACAAAGTGTGATCTCTAAACAAGGTTTGAATGCTTAGTGAAATATAAAGTGTGATCCCTAAACAAGATTTGAATGCTAAGTAAAATATAAAGTGTGATCTCTGAACAAGGTTTGAATGCTCAGTGAAATATAAAGTGTGATCCCTAAACAAGGTTTGAATGTTTAGTGAAATATAAAGAGTGATCCCTATACAGGGATTGAATGCTTAATAATATATAAAGTGTGATCCCGGCCCATACAGGGTTTGAATGCTTAGAAAAATATAAAGTGTTATCCATAAGCAAGGTTTAGATGCTTAGTAAGATATAAAGTGTGGTCCCTCAACAAGGTTTGAATGCATAGTTTAACATAAAGTGCGATCCCTAAAAAATGTTTAAATGCTTAGTTAAAAATAAAGTGGGGTCCCTTAACAAGGTTTAAATGCTGAGTTAAAAATAAAGTGGGGTCCCTAAACAAGGTTTGAATGTATAGGTAAACATAAAGTGTGGTCCCTAAAAAAGGTTCAAATGCTTAGTTAAAAATAAAGTGGGGTCCATAAACAAGATTTGAATGTATAGTTGGACATACAGTATGATCCTAAGCAAGGTTTAAATGCATATGTTAAACATAAAGTGGGGTCCCTAAGCAAGGTTAAATGCATAGTTAAACATAAAGTGTGGTCCCTAAAAAAGGTTTAAATGCTTAGTTAAAAATAAAGTGGGGTCCCTAAACAAGGTTTGAAGGTATAGTTGGACATAAAGTGTGATCCATAAGCAAGGTTTAAATGCATTGTTAAACATAAAGTGTGATCCCTAAGGAAGGTTAAAATGCATATGTTAAACATAAAGTGTGATCCCTAAGGAAGGTTTACATGCATATGTTAAACATAAAGTGTGATCCCTACGGAAGGTTTTAATGCTTAGATAAAAATAAAGTGGGGTCCCTAAACAAGGTTTGAACGCATCGTTAGACATAAATGTGATCCCTAAGCAAAGTTTAAATGCATAGTTAAACATAAAGTGTGGTCCCTAAAAAAGGTTTTAATGCTTAGATAAAAATAAAGTGGGATCCCTAAACAAGGTTTGAATGCATAGTTAGACATAAATGTGATCCCTAAGCAAGGTTAAAATGCATATGTTAAACATAAATGTGATCCCTAAGCAAAGTTTGAATGCATAGTTAAACATAAAGTGTGGTCCCTTAAAAAGGTTTTAATGCATAGATAAAAATAAAGTGGGGTCCCTAAAAAAAGTTTAAATGCATATTTTAAACATAAAGTGTGATCCCTAAGGAAGGTTTAAATGCATATGTTAAACATAAAGTGTGATCCCTAAGCAAGGTTTAAATGCATATGTTAAACATAAAGTGTGATCCCTAAGCAAGGTTTAAATGCATATGTTAAACATAAAGGGTGATCCATAAGCAAGGTTTAAATGCATAGTAAAACATAAAGTGTGATCCATAAGCAAGGCTTAAATGCATTGTCAAACATAAAGTGTGAATCCTAAGCAAGGTTTAAATGCATATGTTAAACATAAAGTGTGATCTCTAAGCAAGGTTTAAATGCATACGTTAAACATAAAGTGTGATCCATAAGCAAGGTTTAAATGCATAGTAAGACATAAAGTTTGATCCCTAAGCAAGGTTTAAATGCATAGTTAGATATAAATTGTGATCCCTATACAATGTTTAAGTGCTTAGTAAAATATAAAGTATGACCCCTTAACAATGTTATCATAGACGCTTATTAAATATAATGTGTCATCATTATACATGATTTTGATACTTAGTAAAGTATAAAATGTGTTCCCTCAACAAGGTTTTAGATGCTTAATAAAATATGAAGTGTGGTACATAAACAAGGTTTGAATGTTTAGTTTATTTCAAAGATAAAGATTTCAATTTTGCTTCAATTTTTTTATCATTCATGTTCAAATTTGGGAATTACTTGTTGAGAACCATCTGTTATTAGTGATTGAATTGAGAGTTAAAACTTTGGTAAAACATTGAACTCAGTTTCCCGTAATTATGTACTGCCTCCAGGAAAACGTATCTCTCGGTTTTGGTTGTCCAGTTTTTAGACTCTCTAATTTATTAATCATGTATGGCTATCCAAAATTTAGATTATTAACAATTTAAACCACATTTCGTGATTCATCATAGACTTTCCATCAGTAAGAAATGAACGAAAACGATAAATACATATTTCCGAATGGTGGATCGTTATTTGTTTCAATCTGAATCGATTTGTATCAACCATTAGGGAACAACCAGTTAACTTTAAAAAAAAAGGGGGGGGGGTATGTTTTTCCGTCAAAGAACATTCTGTTTCCCAATTAGATGAAAAAAAGAAATTGTGGTCAAGCAGATGGCAAAAAACAAAAAAACAAAAAAAAAAACCAAAAAATCTGAATCCAGATTTCCCCCGCACAGTGTTAAATTAAAAAATAAATAAAATTTGATCGATATATCGCCGATACACTGAAAAAAAGATTCTGACTCAGACACAAAAACCATACCCCCCTGAAGTCAAATGGTTGCTCTCGTAAGGACAAGGCGGTTGTTAAAAATGAGAACAAACACCTTAGCAATGTACAAGTAGTCTAAAGCCATCTATTCAGTCTTGTTCTAATCAAGATGATTGATAATATAATTATATTGTAGGTGTGCATTGTTTTCATTATATTAATTAGATACACAATAATAAATCAATGTATACACACTTAGACATTGATAGATAAACATCTTGTACTTATGCCCTAAGGCTTTATCTTTCTTCTTAAAAGATATACATAAAACTACGATACGCAAAGTTCTGTAAAAACTCAAATCTGGCAAAATTACTTTCAATTAAGGAAAAACAAAAATAAAACCTTTTAAACTAACTCCATTTTACCGGCTATCGGTAAGGCAGATGCAATAGCTATGCAAATTTGAGATTTTCGATGGCAAAGTCCATGGTAATATTCAATGGCAACCAGCAAAGCAATACAATATATGCTGTATAGAAAAATCAGTTATGTCTTTATTGTATTTCCAATGACAAAAGGGATCACGTGTTGTAGTGATAGCCGGTAATATGGTTGCGCTCGACATTTGTAGATATCCATGAGAAATATTCTTATGGACACTATCACAGTAGATTTGTTTACATGACGTTGATAGGTGTGAATATTCACAGTTTTTCAAGAGATAATGACATTTTCTAATACACAAAACGGGAGGGAAGTTTTATGTAGTAATCCATGCTGCTAATGTGTAAACAAGGAAACATAATTATGACCGTTGCTTTGTCAGCCATACACAATTAAGAACTGAGTGTAGTACAATATAAAACAATCATATTTGTATTATTTTGTTTTTTCCTTAGGTATATATGTGCATTTATGGAATCTTTAAATCTACAATAGGAATAAAGTGCATGTAAGTATATATTTACTATCATATTTTGTGTACGGCTATTGCCGTCATGCCCAAACATTGATGACATTTAAAAACACAAGGAAATAATCAAGGAATAATTGAAAAAGAGGGGGGAGGGGTAAAAAAAGGGGGTAATTCGGCCGAGCGGTAATCATTATGAACATTTTTATATGCAATTTATGTGAATGACATATACATTGAGTTAATTAAACAAGGAATAGAACCATATGAAGTAAAAATTGTTAAATCTTTATCTTTTTATGTATGCTCTTCAGTGAAAGTATTTCTGAACTGAGACTACTATAAAACATGTTATAGTAGTCTCAGTTCTGAATTACAAAAAAAATGATAGCTACTGTATATGATAGTTCATACAAGAATGGTCTTGACATTAATTTAAGAAAAACGAAAATAGTTGTTTTTCGTAACAAAGGTGTACTGAAAGAGAACGAAAAACGGTATTTGAATGGTAAAATGATAAGATGTGTGATCAGTTTGTATATCTTGGTTTGTTATTAAACTACATGTATAACGGTACTTTTACTGTAACACAGAAAACACTATCTGAACAGGGTAGAAAGGCTACATTTTGTTTATTGATATATAAGATTTATGATGATTGTTATAACACTGAGACTTTGATATCCTTATTTGATACATACATGTATGTAACAAGTATTGTAAATTATGCTTGTTAAATATTGGGTTTCCATAAGGGAGTTGATATAGGAACGCTTCATTTGTATTATTTAAAAACAATTTTGAAAGTGAGAAAAACAACTGTAAACCATATGGTGTATTTTGAACTTGGGCGTTTACCATTGTATGTGAATAAATATGTAAGAATGGTACGTTACTGGTGGAAGTTATTAGAATCTAATAATTGTATATTGAATAGTATTTATGAAGATATGTACGAATTTAGTTTTGTTAAACCGAATGATAAACTCAACTGGAGTTGTAAGATAAGAGACATACTATGGTTAGCACAAAGTGTTGGAAATAGTCAATTATTTTTGCATGAATTTAAAAAAAGAAATGTTGATAATTATATAGCTGAAGGCTTGTCATTTTTTGAAAATACTTCAAAATGTAATTTGTATCAATATAAATATGATGGACATACTTTGCAATTTTATTTGAATCGACCATTGAACAGTTTATACCAGTTATATGTAACTAAATATAGAATTTATTCAATTCACATTCACTTAATGTAGAAACAGGAAGATACTTTAATATTTCCAGAAATGAGCGTGTTTGTAATATGTGTAATAAGAAAGTAATAGAAGACGAATATCATTTTATATAAGAGTGTGATAAATATGTAAATGTCAGAAGTAAATATATAAAAATATATTATTATAGAAACCCATCTACCTCTTTAAATTAATCTGTAAGAAATATAAAAGAATTGAATAATCTGGGTAAATACCTGTATGAGGCAGAGAAAATTCGTAACACTTGATTTTTTGTTATGTACCTTTATTACCAATGTAAATTGTATGCCAAACTCCGCTATATATTAATGCTGTATATGTAGATGTAAACTGTATAAATTGTGTACCTGTTTAATCCTATGAGCTGTATATATGCTTACGGAATAAAGAATTATCATTATCGTTGTCAAAACGGATAATATTTATTGATTTATTGAAAAAGAACACAATTTTTTTCTTCTGGTTTGAATGACTTTAGTAAACGAACAATTACCTGGTTATTTGCCGATGGTTTTTTTCAAGCAATAAAAAAGGATATTAGTAATGGTATAATGATAATACCGTTCTATTGCTGACGTCATGATAATTTTATATATGGGATCTTGTTAATCGGGTTTGCTATTCAACTTGAAGCTATCGGTTGAACGAATAATTTAGCTAAACATTAATTTCTTACACTCGAGAATCGAAGAAGCAGAAGTAAATATTATTATATAGCACAGGAAATAGTAAGTTTATATGTAGCAAAATACATGAAATTAAGGTATGCAATTAAGCATTTTGTCTGTCATTTAGCATTATTAATTTGCTGGTTGGAGTGTAATTATTTCTTTCGATCATCGTGTTACATATGCACCAAAATAGACACGCAAATCACCACTGCGTGCGATTGCTTTCATCAGCATTGCGCCATGTATACACCTTACATATATGATACAAGTGGTAGATCAGACGTATACTATGTAGACAAACATACTTAAACGTCAAGTACCCTAACAATAATTTAAAACTTTTGGCTGTATGTTTAGAATCGGTTCACAGACAGAACTGTGTTCCGAACAACACAATTTAAATGGGAATATTACCAATATTTGTATAAAAAATTAACAGTAATATTTACTTTCGTATATCATTTTTAAGTTAACATGTATTAACAGATGTCTACAAGTTGGATTATGCATCAATTGTACCATTGCATATATCTTGAAACATATTATATTTGTGTATGAAATCTGCGATCACTACATGACTTAAAGCCATAACAAATCTGATATATCTGTAATAATATTTTGCGAATTAAGAAAACGATCATGATTTATTTCCAGTTTGAACCTGAATACTTAAACAAATCATGATAGAACTTCCAGTGTCTTTAGTTCTATATAGGTCATGTGGTCTTGTTACATAGTTTTGGGGTTTTCATAATAAGTGGTCTTTAAAATAACTGATTCAAGATGATCTGAATCAGTAGTGAACTTCTGATTACAAAATTCTTCTAATCAATCAAGAACAACAATTATGGTCTATATCATGTATTTTGGTCGTTTTGATTTCTATGACCTTTTTACTGAAATGAAACCCTCTTACTATGTGCATTCACGAATCATACCAACTTTACCTATCAAATATTGTCTGTTCAATCAGACCACCGTTGTTCATTTTGAATTTTGGATAAGAATGACAGCAATAAATTCTGAAGAAGAATTTCACCGAAAACAATTGTTGTAATGAAGAAAATGTCAAACATATAAATAGAGGTGTACAAGAATACTTAACTCCGAACTATATCGAAAAGCTGAAAAGTTGAAAAAAAACCAACCTGACATAGACAAACGTTTGGGTATATCAACCAACGTCACGACTTGAAAACAACTGTCATATTCCTGACTTCGTGTACTTAGGCATTTCCCGGAAAATACCAAGTGATAAAATTTTTTTTTAATTTTCGAAGTAATAGACAACCTCGACCTAAAATAGAACCTTAGCCCAACTTGACTGAAAATCTAAAATTATATCAGAACTCGTGCGAACATCTACTGATGAAAACGCACCTCTGTTTCTAAACTCGGACAAGTTTTTTGGAAAGATTGTAGTTGGTAAATTTCTATGAATCAAATATCAGCACAAGATCTGCAACAATATATATATACTTGGCTTTCTTATCAATGTGATCTTTTTCAACATCTGCAGTTATGAAACAGTGAAATGTTTACAAATAACTGTCAGTATACTGATCCCTAATAGGTGATGATTTCCGTTCCTCGGCAGTTATGAAAACAATGACAATCACATGCAATCATGGCAATGGCATGTTTGAAACCGGAATTCAATGACAAAATAGTGTTTGAGGTCTACTAAAGGAGCATGTTTTGAAATTTTAAAAGTTTAATGACCGCGATCACAATTTCGTCTAAAGTCTGAGACTAAACTTACAGGTTACCAAACTCTATTCAAGAAATTAGCTTCAAGGTGAAAAATTTCATCAGCTGGTCAATTCATTATTGCCCTTCATGCAAAAAACAGATAATCTCATTACTCATAGTTGCACAGATATGTCACTACTAGGAGGAACAAAATGCATGTGTTTCCACTAATAGTAGAAGAATTAAAGTTCGTAAGATATGAAAAGTAGCAACTGTTAAATTTCGTGTTATTTCAATACAGCCAACCGAATATTTGATGACGGTTATGAACGTGCCTTACGTGCACTCCTTTATATATAATAGATAGAAGATGTGTCTGGTTTTCTCATTTCATATATTCTTCGTAGCCATCTTGCTACAAATACGTTACTGAGAAGATAAATAACCATCTTTTAATGAGTATTACATTAGCTACCTGCAGACAAATGCATATAGTTATTTTTTATTATAATTTCCATAATATTACCACCTACAGCTCCTGGTAAATATAGACACTTCAATATTGCACGACAAATACCAAGTGAATCACATGTTTTTGTATACAGATAGTTTACGTTCATTCAGTTTAAAATGTATTTTATCTTAAATTTAATAGGTGGAAGTTTTCTCCTGATTAAAAACTAATATTTTATTTTTCCAGGTTCGTTTATTACTGTTAAGGTTTTACTTTAAAAAAATCTTTGCAATAGAATCTATAATACTAAAATTACGAGGTCCAAATTGTCAGCCGTCATCACGTAAAAACGACGAATCAAAGAATTCAACTTTATATACAACTAATATAGTACAAAGGTGTAGATTAAAAATTACACCACTCCAGGCCCTTTTGTTTTCCACGTAATTAATATTGCCAATAATTAGGAAGTTCTGGGTCGAGTCCGATACCGATACCAATAGTATTATCACCTGTTACCTATTACCTTATCTGTACGTTCCGCATCTGACAGGCGCACCACCAAACGGTGTATTCAGGATTAATATGCTATATACACGGGTCATTATCACAGGGTTGAACTACCAAGGACGTATATATGTTAGTTATACGTCCTTGACACTACTAAATTGTCAAATTGTTATCTATTGTAGTATTTTAATCCGTAAGACTTTCTAAGATAACAATACGAATACTAAAAATCTGGACTAAAAATAAGTTTCAATTTGTAATCAAAGAATTCAATTTTATTTATAACTAATATAGGACAATGCTGTTGATTAAAAAATACTCCATTCATGGACCTTTTGTTTTCCAAATAATTAATATTACCAATAATTGATAAGTTCCAGTTCGACGGGTTCAAACAGAAAGATTTGAAAGCAGAGAAAATTGTGTATCTTATAATCGGCATGACTTTATCAGATGACAGTACTAATACTAAAATAAGGCTTGCGCATAGTTATATACTTTAATTCAGTCACGGACCCGCGATATCACGGGTGTGTTCTAGTATTAATAAATCATATATAATCTTTAGCATTATATCCCAAATATACGCAGAAAAAAGTCCCATAAAATCTAAATTGAGGAAAACTAAAACTATATGCATGTTCTTAGTGAGTTGAAGACCCATTGTGGCCTTGTGCTGTTTTCTAGTCTTTGGTCGAAGTTGTGGTCTCTTTGCCACATTCCAAATTTTCACTCTTTGTTTTATAAAGCAGATTATTACTAAAAACGAATTTTAAGTCAACATGGTCACAGAAACGCAATATTTTGTTTCAATTAGTCTTTCTTCAATTTTCAGATACACCCATCATGGCAGAGGGAAATTGTGCGAAATGCTCCAGATATCTCCTAATTGTTTTTAATTTCTTATTTTGGGTAAGTGAAATCTGAATGCATCTATTACAACAACAAACAGAAAATTAACTTTCAAGATAAAAGATATCAAAAGTTATGAAGATTAGGTACCTCAAAGGACATTATGGATACTTTGTATATTTATTTCCCACAACATGAGAGTGTGTGTCGCGAATGAGATTTATCTGACTGTCTACAAGGATTAGGACTGGAATAGCATTTTGTAAGCTTTACTCGCAGAACCCCTATATTTTTGACTTGTTTCTCTGTGTTTACTGACAAATGCTTTGAACCTTTCAATAAAGGTATGATAATCAGAACTATTCTTTACTATATATATCAATATATATGCGTTTAAAGTAGATGAATACCGTCGCAAAAATGGTGGCAAGAAATGTTGTTATTGAATATTTAATTTCATCAATCAGAAGAAGATGTTTACATGAAGGGACCCCCCATTGGAAACAAGCTTCAGAGCTTCATGGGTTATCCCTAAAAAAATTAGCTATTTTTTTCCGTACACAAAAGTCAAAAGATACACCACTCACTAAATGCTCAATTTTAGGGATTAGGGACTTTCCGTTTGAATTTTCCTCGGAGTTCAGTATTTTTGTGATTTTACTTTACTACAGATGTGTTAGTATATTGTGTATTGAAAAACGTATATGCTTAAATATATTTATTTAATTGATTGAATATTGTTATTTTAGTTTTTTTTAAATAATTTCATAAAACCTATTATTTTTAAAGGTATGTGGTGGAGGACTGCTAGGAATAGGATTATGGTTACGTTTTGACAATGACATATATAAGAAGCTAGAAGATACAGTACAGTTAGAGTTAGATCTACCATCTGACGTTATTTTTCCTGCTGCTTATGCTTTAATAGCAGCTGGTGGATTTATATTTCTAACGGGTTTCTGTGGTTGCTGTGGTGCCATTAGAGAGAGCTTTTGTATGCTTGGAGTGGTAAGTAGAATTTAGAGGTGAACGTTTTTTTCTGCCCCTCCTCTCCCCCTACTGTTAATAATCGTCGTGTTTAAAATTTAATGACGTCTATGTTCTCAAACCATTACGCATAGCATTGGTCTAAAAGATTTTTGAGCAATAATCAATATTTTTTGTCTGTCGTCATCGTGTGTAGTATTTTTTAAGAAATCAAATGAAACTAAACATGTTTGAAGAAAAAATCCTTTCTAGTTATCAAATTTCGGACAACTAATCATCATTGAAACCCTTTTAAAACTGTTTTTAAGTCTTTGGTTTCAAGTGTACAAAATGTTCCTGATGACAGTCCTACAGAATTATTTTTTTGACAACGATTTATTGATGAACCAGAAACCACAGAAAACCAAACACGACAAAGTTTAACCTTTATCGCTTTTTCAATAGACAACTATTATAACAGTGAGATATAGAGGCTTCTACAGACTCTACGAGTTACATAAGCCTCCTCTCGAAACCAGTGTAAATAAATGAAAGGTATATGAAAATCTATTAGGGTGCATTCATCTTCATATCTCTAAGTTGTTTCTTAAAATTCATTCTGAAAACTTGTAGATAAATACAAATTTCAACCGAAAAGTACATCTTAATTACCTGTTAATACTTAATCGGTATTGATCTAATTCTACCACTAAAGTTTATTTCATATCCACTGTCTAGCTTATTAGATAAAAAGGTGTCTGATCGTAAAACTGATTCAGTAAGTAACCACTAATGACGTCATAAGCTGAAAAGTGTCAGCTGTTAACATATTTTTATATAAGTTTGACGCGTTTATGAGAAAGAATTTGTTTAAATTAGTTTTTTCTTTTTTTATGTGTGAAAAATATCATTTATCTTTCACTTATACATTAATTAAAAAAGATGAAATAAAAGTTTTCAGGACATACCGACACACGCACTAAAACACACTCAAGCGAGACTCTCGCATGCACACACATGAGTTAAATCCTCCCAACAAATAGAGAATTAAAATAACACACGTTTCTCTGTATATACGATTTTTGTCAGTTTTTGTAGTTGGTATTTTGTTAATGTCAGTAACATTATTTGATTTGAATTATATTCAGCCCTTCCGTCGATTACCAATTCTGATTCAAATTTTAAGTTTGCATAAAACAAATACTTTTTTTTCTCTTTTTCAGTATATTACATGTTTAATTATTGTGATATTAGCAGAATTAGCAGCAGGGATTTATTTAGCTATTCAGAGAGCAGATGTAAGTAACAATATGTTGTTTTTTCCAATATACATTTTGTTTATAGATGTTTTAAATAGAACAACGATCAAGTAAAATGCACATTCAAGTAATACCAAAATAATGACATTCATAGAAGAGTATCAATTTAGTTACGATTAAAACATGTAGTTCATTTATGAAAACCTCTCTTTTTTAATTTCAAAACCGTTACGGTCTGAACAGTAATTTATCCCACTAGCCATTTTTGTCATGTTATGGAAACGTGAAAGTACATTATTGAAAAGGAATCCTACTTTCCGGAACGAAGGACACGGATAACCTGATTGTGATTGATTCTTCAATATGCGTTAAAGTAATAAAGAACATGATGTTTACCTTGATAAGACAGCATGCAACCCAAACAACACAATTCACAAAACACATAGATATATTTAATACTCAGCATTAGACATCTACAGTTTTTACGTCATTTTGTCTCTGGTTAAGTGTTGTCTCATTGCCAATCATACTTCATCTTCTTATTTTCTAACCAATGATGTCAAGATGTATATTGTTCCTAAACATCACATCAGTATTGACAGACATTTGACGAGGTTAAACTTAGTTATTGAGCACCACCTTCTTTCTAAACATCCCATGAGTATTGACCGACATTTGATGAGGTTAAACTTAATTATTGAGCACCACCTTCTTTTATCTCAATCAGCAGAACAATAAAATTCACATATATAATTAAACACTAGAAATATAATAGGCAATATCATGAACTCTATTTTA
Source organism: Mytilus galloprovincialis (assembly GCF_965363235.1). Lineage (NCBI taxonomy): Eukaryota > Metazoa > Mollusca > Bivalvia > Mytilida > Mytilidae > Mytilus > Mytilus galloprovincialis. The sequence continues at coordinate 35,210,686 of NC_134844.1, read as the reverse complement.
TTTGTGTCACGACATTTAAGTTTATGGGTATATATTTTTTTTGTTAGAACTCATGTTCTTAGAGTTATAAGTAAGGCTTTAGAGGGCGTCTTTTCATTTTCTTTTTTCACTTCTTTTATCATTCAGCTTAATATTATAGTAAAGAGTTTTTAGTAAATCGTTTTTAATGTGTATTGAGGCCCCTCATGGGGGGGGGGGGGGGGGGGTGGTCCTAGTAATCACATAATCATCATTTTTTTGCCAATATAATCACATAATCATTAAATATTTGCTTATCTTTAGTAATCAAATAATCATAAACTAAAGATACAGTCCTAGGTAATCAAATAATCATGAAATATTTGGCTTAATAATCAAATAATCATTAAAAAAAAACGGCCAAGTAATCACATAATCAAAAACCCCATGAGGGCCCTCTGTATTGCCTGCAATCATAAGGTTAGACATTGCAATAAAGTTTAAGTAATTACTAGATTAGATCTCAAGGAAATATCATTTCCCACTCTTTGACAAGTAATTTGAACCATAGTGACGTGTTATCTCTAGTTACTGACGTAATAAGTATTTATCTTAAAATAAATGCAAATAGTATCTTTGGTTTATTAGCCGTAACGGTCGTATTTGATTGGTTATCAGAACATACTAATATTTTTCAGATTGAAAATGTAGTTAAACACGTGTTAATCAATAAAGAAATATTGGAAAAGGCAATCTAACTGAAATTCTGCATAATACACACAAGATATTAAAATACACTTTGTCTTTTTCATGATACTTATTTTTGACTGTCATTAAGTTTGATAGTAGGTGCACTTTTGAGACAAAGGCTTGTTACCTTAACTAGCTTCCAATTTTGTCGTTTGTTATTTCCTTGTTCAAGTATGTTGGTAGCCACACTGCTGATGTATTTTATTGTGTGTTTCGATTGTACACAGTAAAGTCTAGAAAGAGGATGAGTATGCACACTAAGACTGGGAACGTATGTACATTTCATGTATGTACCATGTCAGGTTATCTTAGTTGTAAGTTTATTGCTTTGTTTTTCTGGTTTTTTTTTGGCGGAGAATTCGAAGTTGGTTGTATGTGTGGTCTGTTGTATTGAACAGATTTTAAAATTCCTTTATGCACTTCTTAAATGTAGATTATCAGAACTTAACCATATTAAAACAAAAGTAATTTGTTTGGCTTAATATTTTACAGTCACAAAAATACAGGACTCCGTTGCATGTTAGAGGAAACGTTAAGTTAATGTCCTTGTCTAATGATTCTCAGCTTCAATATACATGTCTTATGGCGATGGATAATTTAAGTAATTAGTTCCTATCATTTAAGCGATTATGATGGATTTTGGCAATAGATAGGGTACCTGTACGAATGATAGAACTTAAACTATTTCAAGTATTAAAAGTAAACAGCCGGTAAAAGGACAAAGTAGCATTAGAACATATAAACCAATGAAAGCCCATTGAATAGAATGATTACTGGTTTCATATCTGCACTTCCCCATACATTCCCTAGTATGTCACAATGCTTATATTGTGATCTCACAGAAATAATAAGTTGTTAAATGACGTCATTTACACCGATTGACCTTGGGTCAACCGGTATAGTTAATTCATGAAATAACAACTCGAGATTGGTCAGCTGGACAACCCTAAAAATAAGTATTATCTAAAGGAACACACGATTCTGGAAAATGACGTTCTGAATTGCATGTTAACCTCTTATCATAAGAAAAAGCAACACACAAAAAAATAATGTGGAACGATAAACTGCCTAGAGAACTTTGATGAAAAATAGTTGATGATAACAATTAATTATACCTTACATTTCTGTGATATGTTTTGTTTATTGGTTGTAACTATTATGGCTTAGATCAAATAAAACTAAACTGTATATTAATTATATATCATGATATGTCTTATTTATTGCTTTATATAATTACATGGAAATAACAAAATGATAAAACAGGTATAGTTGTATAAGTTTAGATTATAACATGCCCTTTCCATATTGGCCCTTGTATCATCCCGAGACTCCCATATCTGCCCGAGGCTTCAGCCGAGGGACGATATGGGTCGAGGGATGATACCAGGGTCAATATGGAAAAGACATATTATAATCTATTTATCACATATTTAAGTTCTACAGATAAGAGAAAAAAATAAATTATTACAATTTAATGAAACATAACAGATAAAATATTAAATATTTGATCACAAAAGTGTTATCAATTGTCGTTAATGATGCAATGACGTCACGTCATTAAGAATCAGGGCACAATAACCAATATACTCTTTTTGCCCCGGGCATTTTTGAGGTTATTGCATATGCAAAAACTTAACGTATTTGTAACAAATATGTGATAAAGATTTTTTATTATTTCAGCTTGAAGATATGTTCCATACTCACTTACTGTCAGAAGTGAGAAATTACACGATAGACAATAATTCTTCTATGGATTACATACAGAAACAGGTACTTTTTAATTAAAATCATCGACATTATATACCAGTAAAGTATTTATTGTTAAATTTGTTGCATCCTAAGCGCTGTCCAGTGTTAACTCTCACTAGGAACATCAAAATAAAAACGTGAAGAAAATTGTTGTACAAGTAAGAACAACGTATTCCAAAGGGACCCCCCAAAAAAGAAAAGCAAATCCCAACTAAGTTAAACTTTGACATACGTTGAACATTTTTTTAAATTTAAATTTAAACCCTAAGATAAATCATTATTTCAGATTTTCAGGTAAACTTGATTGGTGCATGCTTCAGCGGCATTTGTCTTTTAAAAATATCTATAGCGTCTTTTCCTATCTGTTATATATTATTCATACATGTGTTCAAATGGTGGTAAACCCAATTGATGAACACGACTGCAACTAATATATTTCTTCCATTAATCATTAAACAACCGTCATTTGATCTAGCACATATACATAAACTAATCCAGTTACTTCAAAATGTGTTATATTTTTTAGTGTATACATCAACATTATGACGTTATTTCCTTTTCTGTATTCTTTGCAAATACATTCAACAATCTGTGCCACGCCAAAATATAAAACAAAACATTATGTATTGCAGTTCCAGTGTTGTGGATCAAGGAATTATTCAGAATACGAAGAAAGTATTCAGTTCAGGACAGGACAAGAGGTAACGTTATTTACATTATAAAACCACCATCGTTGTAGAATAAAATGGTTATTTGAAAGCAGTCCAGTGCAGGTTAACGACTTTAATACGATAGTATCAATGACAAAGTCCAAACAAGTAGTTTAAAAGTATTGAAAGCTATGAAGAAGGCATAAAATTACAAATCTGCTTTAATTACATAACTGTTCATGGCATAGCGAAACACACAACATATTTTACCTCTTCAAATTGTTTAAGTAACTGCTTACAAGAAGACAACACGAACGCTAACGTTCCTGGAAGAAATACCCAAGAACCTTTTTAAGTTGCGAAAGAAAAATATGCAGTTATAAAGAAACCTAAAAAGGTAGATTATTATGTCTTTTCTTTATATATTTGATACTTAGGGTTCTCCGTTAGTTTCTATAGTGTGTTTGCTTATCATTTAAAATGTCCTTTTGAAAAACTTAAGGAATAAGTTTTTGTATTTATCATTCTGCTGCATAATTTCTTTTCGGGATATACAAGTAACCAAAAGTTATCGTACTTTTTTAAAAACAGAATTTTAAAGAGTCACGACATAAAATATTGCTCTTTTGAAATAATCAGAAAAAAACAAACTGAAAATCATTGAAGATATGTTATACTTGAATTAAAGGCAATAACAGTTTACTAATGTTCCAATATATCAGCGATGGATTTATATTTTGAAAAACATGAAAAAGCAATTGTTTAGAAATAATTTCATTTTATTTAACACGGGACGCTAAGATCGCTTTCAAAATAAAAAAAAAAAATTAGAAAGAAACTGATAGTTTCAAAATCTATAACAATGTACTAAATATCTACAAATGCAAAGTATCAAAACAATAGGCTAAACAGTTCGTATAAAGTAGCTCCTTAAGATGTTCATAATTGTTATGTACTAGAAATCTATTAGCTGTATGACTCATTGTTGTAGAATGATCCTCGCCGATTGTATTGCTTTAAAAGAGATTATAACATAACGCACATAGAAAACTTGAACTATATTAAGAAAGCAAATACGGTTTTGTTAATGAATACTTAATTACTCCGAAAATGTGTATCTCTTCAATAATGCACTAGTTATAATCATTTACTACAGACAACGCAACTGGTAAAAATAAATAAATAAACAAAAGTCAACAAAGCACTATATACCCCTTTAAACAATCGAGAGTGATCTAGGATCCTCTATAATAGAGTAAGCAATTTATGAGCCATGTATGGCATCCGTCGTGTTGCTGTAATGTTTGTGTTTACGTATTTCCACATCTACATTGATTCTTTATACAAAAAAGGTAGGTTGCCCTATACAAAGGAGTAGGTCCTGTAAGGGCATATTTTGGCCTCAAATTTCAAGTATATTTGACGAAAGATTGATGACACTTTTTAAACACTTAAGTGTCTATTTCAGTATATTCTATAAGTGTATGTGAAAGATTTTAACTGATTTACTCATTAAAAACGCTCCGATTCTAGCTTAAATATGAAAAATCTTATCAAATGTGCCAAAAAATGTCACTTTTCAGATGGTTTTTGTCAAAAATGAAAGTGGCCGCATCCGTGTTCATCCTCAACCTTAATATATGTCATGTATTATCATAAAATACAACTTATATTTCAATATTAAGAATGAACACGAATGCGGCCACTTTCCTTTAAGACGGAATCCGTCTAAAATTTAACTAAAATGCTGAAATTGTGAAGATTTCAGTAATTTATCTTTATTTAATGATGCTAGTTCCCGATATATGTGTATTGCATTTTCAAAAACAGCCCATATTTATGTAGCAGAACAATTTTACTTTCCAATAAATAACTAAAGGTATACATTTTAACAATTTTGTAAAACTGCTATATTTTGGGACCAAAAAAGGGCCTTACTGAACCTACTCCTTTAAAAAAAACCGCACTTAAATGGTTTTCTATTTATGTCTTTGGAATCATCATAGGCACATTTCTATTTCTTTTTTAGAGTTTATGGGTAGTTCCAGAGAGTTGTTGTAAATCCAATATCAGAAAATGTCAGGAGGAAGCTAAACTGCGGGTTGAATTTCCATCTCAACTATATAGTGAGGTATACAAAAGTTGTAAATGGACTCTTTAGCTAATACTTTTTTTCTTAATTTAATATATATGGATTTTACGATAACATTATTTTGTCTTCGGTCAAGATGAGTCAAAGTGTAAAGTATCAGAGGCTTGGTCTGGTGTCTGATATCAATACATGCGTTCTTATAGACCACGTGGAAAATAAAACAAAATATTACATGAATGTTCAATTCATAACATAACGTTGGGTAACTTTTGATTGGTTATCGAAAATGGAAGGAATAATTAGTATATTTTACAGAATGTGGACGTGTCTAATTTTAAGCATGATATTCCTTGCTAATTATAGGAATTTTATACGAATCAGAATCTATATATGTAAGCATCTAAATGTCATCGTACGGTTTTCAACAATGATCAACACTGTAGTGAAAGTCACTTTTTTAGTGTAGTTTGTAGCTAAAAGTCAAAATGAACATAGACAATCTTTTTAGACTTTTAAAAGTATTTCCACACATTGTCAATATAATGAATTGTATGCAACTGTCATATAAGTGAGAGGTTTAGCTAGCTTTAAAAGCAGTTTTAATCCACCATTTTCTTAATAATATGCTTGTACCAAGTCAGGAATTTAACAGTTGTTTTTTATTCGTTTGATGTGTTTGAGCTTTCGATTTTGCCATTTGAGTAGGGACTTTTCGTTTTGAATTTTCTATGGAGTTCGGTATTTATATGATTTAACTGTTTAACAGTTCGTCAATGACAATAAGCGATTAATTCGTTTTTGGATATTAATTAATATCAATAATAAATCATCATAACCGTTTTCTCGAATACGAATATACCAATTGGACAATAGAAAAATTATAAGTGAATGAAAAAAGACAACATTCCTGTCCAAGAGACATTTCATTTTGTCTTATATCACAATGATTTTGTAATATCAGTTATGTCTTCTCATAAAATAGGGGCAAAAAATACCAAAGGGATAGTCAAATTACCTTTCTTATGCTAGATAAGGGAGATGAAAAATCGTTAAATAAAATGACACGTAATCCTCCATCAAGATAATGAATTATTGGTTAAAAACGATAATATAAATGATATCGAAAGTCCATTATTCAAAACTTACACAAGTAAAACACTGATTACAATTACAAAACAAAAACCCTTGAAATATTGACACAACTTAATTTGATTGTGTCTAAATCTATAAAATCTTCCTTTGACAAACTATTTCTTATTTCATATATTTAAATGTATTCGAGTTATTTATCTTTGTATAGTAGATATAATGCATTACTGTTGAAGATAGTTCAAACGATGATATAATTATTTCATCATTCGTCAACTGTGCCTTTTCCATCTTACACAACGAATTAAACGGATGCATTTGTTTGCTGAATCAATAGTGTAGCATTATGACAATGCTGATATCGTCTTTGAAAATACCATAGATGCCATATATAGATATAAAAAGATGTGGTATGAGTACCAATGAGAAAACTCTCATTCCAAGTCATTTTTATAAAAGTAAGCCATTATAGGTCAAAATATGATCTCCAACACAGAGCCTTGGCTCACACCAGACAGAAAGCTTAAAAGCCCCCCCCCTAAAATGACTAGTGTAAAACCATTCAAACGGGAAAACCAAAAGTCTATATATATATATATATATATAACTCGTCTAAACATCAACCCAACAATGTTAGATCTGTAAATTTGCTTTCGCAAATTTATGGTTCTTCCCTCGCCGGGATTCGAACCCATGCTACTGTGATATCATGACACCAAATCGCCTGCACTGCAGCCGTCCCGCTAGACCACACGACCACCTGGGCTCTCAAAAAAAGAGCTTTCGCTGGCCGTGTGTTACCTTTCTTCGTCAGTTTTAATCTAGCGGCGTACTACAGTACATGATATATAAGGCATGAAGATGTTATTGTTACAGATCAGCTAAATTATCTATAGTAAAGGATCCTACAAATTAATGTAATATACAGTCACAGAAAATAATTATATCTATAAGTACGTCTGAGTCAGTGACAACTCTACAACAGATGTATCCATCGGATCGCCATCAATGATGGTGATACATGGCTGTGTACATAATGTATATACAACTCGTCTAAACATCAACCCAACAATGTTAGATCTGTAAATTTGCTTTCGCAAATTTATGGTTCTTCCCTCGCCGGGATTCGAACCCATGCTACTGTGATATCGTGACACCAAATCGCCTGCACTGCAGCCGTCCCGCTAGACCACACGACCACTTGGGCTCTCAAAAAAAGAGCTTTCGCTGGCCGTGTGTTACCTTTCTTCGTCAGTTTTAATCTAGCGGCGTACTACAGTACATGATATATAAGGCATGAAGATGTTATTGTTACAGATCAGCTAAATTATCTATAGTAAAGGATCCTACAAATTAATGTAATATACAGTCACAGAAAATAATTATATTTATAAGTACGTCTAAGTCAGTGTAAAAACATATATATATATATGTATAAAAACAACAAGAAACATCTATGAACCAAATCAACAAACGACAACCACTGAACACCAGATTCCAGGTCCAGGACAGGTGCAAACAAACACAGCGGGTCTAACTGCTCCAATAAATATCAACCCTCACCCTTACCTGAAACAATAGTATAACATCATAACATAGAAATACACACTGTAAAATATTATTTGAAATGGCTTAAGTCAACCAAAAGACATATGAAAGCAAACAATGAACACATAAATCCGATTTATAACACAATGAAAACACAAAATCAACAAAACAACTTACATGTGTTTGTTAGTCGGACATAGAATGCATACAGTTTTTAGAAATTCTATTAGCCGTTTAAGATATTTCGTATTAACCATTATGTGATGTGATTTGATTTATGATTAATGCTTTTTAGATTTAATAAATTTTGCCTTTACCTTGCCTTATTTTTTTTCGTCACGAGAATCAAAATAAGCCTGAAAAATGAAACGGTTACACAACATAAGTGCTTAATTATCCAGTATTAAAGAAAGTGTAGTCTTTTGGACGGATTGATACCTATAACCCTATACAAATAAAATTGAGAAAGGAAATGGTGAATGTGTCAAAGCGACAACAACCCGACCATAGAGCAGACAACAGCCGAAGGCCACCAAAGGGTCTTCAATGTAGCGAGAAACTTCCGCACCCGGAGGCGTCCTTCAGCTGGCCCCTTAAAAATATGTATACTAGTACAGTGATAATGGACGTCGAATTATACACAAGAAACTAAAATTAAAAATCATACAAGACTAACAAAGGCCAGAGGCTCCTGACTTGAGACAGGCGCAAAATTGTGGCGAGGTTAAGTTTGTTTATGAGATCTCAACCCTCCCCTATACCTCTAGCCAATGTAGAAAAGTAAACGCATAACAACACGCACATTAAAATTCAGTTCAAGAGAAGTCCGAGTCCGATGTCAGAAGATGTAACAAAAGAAAATAAATAAAATGACAATAATACATAAATAACATAGACTACTAGCATTTCACTGAAATGCCAGCTCAAGTCCTCAATTAAACTGATTGAAAGATTATGTCTTCATCATATAAATATCAGGCACAGTCCCTCCCGTTGGGGTTTAGTATCATACCATCATAAAATATATGAGAAGAACATAACCCGTGTCATGCCAACAACTGTTATTTAAAAATAAATGTGTTTAGAATATACTTTAACAACTGTTGTATTACTTTTATAGGGTTGTCATACAGTGATACTTGATTGGTTTATTACAAATAGTGCGGTGTTGGTAGGAGTAGCTGGCGGTATAGCTTGCTTTGGGGTAGGTTTGACATATATTTTCTTTTATGTAAAGCAAAGTAGAAGTTTCATCTCTTTAAAGTTAAAACTAATAAATATAAGGTTTTACCATTGGAACAAGCAAATGTATGTGATTGTTGATAAATCAAAAGAGCTTCCTAAAAAAACCCGTAACAAATTGTACAATATTATCATGGTTATAATTTGAATCTAAACATATTACAAAATTATTCCTTCTATGAATATGTGTTACAAAATAGATTTAAACTGATGACCAATAATCTGTGGTTTTTTTTATCTAGAGGTACAAATTTAATATTTTACACACTTCTTTTATCATGACTGGGACTATAAAATATCCCTGTAAAATCTGTTACAAAAAAGTCATGAACAACTTTTGTACCGATACATATTGACACCGTATATTAAGTTAAATATATACAAGTCAAAATCATATTACCTGGAATTCCATGGGATTGGATAGAATATGCTATGCACTTACATTTTAGCCTTTATCTTTATCTTTATTTGTCATGTTATTTTTAACATGAAAAACATGTCACTATAATGTATGCATGTAGTTTAAACTCTTTTTTAAAATTATTTATTTAAAAATATTCCAGCCTCAGTATATAGACATATCAGTGTTTTAAAAAAAATCTTACATTTTTCAGATTCTTGGAATAATATTTGCGTCTATTTTGTGCCGGAACCGGACAGAATATTATGATTGGGAATGATAAATGTTAGCAGTGTATTCACTGTTAAGTTTATTCTATTGTGAGGAATTTTCTTTGACGTTTGCTGCTGGAATTAACATTGGGCCGAAATTTTGTACGACGATATCATCTGCAGCAAACAATTGATGCTATGCAAATGGTATTCTTATGAAAATATGTGAAGAACAACATGTTGTGCAAGACATTCTAATTCAATCGTTTGGTTATATATGTTATACAAAATGTCAACATATACTTATCGAATATTAATACTCAACAAGCATTATTCATTGAGCATCATGTAGTACATTATATACTTTTAGTATCGAAACTTAATGTAATATGTGTTATTGTGTAATGCCAATAGAAGGAAGGTGTCTTGTGTTTAATTCTGAATCGTCGGTTAATAACAGATTGTCTATTTAAAACATATTGTTTTGGTTATTGCTTTGCAATGTTTTTGGTTGGATTGGCCTTTATATGTAATCTATCTAGTAGGCTCAACTGATTTTTTTCCAAAATTCTTTTTATTTGAAAATCAAAATATTTATGTTTTTTTAGAACTACAAATGTTATGCATTTTATCAATAATTTATTTCATAAATATCATAATAGGTCCGAGTATTAAAAACATAGATAATAATATTTTCTTAAAAGGTTATGAATAAAACAATATCTCAATACTGTTGGTCAACTTGTCTACTTACGAACAAAATTATACACACAATACCCATAATGATATCCTTACATAAATTATATGTTGTATCAACATTATTAGTTGAGTTGAATAAAGTTCGTTAATGATTAAAAATGATACAGATTATACGCAGATGAGACAAGATATCAATTTGCCACAAAAGCAAAAGGTATGAAGTTATCAACCTATGGTATTCAGTAATAGACAATTGCGTATACAATATAATAAGTTCAACTTGAAAAGTTGTATATATATCTAATCGTGAAAATATCATGACGTCAACTAGTAGAGCGAATTAAGAAATGTGTTTTTTTTTTTAAATTGGTTGTTAAAAATATAATTCTTTGCCTATTTTGTTTGACTGTCAACGCCCATAATAGTTGGACACAAATTGTATGATTCATATTGTATCAATTTTCAAAATAAATGCATCGACTTTGTTCGGAATCAGTTCGTAAAACGATTGAATTTTCATTTGACACTATTACTAGTATTTATAATGGCTTTGATTCCTTCATACATTTTTATAGAGGTTTCTTAATTCAGAAACAGTCTGTAGAAGGATTTTGGTTTTACTGCTTTGTATTGTAGCAATTTTATAGATTTTTTAAGTACATGCAGCACCCTTGTTGGCTTTGAATAATATTGTTTTGCAGCATTTTTCATATACATGTACATATATCATTTTCATCAAACCAGATTCATATAGTTTTCAGGTTTGCTATGCAAGTGAAGGCTCTGATTTATTTTCAATAAATGTTTGAAATACGGTGTTAAATAAATCTTAATTGATGCAAACTTGACGTTGTAATTTGAAAACAACTGCACCTGTTGGTGACCTTCTGCTGTTGTCCGTTCTATGGTCGGGTTGTTGTCGCTTTGACATGTTCCCATTTCCATTCTCAATTTTAAATATTGCGATCTCATGTCAGACATACATGTATAATATACCATGGTAACAAGTTATTCTTTCTTATTTGTTGAAAGCTCTGAGACTCTATATATTGAAACGTCTTGCTTATATGGAGATACTTACAAGAGCATGACGGTACAAATAAGTGGTTAATAATTGACTCATAATGGTCTGAACATAATATTTTGACACTATTTTGCAATTTTTATTCACAAAAAGGTGCAAATTAAAAATTTTAAAACTAATTAAGGCTTTCCTCGTACTTATAAGAGAGGGGCAAAATATATCAGAGGGACACTCGAACTCATAAATCGAAAAAAAACTGACAACGCCATGGCTAAAAAAGAAAACGACAAACAGACAAATATTAGTGCACAAGACACAACATAGATAACTAAAGATGAAACAACTTGAAGCCCATGGCCACCTAAAACTTAATTTTTTAAGACGTTAAATACACAACAATCAATTTATCAATAAGTTCCTGTGTTAAGGTTTTAACACTGTTTTTTGTAGGTTTTTAAAAGAAAGTTCTCATTTCATCTGCGAGATTTGTCTGCTGCTTTAGTGTATAAATACTTATTTCAAAACATTGAAAATTACGTTTTATTTCATTCTAAATGACAAAAATCCGATACAGCTTCACAAAAATCACTATCGTTAAGTTTTCTCCAAAATGTTGCATATGATGCCCAGTGTACAATCAAACAATAATGTAGAACACAGACAGACAACATTATGGCCAAAGTTATAAAAATAAACAACATTTCACAAAATGTTACAATGAAAATAAAGTTTGAACAATACAAAACCGAGGTTGAGCTCGTTTGCTGCGGAATACTCAGTTAAAGTGATATCACGGCACATTGTTAATTTTCTCTATCTAGCAATAAGACAGTTGTTCCAAATTTGCAATCAATAGTTGCAGTTGAGTTATCTATCCCGAAAACCGGGTTTCGAAATAAGAAAAAAAGGTTTCCAGAACAAGGGACATAGGAGACTATGACCGATAGTTACAACATAGATCTTTCCACAAAACTACCAGAAGCTACACGACTCCTTAAAAAACACAAATAAACTCAGGTAATCCACAAAAAAAAGGATGCATTACAGCTCCTTTTTCTTTCAGCGACGTCTTAAACGGTGTAGTTACTATGGACAGATTGGTCACTGGATAAAACACATCATGGATACTAGGATATTACTGATGCAATGCATTTAGTATTCCGACGAGTAAGTATAGGTTTTAATAATAATGTTATAGAGATACGCCTATCACAATTTAAAAAAAACCCTTTCACCATTGTTTTTAAATATCTAGTTTCCAAGTAATCTTAAAATATCTATGAAAAGGTTATCATTCAAGAATAACTTCGAAACAAGTAAAATTACAAAAAAATAAACTCACAGGAAAATTCAAGCGGAAAAGTTCTAAATCAAAAGGCAAAATAACAAGCTCAAACACATCAAACGAATGGATAACAACCTTAATATACCTTACTTGGTACAGGCTGGTATGCCAGTCGCCTTAAATTTAATTATATTGACAATGTATGAACATACTTTTTAAGTAAAAAAACCCGGAAAAAAGTGCAAACAAAAGCATGGTAAAGTTGCTTGATAATTATCTGCATTGTCAGCCATTTGTCATTTAAAATTATATGTAGAACAATAAGCAAACGATATAGATTCACGAATGTTTGATTTGTCGTTATTTTTATCTCAGAAATAAAGGATGGAAATTCCGTTTCGAAAAAAGTTCAATATATATATATATATATATATACCAGTTTCATTTTTTCATCATGACGTTCAAATTGCTAATGTTTATTTTGATTTTTAGCTATGCTTCAGTAAAAAAAGAGACTTTCACTATAGTGTTGATCATAATTGAAGACCGTACGACGCAGCCTACATAGAAATGATACAGATTCTTTATGTTATATCGACAAAGATTTACACGTGTAGAAAAAGTTTCTTCATGTTTATTTGCTTTTATTACACAGGCAATGATACAAATTTTAAAGTAATATTTTGAACAAGTTGATTAAATTTCATCTTTATATTTGATTCGTGCGAGGTATTTATTAATTAATAAATGATTGAAGACAAAGAAACTAATATTCTTGAAATTTAAACACTGGTAGATTATAACGTCTTATTCTGTGATTTAATACTATCAGAAATCTCAATATTAGTACCATATTACAAAATATCTTTATGTATTCATATCAACAACCCAAACAAAAACATCATTTAGCTTTTCTGTTTGATATTATTATCATTTGAAGCATGATTTGTTTACTAAAAAGTTGTCATATGTCTACATCATATGTTTGATCTTTGTTTAAAATAGATATTAGATGCGTTTGATGTGTGATTTGGAAAAAAGGCAAAAAATCGGAAATTTCCCCATTAATATTAAATTGGCATAAATAGATTTCTGTTGAAGTAATTTGCGACCTTAAATCAAACGAAAATACACAGCAATTGGTTTGTTGTCCGTTCGTCATTTTCATTCGTGGACACGCTATTTTTTTTGGGGGGGGGGGGGGAGGAGGGCGTATGATTTTCACTTGACCACTCTCATTTGTTAATCGTTATTGGTCGATAAGTTAGCAAATTTAGGCAGTATTCCATAGATTTTAATTTCACATAAATCGATAAAGAAGACATATCAAGGAAACACATAAAAACTAATTTAAAAAAAAACCCAAAAAAAACCCCCCCAAAAACTGCTTAAAATTAAATGATTTTTCTAGAGGGAAAACTAGAAAAACGTAGATCATATGAATACTAGTAGTTATGAAAACGGGGGCTTGACATTGAAAGTTGTATTGAAAGACAAAAACCTTCATGGATATGTCATATATAAATATTTATGAGAAGAAACTTAGGAAAAAGTAGATGATGATAAGTAGTTATGAGTATGCTTGATAGTGAAAGTCGCGTTGAATCACTAAATCCGTCATTTACCTATATATTTAGGAAACAGTAATTCACCACTGTTCAAAGCTCATAATTCGATTTAAAAGTAACAAATCAAAGTATCAAATACAATATTATGGGAATCGTATGAACTGTAAAAGGAGCGGGATTTTGTTTGTCGAGATTCTAACTGTTTCGAATTCTACACGCATCACATGACAAGTCAAATTCTTACACCTCTGTCACCAGCTATAAAATTACTAAACAGACAACTATTCTGGTACTGAAGGACCTATAACTATGAAAACATGTTGCTTTCGATTCGAGATATCTTTTAACCAATTCGTAATGGTGAACGTACAATTTATGATGTGGTTTTAGTCCTTGTAATTTCAGAGTAGCATTTTTATTGTAAGGACCTCACACCTCAGTTGATGTAGTTCGTAAACCGTGAACACACATAGAGCACAACATAAACATTGAGATAAAAATCAGAGGAAACTCAAAACGGTCATTCATGTGAGCCAAGGCTCCGTGTTGAAGGCCGTACATTGACCTATAATGGTTTACTTTTATAAATTGTTATTTGGATGGAGAGTTGTCTCATTGGCACTCACACCACATCTTCCTATATCTATAAACTTAATGCAAACATCGTCAATATTCCAAAATTCTTCTTTCACATAAAAAGTTTCCTTTATAGTTAGGCCATAAATCAACCCATGCATAGCGGTCCTGTGTTCTCATAGCAATATTTTCTCTAGCTCCAACTTTATAATTAGTCATATCAGGCTGAGTTGGAGCCCAATTAAAATAAGACATAATTGATCCATCGTTGTAGTACCAAAGCTCATCTGTTGCAATATGAGATCCTTGGAAAAAGAACCATGTAGAAATTTCGAACTGATCTAAAAAACAAGAAAACAATAATTTATGAATCTTTTTGTTTTCAATTTTGTTTGTTCTTAATGTGTTGTTCCTATTGTATTGAATGGTGCATGCGTATCAGAAGACAAATACTCTGTTAATGCATCCTATCTCGCTCCATTTTGTAATTAATTCATCTGTACCTTTAAGGCAGATTTATTGTAAATGTATTTAAGAGCAACGATAAACCGAGGTCGCCTCTTATTTTTCACTCTTTACTGAGGTCTTACGCACATTAGACTATTCCAATCTAACAGAATATTGACATTATATTTGTCTTTCGAAAGTCAAAACTGTTTAAGTATTAAAGTCGTTTTGGCGATCAAAATAGTATATTACACAAAAAAAATCGGCATGAAATCTGCTGAAACAGTATCGGTATACGCACTTTACCAGTAATTAATTTTGTATCTTGTGCTCTGAAATTGATACCGTTAATGTTATTTCTCTTTGATTATTGTTTTTTTATAGTCTGTTTTAATCAAGTTTTGATTATTAATCGTTGTAACAACCATTGACTCTTTTATAAGTCAACAACATTTAAACAACAATAATTTTCTAAATATTGGAACAGGAAATGTAGTAATGGTTCAAAGTCAAACTATATACCTGGAAACGATTATTGAGGCAAGTCGGGCCAATTACTACATACGCTCGATGATAAAGTTATGGTTTGAAAACAAACTGAATTTGAAAAAAAGTTTTCCGTTATAAAAAATACAAACCAAGAAAATCTGCAACATGTTGTTGTTTTTTGTCTGAATCAATTTTCATCAGTTCACCTCCTTCACTTTCACAGATAGGATTATAATCAATATATAATAAGGAATTGTTCTGCATGTGGAGTTTGTAGCAACTGTGAAATATTTTGCTGTACACATAGCCAGATTTTCTGGGACATCGTTCTAACAATAGAAAAATCACTATATGTGTTATACATTTACATGTTTATACTGCCGCCTCAATTTAAAGTCTAGTTTTATAAAACCAATATAAAATAGCTCAGATATAATAATTATTTTATGAAGGAAAAATAAATACTAAAATTACGAATGGGAACCTGATATTGTCTCGTTTTTTGCATCAATATAAACTTTGCAAGGATTTTTTATTTAACAGTATTTAAAATTTTATCAGGAAAATACTGCAATGAGACGAAAAAATATGTTTTGCATAAAAAAGACAAGCGTACTAGCAAAATTAATACAATTAATGTGAAAATATTTCCTCCTAAAAAAAATTAGTGTAGACTAGTTCATCGCTGATTAGTCAAAGTTAGTACACCAATAAATAAACTCATCATAGATACCAGGATTTAATTTTATATTTACGTCAGACGCGCGTTTCTTCTTCAAAAGACTCATCAGTGACGCTCGAATCCAAAAATAATAAAAAGGCCAAATAAAGTACTAAGTTAAAGAGTATTGAAGATAAAAATTTCTAAAAGTTTTGCCAAATACAGCTAAGGTAATCTATTCCTGATGCAGAAAAGCCGTAGTATTTCAAAAATTCAAAAGTTTTATAAACAATTAATATTTAGATATGACCATATCGATGATAATTCATGTAAGCACAGACCAGTTCATCCTTCCGGAGTACTTAAGGTCAACCAAAATGTCAGGTTGAGTCCATGTTTGTAGCGTTGTCGTGGTCTGTGTATCTTGATGGATTACTGTCTCTCCATACAAATGTAAGCAAATAAAGGATATTGAGTTGGGATCAGTATTACTTTCTCGTTAAAACTGAAAGTATGTCTCTTGTCATGACTTGCAACAGTTGTAGTTGTTAGGGGAGACAGGAGCGGTTATTTGTATTTCTCCTTTAAGACATATTTTACATGGTAGGGTTAAATAGAGTTGTATTGGATATATAAATTATATATCAATGTTGTAATCATATTTAATTTAAAGCATATTGATTTATTTAATTTTGCTAAAGTAGTATCTTTTTATTTTCAAGAATTCAATAATTGATGCTGAGAAAAATATGATTATAAGTTCGGTGAGCAATATTAGGTGTGCATATGTTACAGTATATTGGTATAATCAGGGATATAAGTGATTATATATATAATCCCCACAAAAAAATGACCAGTGATTTTACAAACTCACTGAACATTTTACTAATTATTTTACAAATTTTTTTTTTGATTCCAGGGATTTTCAGTGACATTTTATTCAACTTTTGAACCCCATTATGTCACAAACAAATAAGTATGGCACAGGCACATATGTTGCTTGGATTGCACCAAATGTATGCTCAAAGTTACTGTAAATTGCAAAGTCGAGGAAGTGTTGAATGTGCAAATGCTGATATTAAAGATATGACAATTACATGGTTGCGGGATAATGGTTGTCAAGATCGACATGCAGGAATTAAAATCGTCAAATTAAAAACAAAATCGAAGCTACCATGCACCCATTCACCATATAAGTCAATGTAACAACATCCTCCTTGCCATATGAAATAATTTCACTTTTAAACAAGGAGGATGACCTTAAAGCTATAACAAACACAGGGTTTCGAGATAATGAAGAAGACATCGAAATTAATAATATCAACATTCCCATTGATAGCGATAAATGTACATGTATTGTTTGTCAAAAGCAAGTGCCAAATGCACATTCATGTTCTAATTGTAAATCCACAGTGCATGTTATGTGTGGTAAAACAAGAACTAACGCAACTAAATGTATAGAAAAACAAGCAGAACGAATGATTGACAGATCGATCGAAATTTTACAGGAGGCCGCAATGGGTGTAATGTTTTCATACCAATTCCACATGTTGATTGAAGAAAGATGACCCTAAAAACACAATGGAAATTATTCAATAAAAGAATGAAAAAGAATATTGCCTGACAACACAACTTGGTATCCTGTTTGTATCCTATTACTTGTATACAAGAAATCAGTTCCCGGTTGCTGATTCCTTTTTTTGATACTGTCAAATATTTGAACTTTAAATTTTATTTCTCTTGAACGTGCCGAAAAATTCAATTTGATATATGAAGGACAAGGTTTTTTTTAAATTGTTGGGGTAAAAACATATGTGAATCAAATAGATGTGTCTGTAGAAAAGTAGGGCAAATGTGCTATAAACGATGCCATCCAAATTTAATTTGTATAAATAAATGATTGTTTTGGGAAATTTGTGCTTAACATTTAAAAATATTATGTAACATTTTAATGTACTGTGCCTAATATTTTAAACTATTGTGCTTATATTTTTATTATATTGTGCTTATCATTTTAATATATTGTGCTTATCATTTTAATATATTGTGCTTATCATTTTAATATATTGTGCTTATCATTTTAATATATTTTGCTTATCATTTTAATATATTAAGATTATCACGTTAATATTTTGTGTTTAACATTTAACAGTTTATATTTGTTAGGATGTTTTAATATAATTTTATAAAATAAATTATTTAAATTTTATTCATTTTCGTTATTTATAAAACTAATTCTTCATTTCAGTTATTATGTATAATCCCTGACGTTTTTTCTACTGATTATACGTACATAATCTCTGAACATTTTAGTGATTGTATATTATCCCTAAACTTACTAGTATTCTACATAATCCCTGAAAATATAAGGGATTCTACATATTCACTGATTGTAAAAATTCACTGTAAGATATTTAAGGTAAATATTTGGAATTCAAAATGACTAATTCAATTAAAAAACATACAAGACTAAAAAAGGCCACAGGCTCTTTACTTGGGACAGATGCAACAATACAGTGGGGTTAAACATGTTTTGTGAGATCTCAACACTTCCCTATACCTCTAGCCTATGTCAAATAAGGAAACACATAGCAATCCGCACAGTAAAATTAAGTTTAAGAGAAGGTCGAGTCCGATGTCAGAATAGGTAACAAAAACACCTAAACAAAATGACAATGATACATAAATCAACAAAGGACTACTAGCAGTTACTAACATACCATTTCCAGACCTCAATTAAACTGATTGAAAGATTATGTCTTCATAATATGAAAAGCAAGTACAATCCTCCCCCCGTTAGGCGTTAGTATCGTACCATCAGAAAATATATAAATGAACATTAAGATCATCGTACAACTTTAAACAATGAGCAAAGCTTACAACATAAAGTCAGTCATACAATTTGTCTGAAAACTTTTGTATTAAGTCTTTAATGTACCTCATTTGAAAAAGCATAACACAAAGGGGTTTATCTGAACAATAATTTCCATTCCTGCTCTGCCTTCCTTCCTATCGTCTCATTTGACAAGTTTTCTTAGGTCAATTCAATTGTAATAGTTATATTTGCTGTCTTACTAACGTTATTGTATACAGTACAGCCGAGTACTAGTATGTCGACAAGTAACACTAACATTTATCCAGATACTCATAAACAAAATTGAACAAATGTTTCTTACCGTCTAAAATTAGATAGTAGTTCCACCCAGCACCACTTTGTCCTTTTGCTGAAGGTCTCTTTATGTATCCAGTGTTAATGCAAATGCACTTTTTAGCAGCTCCATTGTAGAACATAGACATAGACTCGTCCATAATAACACAATGCGATGTGCATGCAGCAAGGCTTCCATGAGCTATTGGAAAAATAGGTTCATCGATGAACCAGTCTTTTAAATGTACTTGATTTTCTCCTTTGAGGACAGCTGTACCCTCCAACCAAGAAAAAAAAATCAAACTGAAGCATGATAGAAGCATTAATGTTACTTTTTCTAACATCCCCTTTTTAAATCAAACAGCTAAATCAATGTAAATGTTATATTTTGTATCAATCGGTTTCCGAATAAACTTTCAGATCACATTAAATTGATATATAAGAAAGTGGTCGTATTTTATTTGAAAATATGTAATGTACAATCTTATTGACAATTTGACAATCCACGCGAAATCGCTTTCGCTGATTGGATGTTGATGTCTTTGAAATTGTCATTGAGATACTCTTCGTTTATTTATATTAAATGTTATGTAAGGTATCTTTAACCTATAAATAGACTAATTGAAATGTGAAGAGGACTTTCAATGGCTTATCCTGTTACCAAATTATTCTAATTTTAATTTTATTGTTTTAAATAATTATTGTAAAAACTAAACGAAATTTTATATAAATGTGCTCCTTACTATTCAATTTCTCGTGCTTTAAAACATAGAAATACTTTTAATTTAAGTAATTACTAGAGTGTATCATATACTAGTTAAATATTACAATGATTTAAACAGAAATATTAATTTTCTTGTAGCTATTTCGTTGATTCAATTCCGTTTACAATGAGTCTTTTATTTCTTACCTTTACATCAAATATTTTTTTCATGTGTTCAGAGTGTTTTGCTCTAAACGAGTTTTTACTTTAGTTTGTACTGAAAATACCAATTTAGTTCTTCATTTAGATTTTATGTCCATGACATGATTTAACTCTGTAATTATTACAAAATTCGAGCCATCCATACATACGATGCTATAAATAGGTTAATCCAGCTTAAGTTATGGATACTGTATGTTGGATGTCGATAATAAGTGAGGAATTATAATTTTGTACGCTATACTATCTATGGACCATTATGAGTAGCAAAGCTGACATTTATTTAGTCATTTTCGTGTAGACGATTTGCTATTAACTTTATATTAAGTCTTTTCGACCTTATGAAGGTTATTTCAGAAATACGTCTTGAACGCACGAAACAAAGTCGTATCAAATGTTTAAAATTTAATATCACGAAGAAACTGCTTAACAAATAGCCTTCGTCAGTGTCAATAGTTTTAACAATACTGTATTAACTAGATTGACGTTAGACCCAAAAAATAAATAAATAAACCCTGTTAATGGAGCCGAATTTAAATATACTTCCAAAGTAAGCGCTCGTTTGATCGTTGTGTAAGATTGGCTAGATCAAAACTAGCTACCCTATTAAAATAAATTCATAAAATGAAGATTTTTTATTATAATAATTATGTACTCTACATTCAAATTGCTACCCAAGCATCTTGAATAGTTACCTCACTAGATTGAAATTTAACACCCCACGATTTTTCTTTTTAATATACGGAGATTTCAACTAACAATTTCTTACATCAAAACTCTTTTGTTTCCTTCAAAATAATTCATTTTTTAGCCGAAAGATCATTTTATATATTTGACTTTATAGTTGACAATTGTCTGAAATTTGTTTTGCTTTTTCCTACTTTGCCACTTCCCATAAATCAAAATAATCCAAACCTTGGATTTAGATTCAAATTTTCTTATACCATATCTAATTTCACGTTAAACTTATATAAGTTCTGATACAAAAATCTTTTTAAATTTGTGTATAACTACGATACTATATAGTATTTCTTATTCCTATGTATATTTATTATAATGATTTTGCCTTGTGTTCATGGTCCTTCTCTTTATATCTTAACTAAATCACAACCAAATTATACTGGCAGACAGACATGCAAATGTCGGTATTTACAAAACACTGCTTTCAAATTATATAATAAACATACTATGTAAATTTAATATAATAGTTTTTGATTCTTAAATATTAAAAACTTAATGAATAATTGTCTTTTTAATTTTTAGCCATGGCGTTGTCAGTTTGTTTTAGATTTATGAGTTTGACTGTCCCTTTGGTATCTTTCGTCCCTCTTTTAAAGTCAAAATGTTTACATTATTTTGCAAAGGTTTGCGTTATAACGCAGAAATAGGAAGAAATATAAAAAAAAAAAAAAATATTGTGTGGCGGTAATACACTTCCCTAAATTTACATAAATCTTCATTTTTTTTTATTTCATTCTTTGTTATCTGTGTTAACACTCAGTTTTTTAGTGGGTTTCTTGTTGCTCAATCCTAAGTTTTCTCTGTAGAAATTTGTTATCTTTTTCGTTTTTTTTTGTGTATTTCGGTTTATACAATGGCGTTGTCAGTTTATCTCGACTTATGAGTTTGAAAAGTTCGCTTGGTAACTTTCGCCCTTTTTTATTTACGAATGACTATATATATAGTGTTTGGTAGGTTTTTCGATGTACATGTTTGTGCAGAGCTTGCGTTTGGATGACAGGTTGAAAAATGATGCAATTAGGGTAAAATACTTATGTATGATATGTCAAACGAACTCGTCATTACTCCATACGAAGATAAATCCCTCTTCTTTCAGTCAGATTAACTAGAAATACAGTTGGCAATCCAATAATTCCTCCTGAATCACCATGTTTTACTACTGTGCTGATTTGAAACATTATATATTTGGTTTTCGTTCAGTCCTTAAGTAAAAATGGTATGATAATAAAAAGAGGAATTTTGCCAGCTGTGGTAGGGGTATGATGTTTTATATTTTTGGAAAGAAATAAGCGCAGACTAGTATTCTTTATTGTAATATGTTTCCTTGTAGAAAGTCTATGCTTCATAAGTGTCATGACTCGTTTTAAGTTTATGATGTCTTTGTTTAGGTGCACGGTTGTATTTACATTTGAAATTTAGTTTGCTGTTTTGTGTAACCACGTCAATGCATCTAAACACTGTGATTGGAACAAATACAGTTTCTGCTGAACATACTTTTCCAAGCTGAGGAATGAATCGGGTGTAGAAAAATATGAAAAAAATTATACATACAGGTGAAAATGATTTTTTGAGATTTTGTTTAGTTTTGTATTTACAGCATGATAAAAGACATTAAAGCACTAGTGGTTTTATGTTTAAAAAGATAGCAAAAATGTTAACGGTCATCATACATACTCAAATTCATTTCTGAATATTATAATGAAAGTACTTCAGTAGTATGTAGGGTTTGTGCAGTTTTAGAAAGTGGTGAAATTATGAAAAGGCTATCAATATCCCTACGGGCCAGGGAATACTACCGTGCCACCTATAACAGAACGTACAATGATCAGAATTACAAATCGACTTATCTTGTTTACGAACTAGATTGATAATTTTCCGGGTTGGTTTATGTCCGTGAAACGAAAGGCAAAACTAAACTAAACAAACGATTTTTTTCGATCGCAGATAAGACACATTTACAACAATGTTCGTTGAATATGATGATTATTTTTTTCATCGGCGTAGACACATTCATATTATCGTCATTTCGTGGGTATCATTTTTCGTGGATTTAGAAAAAAACTTGTATTTTCGTGGATATTTGATTGAGTGATTTTGCCAATCTCTGTATACAAAATCTACAGAGAATTTGTAATTCGTTGAACATTTGAATTCGTGGTTCACCTGTACCAACAAAACCCGCGAAAATAGGTATCCAATGAAGAATATTGAATCCACTGCTCTTTTTTTTCTATATCAATTTCCAGCCTTCATTCCGTGTATGCATTGAAAACCCCTGTTACAAATCCCCATTCTAATCATTATCAATTTTTTATATCTATTATCTTAGATATTGCCCACTAAAGACTTTTCAGCACGGCTGACATTACAAAAAGTTATATTCAAGCTTCAGGAAATACCTTAGAGGAGTTAATTCAGAGTTGAATAAAGTTTTATCAAAATTGTTGAAATTGTAAAAAACATCAATTGGGGTATTATGAAATGGAAATACAATATTTTGTAGTGTGCAGTATTTTACTAGAGACTGTTGGATTCTGACGTTACCAGCGTTATATATCTGCCACAGTGCAATTTTGGCAAATCCTTTCTTCCTAATACAAAAATCTTTGTTTTCCTCTAAACCAACCAATTACCACATTTATATAGCAAACAACAATATTCAAGAGAGTAATCGTCGACTTTATTTCTACGACAAAACAGCACACGAATTCCGATTTTGATGATCCATTGTTACTTTTGTGAATTGTTAACTTGTTAATTTGAGGCCGTAATCTCACAAACACATCACACTTAGGAACATTTCGCTAGTTTCTATGCAGAAATCTTTTTCTACTTTACCACTCCATTATAACTATATTATGTCAAGAACAATTGCGATGAATAGCTTAATATGTGGTATTGACAACTGCCTGTTTGTGAGGTATGTATGTCAAATTCTACAATTTAGTAATATCCTTTTGCCTCAATTGATTTTGCCAGATTTTAAGGACTTCTGTTAGAATTAACCTTGGAGTTTGGTATTTTTGATCATACTTTTTAACTGTTGAAGTATATCCTGTATATCATATTGTTCACGTAAATTGACAAATTCCATCTTGGAAAGCTAAATCATTTTCTAATTTCAGTTTAATTTCCTTCAAGAATCTTAGAAGTTTTGAATTTCGAAAATAGTTTCATATTTGTTTTATAAAACAGTTTTATCTTGTAATTTAATAAATTTGTAGGAACATCACATTTACAACTCTAGTGCCATTCTACTTTATAATACATGTACGGGTATAGTCAATACAATTAATGTGCTTTGGAAAATTGCAATTGACGAATTCACCTTTAGATACGTTCGGGTAGTTGGGTTGCTGCTTCATTGACGTATACCTAAAAATCTCAGTTTGTTTATACTGATGAAAGACAATAATAATAATTTAGACAAGAATTGAACAGTATCAATTAGTAGTGAATATTTTCAGAACGTTTCATATGCACCTAGTCACCTAGGAATGGTTGTCGAACGAACGACCAGACATATTGATCTATAGACACCCCTGTGTAATAACAACCATTAAAGTGAAAGTTTTACATTTAAGCTGATTTAATCTAACAAAAGCTACATGGGCTTCTGTATTTTTTTTTATAATTAGATAATTACATCAGATTAAATAACAAATAACATGGACATCCAAAAAAAAGATGAATTGTTATGAACAATTGATATACAACTTATTTTGTAATATATATATTTTTGATTTGTTATTTTATTTTGATATGACGATGTCCACGCTAATAACTTATTCGCTCTTTTTTCTGTTTTCTTTTTTAACGCATCCATGTTCTAATCCAAAGAAAGCATAAGGTAAACTTGGGTGACTCCACAAACGTTATATTTTGAGCGAAGCTTGGATTTAAAATAAACTTTTTTGTAGGAGTTCTTCGGTATGCAAATAGATCTTCTTTAAAGTTATTCGATTTGTATGTTTGAATTGTAAACGTTTTCACTTGTTTAAATCAAAATTGCTGCCTTAAGACGTGTCTGATACGTCATCTATTGTTTTAAGAATCTAAATAGTTCTTTCGTGGTACATGTATATCGATAGATAGAAAAATATTAATATTGTATTCCATGTTGACACAACCAAAGAGCATGTAATGAAGGAATATGACAACGCAGTGGAACTTGTCAACATATAGTCCTGTTTGAATACAAAAGTCATCAGTATTCCAAGATTCTTCTTTCACACAAGAATGCTCCTTTAATGTATAACCATATATCACACGGTGGGTATGGTTGTCCTGCGAGAGAACGTACTGTGCTGGTGATACGGTCCTGACGGGTGCTGGTGATCAATGAAAAAATGTAAACAAAGACGAAAATGATGTTTTCACTTATAAAAAATGGAAGAAAACAGTTGAGATTTTTCAATTTCGTTTCTTATGGGTTCATATATAAACCATTCAAAAGTTGACCCTCTAAACTGTTTCAGTAAGCGTAACACAAAAATGCTCATTTTCAGAAAATCTCGAACTGAAAAAATAAAACAAAAATGCTCATAGAGTCCGCCTTCTATACGCAATCCACACGACAAAACAATTTTGTGAAAAAAACATTGCAATTTATTAAAATTAAGCATTTTCTCAATTTATTCATGTCCTGATACTGTGCTGGTGGGTCCTGTCATTGTGCTGGTGGGTCCTGATACGGTGCTGGTGATTTTGGATAAGAAGTTGGTCATATTTGAAACAAATGTTACAAAATCAATAAAATTAGCCAGATGATTGTTGCCAACAGGATCTATGACTCCTATATTAGCTCTTGTGCATCCATTTGGCTGTTTAAAATGTGTTTTCAACTGATCTGAACTTGTATTACATAATAACATAAAAGGGCAACATCTTTCGTCCAATATCAGATAACAATATATAGTATTTAAAATAAGTTAAACTGAATTTCACAATACTATATATTTCATTTTATGTGTCAATTTGTTCGAAAAAAGTCGAAAAGAAGAGACTTTTTTTAATGTCATGATTATATGTCGCTTTCTATATCTATGCTTAGCCATTATTTCAAATGACATGGACTCCTCACCCTGATGACCCTGCTGTCTTTCATAACTTTATCCGTATACATATATTAATAGATAAACAAAAGGCTGCATGCAACACGTATTTTTGTATTTAAAATGATTCGTTGTAACGAGAATATTTGTGGTGAATGGAAACTGTGAGGGTCACAATCTTAAATTGCTTATAAATGTTGCTGGAACCAGTTTCGTTATCTGATCTGAATTTTCTGAAATGTGCAAGGTAGATAGACATTTTGATTTTTTTTACTCGGTAATGAACCACTGTGTTGATCCCATGCTAAACATAACAAAAATCTCTGTACAAAGGTCTGTGAATTTTCTACAAAAATAGTGATTTTATTTTTCACTAAATTCTCTTTTTCTACTAAATACAATAATTAACTATGAATAATAATGCTTTGCAAGAAGTTTCCCCTTGATATATGTACAACATTATATCTCTATTATTCATTGTCTGTGCTGTTTTGATACTATTGCAGTTTGCACATTTCGGAATTGACAGGCCACAGGAGGGGTCATAAACCGTACACGAAAAGATAAAATATTGATATAAGTACTTAATTTGCATCTTTGAACCCCCACCCCGGCTTGTTTTTTTAGGAGCCTGGGGTGTCTAAAAATGGTCGATTACAGACAGCCGAGTACGCATTTTACTTTCCAGGCGTGTTATTGTTGATTGTTAAAGTCCTGAAAACGGACAGATGGAAACAAAAATGTTTGATATATCTGGCTTTAGATTCAGTTTTTTTTAAGGAGTCATAACTACAGAGATGGTGTGTTTGACACACAAAACTTAAAAGCTTAGTGATATTGCCAATATTAAAATAAAAGTGTATTTTAGTTGGGTATTTTTTCCATTTACTCATTTTCAATTATAATCAAGGCACATTTTATTTTTATTCATGAAAAATATTTATACATAGAAAAGAAGGACACATTGTTCACTTCCTCCACCGTAATTCTTTCAAAATATTTATTTTGAATTGAAAAAAGCTAAGAAATCTTAATTTTTATTAGTGTTCTCTAGGTTATCTCGTCTTCATTCTCTGACATATTCTAGCCTGTACTTTCATAAAATAGTGATTTTTTTTAGTGTTCTATCGAACTTTCGAAAAAAAAATACCTGATAACCGTTTAGACAAAAAAAAAATTTGTTGGAAAAATCTTACAGCAAGTGATTCTATAAGATACATTTTTACAATACAACTTTTAAATCTTACGGGAAACTATTCCAAGCTTTCACTGTAACCTCGCTCTAACTTATCCCCATCCCTCCCCACCCCCCAATAAAACACCAAACAAATAAACCCGCAATACTATTGTCATTCTTATAGTCAGCACTCAATTGTTCACAAACAAATATGTTTTAAGCTGCTAAAGACATGATTCAAACGCTCAGAAAGTCCTTTGTTCTATATTTTTGCTCTCCATTTTTATGCAAAACCTTTTACATTTTTATTTTATGGGTTATTGTTGAAGGTCGTACGATGACGTATGGTTGTTAACACATACTTCCTTTGGTTTCTTATGGAAATTTGTCCATTGACAACAAACATACCACATCATCTACTTTATATATAAGTATTGTATAAATTACAACGTATTTTGGTTATCTTGCAAAACGATCGTAATCCCGAAAATCGTAAACATATTATTTTTTTTTCTAAATAGGGGTATTTTTTCTTTTATAATAACAGTAAACAGATTCACAACAATGTCAATTCCAAGAAAGCAGACAACATCTAATAAGTCAATAACAGTACAGCATCAATGATCTTGAATATATGCCACTATTAACTAAAATATAAAAGCACAGAACCAGGACATAGGAGCACAGAACCAGGACCGTTTTTCTTATCACCAGCACAGCGTCAGGACAATTCCGTTTAACGAACTTGCACGACTTTTGCAATATAATATTGTTGTAATATACTTTACATGGTACTTATGACACATCAGAGAAAAATTAAGCAACAAAACAGTCGTTTTATTGCCGTTCTAATACAATGTAAACAAACCCACCAGCACAGAATCAGGACCCACCAGCACCCGTCAGGACCAAATCACCAGCACAGTACGTTCTCTCGCAGGACAACCATACCCACCGTGTATCATGCCATTTATAGCCATCATATTTTTTCATACCAATGGTTTCTTCAACGCCATGTAAAGTCATATCAGGCTGAGTTGGGTGCCAATTAAAATAAGACATAATTGACCCATCTTTATAGTACCAATGTAACTCTGCTGTACGATGATATCCTTGGAACATAATCCATGTAGAAATTTCGAACTGATCTAGAAAATTAAAACAACGACAGCAGTAATTTACACAATTTATTTGTTTCGTGTTTTGTTTTGTTTTTGATTTATTGTTCCTATCATATTGAATGATGCATTTATATCAGGAGACACATTCTCTGTCTATGTATCCTGTCTCGCTCCATTTTGTAATTAACTCATCTGTTTTTCTTAAGGTAAATTTACAGCAAATTTATCTTCGACGAAAAACTACAGTCCTCTCTTATGATCCACTCTTTAATGGGGTCTTATGTACATAAGTCTATTTATATATACATCAAACAGAATATTGAATATTTATTTGTCATTTCGACGTCAAAACTGATTTAAACATTGTATGTTGTCAATATAAGATTTATTCAACAAATTCTTAAGAAATTGAAAAATTTAAAGTAAAAAAATATGTGCGCAACTGTGTAAACTGATGACATCATCTATATAGTGGAAAGTGAAGTTTCAAGATAATGCTAGATTCTTTTCAGTCGCCATCAGAAACTCTTGCTTGAAGTCATCCTCGTATGAAAAATGAACTAGTCATTCAAGCTATTCAGGAAGTCTAGTTGTTACTAGAATCGTTGCGTAATAATGGATTTGTTTTCTTTAAAATTTTTCTCATTTGATGAATTAATACATTTAAACAATGAACAACGCAATTTAAGCAATCAAGAAGTCATGTTTTATAATGTTTTTACAAGTTTTTTATTTCTTTGAAATTTCAATTTATTTTCTATTTATGTTTGTCTAAATCTTCAATTTCTTTTTTATGGTTCACATTTAATAAATAAAAGGTCTTTTCACTACATCAATACTTATGATAAAGATACAAATCAAACAATTAGAAAAGTCGAAAGATGTTTAAATTATTTCAGTCTTGTAGTTAAAATGCAGATTGCAATTTCTTAGTTTCGCCCCCTTTATTTCAAGCAATAGTATAATTTGCGCACATATTTTTTTACTTTAAATTTTTCAATTTCTTAAGAATTTGTTGAATAAATCTTATATTGACAACATACAATGTTTAAATAGCAAGAAATGCTTAAAAGTTGTTTTTTTCGCAGATGGTGGTATTTTGGGCAACTGTATGAGTTGTTATGATTTGCTGTTTGTTTAGAAGTAAGCATAATTTTAGGAAATTTATGATGTCAAAAACTTCTTTGATAGTCATTACAGGGTTTTACTTAATTTTAATTGATTAGCAATTGCATCAGATAGAAAATTTGGGTTTTCACACATTTTGTTAACTTTTGCTCGAATTTCAGGAAACATGTGCTGTCTAGCAAAAAAAACGCTTTAAATACTTTAAAATGCATATGATTAATGTCTGTTAATCTCTCTGCTAAACGTTTAAATTGTTTGCATATATGAATTTAGTGTATGAAAGTCATACTATGCAATCAAGATGAAATCTTAGAAAATATGTACTTATTCGTCCTTGACCTTTGATCTTGAATTGACGGAAATTGCACCGTACGATTTTTTTACGACCGGGCAAAACAGATAGTACAGATGTGTAGCTTTCAAATGATATATAATTTGACCGTGTGTTAGGTAGGTGCATTAAAAATTAAATTTTATGGTTAAAGTCACTCGCCTAATATGTATGATCAATGTAAAGCTGAATATAAAATCGTCTGACCAAATAAGCGCCTTCAATAAAAAAGTTGACTATCTTAAAAAAAAATATAGCAAAGCCAAAAACAATATTTGTCAGTCGTCTACAAAACAAGTACATGACGATGAAATAAATGAAGTTCAAGACAACATAATAGACATTCGGTGTCGTAGTATGAAGAACAACTTAATTTTCACAGGCCTTTGCCATTCAAAATTTGAAAATTGTGAAAACAAACTCAAAGGATTCTTACGTCAAGAATTAGAAATAGATCACTTCATCTAGTTAGGAAACGGTCATCGCTTGAGTAAGCCTTGTCATAATGGTGCTCGCCCGATCGTCGCTCGATTTATTTACCACAGCAATTGTTAATTTGTGCTATAAAACGTTTTCAAGCTGAAAGGTGCCTTATTAGGCATAAGTGAACAGTTGCAAGCAGAAATTGTTAAACGAAGGAAAAAAACGATTCTCGAAAATAAAAGAAGATAAACAACAACAAATGGATGTTGTTCTAATGTTTTGTAATAACATGAGCAACACGACGGGTGCCACATGTGAAGCAGAATCTGCTTACCCTTCCGAGTTCACCCTCAGTTTTTCGTAGGGTTCGTGCTAAGTCTTTAGTAGTCTATGCTGTGTCTTGTGTTCTGTTGTTTGTTTGATTGTCTATTTATTTTTTAGCCATGGCGTCGTTAGTTTATTTTCTATCTATGAGTTTGTCTGTCACTCTGGTATCTTTCGTCCGTCTTCTAGTTCATGACCGCCTGTATATTGACTGACAATAGCACCATCTACAGGGAGCAGTCAGTAACATATATATGGCAAGTGACAGTGCTGTAAATGAAGCCTCTTCATCGCTATTGAGGTCACCGTACAATTATAGAATAACACCAGATTAAAGACCAACTAAATGGCGTCGACCAATTGGTACACCGCAAATGTTTCTTTTGATACAGAAAATTTGTCAAATAGTGGTTTTAAAAGTACATATCCTGATATGCTCAATATTCTATCTCTAAATTGTTATATGGAGTCATGAAAAAAAACTACAATATCCTGAATTTGAAATTTTGTTAAGAAATCATGACATTATATGCTAAATTGAAACAAAACTTAATCATAGAGATGATATAAAGCTAAATAGTTATATATTAAAATTCGAAAATAGACAAAAAATTGCAAAAGTAAAATCTGGTGGTATTCTGCTTTGTTATAAATAGCAACATGAACACCTCATTGCAGCTATTGATACAGGTAGCAAGTTGTTTTTTGGTTCAAGATACGTTTTAACTTTATGAACACTGAAACAGATGTAGTGTTTGGAATTGTGAATATTCCACCTGAATACACGTCTAATGTATCTTGTGAAGCCTTTAGTCTGATTGAAAATGAGTTTCTGGACTTGTCAGCACGATATAAATTTGTCAGTTTGGTTGGAGATTTAAATGGTTGAAGAGCCTTAGAGAAAGATTTTCTTACTTTTGATTCTCATGATCCTTCAATTGATTTCTCTGATTTGATAAAAATATTTCGAGGGAAAGGAAAAATGAGATATTGGAAAAAATTGGTATGGATCTTTATTATTTGACATTTGTAAGGGCAATAACTGTTTTACACTTAATGGGAGGATAAATGGCGACAAGGAAGGATACTTGACTTGCAGGGACAAAAATAAAGATCTTTTTGCATAATTTAACAGAACCAATGTATTTGGTGATGAGAATAAAGATATATATATGTACGCTTTACTAAGGAAAGAAATCAATAGTGTGAATCTATGGACTGTCATAAATAACAAAGGCTGACATTTATTTAGTTAAATTTTGTGGAGACGATATGCTATTTAAGGTATATTTGACATTATGGAAGTTTTCCAAAAATACGTATTCACTACATTCAAATTGCTACCCAAGCTTTGAATAGCTAACTCACAAGATTGAAATGCATAACCCAATGCTTTTATTCATTTATTAAAAATCTAAATAATATACATTGATTTCATCTAAACAAAAAATATATCTAAACTCTTTTTCCCTTCAAAATAATTCATTTTTTTAAAAGTCGCAAGATCATTTTGTATACTTGACTTTATAGTTTACAATTTTCTGAATCTGTTATAAATTTATGTATCATTGCAATACTACAAATTCCTTATTCCCCCTTTTTTTAAAATATTTGTTTTTACTGCACCTTTGCTGTTAAAACTTTACTTTATCTACAGCTTTCAATGAGTATCCCTGTAAATTAATTATTGAATATCTAGGGAAAATGATTAATAAAGTATATCTATATTATAATGTTAAGTATATTAATACATTAGAACAGGTCTAAATGATAAATTGATTACATGAATACGGTACGTTTATTCGCCTGTACTGTATATGATTTTATTAACTGAACTGTAAAATTGATAGTGATCTTTGGTGGCATGACTCTTCATCAGTTAATCTTTGCCGACAATAGGTAATTTTGATCATTTTTTATTTGTTAGCGCAACTTAGTTGATGTGGTAAGAATGTTTTGTTTTCATGCATTTTGTGTATTTATTTTCTTTTAAACTTAGGAGGGGAATGTAAGATCATGATAATCAAGGATCGAAAGTACACGTGGTCTTAAAATTATACTTGTATGCAGTAGCGTTGTTTCCTGTTATGTTATCTGCTTCATGTCCTCCTCATAATAATTTTGCAGCGTGAACAAGAATAAATAGTTATCAAAGATACCATGATTATAATTTAATACACCAGACGCGCGTTTCGTCTACATAAGACTCATCAGTGAAGCTCAGATCAAAATAGTTATAAAGCCAAACAAGTAAATAGTTGAAGAGCATTGAGGACCCAAATTCCAAAAAGTTGTGCCAAATACGGCTAAGGTAATCTATTCCTAGGATAGGAAAATCCTTAGTTTAATATAAATATATTTGATAAATACTAGTTCAGTGTAGCTTTAATACATTAGCAAAGACCACAGTAAAATTTCGAATTACAGTAGCTTACTAGACACATGTGCAGTTGTGTTTAATTTAGTAGCAGCTAGAAAAGAGGGACGAAAGATACCATAGGGACAGTCAAACATATGCATTTTTTCGCAAAAGTTTGCATTTTTTTCAAACATAGGAAGAAATATAAAAAAAATAATTTAGTGGCGCTCACATGGCTAATACGCTTCCGCACATTTCATAAATCTTTTTTTTTTAAATTCATTCTTTGTTTTGTGTGTTAACCCTCAGTTTTTAGTGGGTTTCTTGTTGCTCAAGTATTAGTTTTCTCTGTTGTGATTTGTTATCTTTTTCGTTTTGTTTCTCGATTAATACAATGGCGTTGTCAGTTTGTCTCAACTCATGAGTTTGAAATGTTTACTTGGTAACTTTATTCCTTTTTAACGAATGACTATATATATATATATATAGTGTTGGGTAAGTTTTTCGATGTTGATGTTTGTGCATAGTTTGAGTTTGGATGAATTTAACAGGCTGAACATATGGGGCAATTCGGGTAAAATACTTATGTACGATATGTTAAGCGAAATCTTATTCACTCCATACGAAGATATATCTTAATTAATTGGAAAAATTAAGATAAGAGGATTTCATCCTCTCTGGAACATACAAATGGCCAAAGTTACGATTTTCACAACAAGCACTGATTTTGGATTTCATCCTGATTTAAAAGGCTAGCTAGTTTTGTTACAAAGAACAATTGTCGTCTGAAATATATGGTTTCTCATGATATCAAGATATCACAAAAAAGATCTAAGCGCAAGTTTTATATTAATGCTGATTTAATCTAACAAAAGCTACATTTACAAAAAAAAAGCAAATCAAATATTTTATTATAGTCTCACCTCTCTACATTTTAATACAAACATGAATACAATATATACAACATGTTTTAATTAAAAGTACAAAACAATCTTAAAAAAATTCGAGAGCCACTCTGAAAAGAGTTATGAGAGACTTTTACATAGAAATAGACAAATCGATAAAAATATAAACCATTTTTTTTATCTATATAAAACATTCTTCCTTTGAATTAAAATATCATTGCAGATTTTGGAAGAATAAAAGCACAAATTTTGATTTGTATATAAAAATATAAATTTTTCATTATCATTTAAGTCTAAAAAAACACTATTAAAGTAACTACTCTAATAAAAACCTCTTGTCTTGCATGTGAATATAGAGGGCATTTGAATAAAACATGTTTCACATCTTCAATGAGTTTCGGTTGCATACAAACCTCTTGTCTTGCATGTGAATATAGAGGGCATTTGAATAAAACATGTTTCACATCTTCAATGAGTTTCGGTTGCATACATGAATCATTAAAACAAAATATATTTTCATGTTAAACCCCTTCATATCTGCCTGTTTCAATTCTAATCGGCGCCATACCACAGCAAAAGTTAGAATAGGCCCTTTTATAGTTTCCTGGCATATGAGAACACTTGAATAATATTATGTTCTTAATCATATTCTTGTCTAAATAATCTATAGTTACGCAGTTTATTGCGATCATTTGCGTTTAAATCATTACACCAATTTCTCTTGTACACATAAAAAACATTACTCTCAATAGTCTTAATATCATATTTACTAAAAGTACAGTTTATATTACAAAACATTTCTTAGTGGAAGATATTAGCAAGTAAAATCAAGGGAATTGTGCAAAGGATGATACAAGCATGAAAATTAGCACGAAACATCATTATTATATACTTTTTAAGAAAAAGCTGCTGGCCATAAGAAAATTTTTTTTTTCAAGATGGCCACCACCATTTCTAAAATGGCTGTTTTTTTCAGAGTGAAATACTTCTTTTTGTGGAAAACGTTTTCTTTGACCTTCTTTGAGTAAATCATATAATCAGGTTTGGTGGATACCTTCTTTACATGTGACGTATATACTAGAAATGAATATTTGACATGTTCTGGGTTTGCGCATGCGTGACAATGTTACAAAATTCACACACAAACATTTGAACTATTTATTAAATGCTTTGCGCTTTTTGTTTGAAAACACGCCCTTTCAGTTGCAATGATCAAGCATTCGATGGATAAGGTGAAAAAGGTGGTTTACTTTTTAAATATCGGACAAACATCAATTATAGCTGCAGATAAACCCTTTGGTATTGGCTAAGCAACTTCAGTTGGAATGGCCAGATTTGTACGGAGAACATAAGTTTACTGTCATGTTTGGTGGATTGTACATTAAAATGGCTTGTTTTAAAATTCTGAGTTATATATTGCGTGACAGTGGATGGACATGTGCCCTCACTGAAACCAATATTGCAACACCTAGAATGGCAGATGCTTTTCATGTATATTGAAATGTAATTAGAAATAGACACGCGCATCAGATAACTGCATCTGGTTTGCTTGAATTGATAATGCCAGCCGTTATGAAAGCGTAAACACAGAAAATATAGTTCATGACTCTGACGTTCAAGTATTTGATCAACGGGTGTAAGGAAAGAGAGTCATATCGACAACAGTTGCATTTCTGGCGTTCAATTATGAATTAAGAAGTTTATGTGCCTTCAGTAGTACGCTTATTTCATGACTCAGATATAATCCTTTACAAACAGTCCATGTCAAGCATGATACCAATATTGGTCTTGATTGTGTAAATTACGCTCGATGGTTACCGATCAATCTCAAATATATGGCTTCCCTTCACAAACATCACCCACGGGTGCCAATGGAATTTGCAAATGGTAATTTTTACAGTACGTAAGACCAGCAAGTTGATTTCTTATATTACAATTGATCAGGCACAAACACAGAATAATGAGTCGTGAACGGCGATGTTGGTACGTTTAATCGCATATCCCTTCGAGACGATGGATGGTAGATGGACCAGAAGTCAATAGACTGGTAGATAAATTTGAAAGATTTAGGGGTTTGAGTCATTCTACAACAAACGAACGACGTCATGAAGACTCTACGAAAACACAAAAGGATTTTTCCGAAAACTTTAAAGGGCTTCTAAAAGGATGATTTAGTTTAGAAATCCATTTCAAGAAGAGTTCTCAGATTTATGCAAAATTTACCCTTTCAAGGAAATTGTTGATTCATAGTAGTAGGTAAAATATGTATATAAACTCCAAGATATTTGGTCCAGACAGTACGATCTTTTGAATCAAATACGAAACGAAGGAAAAATCTGCTTTTTTTTTTACCTAGATGAAAAAGAACGTTTCTATATAAAAGCCTTTAAATAAAACGTAAAACTTCTTTGCCAAAAACCAAAGCCAGAGAACCTCAACACTGATTGCGATCTCTTTTCTAGACTTTTCATTTCTTTTTTAGCCATGAAAACCAAACTGCTCCTCCGTCTTTGTGTCAGGATGTGGTATTAAATCGCAGCAAATGGGTATACTTTAAACATTCTGCGATTTGCCATCAACTGATCCAAATTCTGACTAATTTATCGTTGGTGGGCAGCAATGGTTAATTTATTGCCACCACTTGGAGCAAACATATGTGATGATTATGCAAATGATATCATACTGCCTTACATAAAATCGTCCTTCTATAAGTATCCAAGAGTATACATCGATTTGATGTTTACTAATTTATTATTTGATGGCTAGGATGAAAACAAAGGGCAAAGTACTGGTGCTAGACGGAAAGTTGTTGGTTCTGGTAGCACGCCGAGGATTTGGTGTAGTTTGTTCTGTGAAGATGACAACAAAACGGAATTTTGAAGTTTCTTGCCGACAGAATTGCTTCTTTAGAGACCAAAGAAAATGTTTATGCTACTCAAGGTGATAATATTCTTTGCAATTTCAATAAGAATACTTCCTAGATATCCCCTTGTAACCATGAAAATGCACGAATGATTGTCCATGAGAAGCATTCTGCTGTAAATGGTCGTAAAAGGTAATTTTAAGTAGAACTGACATAGAATATAGTAGCATTTGGAATTGCAGTACTCGCAAGATTAGGTGTGGACAAACTGCGGATAGGTTTTTGAAGGAATAAACACTTTCGAGGGCTTCCTGTACATTTCATGCGTTTGTTCATCTTGTAGCAACTTTTCCTTTCTTACATGCATTAAGTATGTATGACACTGTGTCAGTATTTCACCAGAAAGTGACGGGGTTAGCTTGGCAGACATTGGAAGTATTCTCAGATGTAACGGACGTTTTTGCCCGATTTTGTATGAAGACACAGACATGGACATCATAGAAGTAATTGTTTGCATCATGTACGAAAACATCACCGTTTGTTGTTAAGGAGGCACGATTAAAATCGTTTTAAAGGAAGCAGCGGCTTTCTGATGCTATCCCGCCTACCACAAAATCATTATCATTACCTGTGGTAGGCGGAATAGCATCATAAGGCCGGTGCTTCCTTGCAAACGATTTTACAACAAAATAGAAGCATATCAAGGTGGACATGTTTGAGCTCCAGATTAATGCATTCAGCAGGTTCATGTACCAAGTCATGAACACAGGAGTTGAGTTGATGAAAAATACAATGACTATTGGAAACCAAAATGGACTTCTTTGGTGAAGTCTGATCCTCATGTCATGATTTTTTGAAATGCGGATGCAAGAAATTCAGCTGTGTTGGTAACTGTAAATGCTAACGTTCTGGCCTTTCGTGTACAGGTTTGTGTATTGGTCACTGTCAGATAATTATAAGATATGCAACCTGTGTTTCTAAACAAACTATTTATGCATTTGAACTTAACAAAGTCAGTGATATCTCTTGTTAACTTGAAAGAAATAATAAAATTGATTTTCCACGTTTTTCCACCATTTTGGGACCGGAAGTAACTTTTTTTTTCTTCATTTAGGTATTGATTTTTCGTACTTTAGGAATTGTTATTTAAGTTTTATCAAAACTTACATTGGATTATACCTATTACACAGCTTTCAAAAAATTTACGAAATGGAAACAATTGGATATGACGCCATTTGCAAAATGAGCGGTGGCCATCTTGAAAAAATGATTTTTGTTATGGCCAGCAGCTGAATTTTTTTAATTATCATTTAGTGTAGCCATGTACCAAATTTCATGCTTGTATCACGATTTGCACAATTATGTCCATAATATCTTCCACTATTTGCCCATAAAACATTTTTTTATTAAGTCTGATATCATTTCTGCATCATTTTTGCATCTCTGTATTGTTTAAAAAAAACCAACATCAGATTAGATAACTTGGACATCCACGAACAAGATAAATTCTTATGATCAATTGATAACAACATATTTTGTAATATATATTATCTGCATATTTTTGATTAAATAATACAAAAATCATCAATATTCCAAGATTCTTCTTTCACACAAGAATGCTCTTTTAAAGTTAAACCATATATCATGCCATTTATAGCCATCATAGCTTTTCATACCAATGGCTTCTTCATCGTATAATAAAGACACATCAGGCTGAGTCGGATGCCAATTAAAATAAGACATAATTGACCCATCATTATAGTACCAATGTAACTCTGATGTATTATGATGTCCTTGGAACATAATCAATTTAGTATATTCGAACTGATCTAGAAAATTAAAACAACGACAGCAGTAATTTCAAAATTTATTTGTTTCGTGTTTTGTATTTGATTTTTTGTTACTATGATATCGTATTATGCATTGATATCAGCATGCACCATGTCTTGATTTCTTTTGCAATTAACTCATCTGTTTCCCTTAAGGTGAATTTACAGCAAATTTATCTTCGACGAAAAACTACATTCATCTTTTATGTTCCACTCTTTAATGGGGTCTTATTTCCATTTTTGACAAGTCTATTCATATATTATTAATTCGCATATTTTAAAGAATTTGATTCGTTTAGGCATAGTCACGTGTTAAACTATATTTTCGAAGGTAGAGAGAAAACGGTGGATAGCAAAAAGCATATTGCACAGCAAAAAGCATATTGCACGGTTATTTTTAGAAAATCTAAAAACCGATATACTTTGTGACGTCATGTAACGAATTTAAGGATATTGTTGAACGTTTTGCAACAAAGGATATCTGTGATTGATTATTTGACGAAAAAATCTTCAAATACAGTATTATGTCATAAGATGTCAATCAAACAAAAAAAAAGTAATAACAACTAGAATTGCTATTGCAAGCAATAGCGGATGTCACCCTTCCCCCCATTGCCACTAAGCGGCAGCCATTTCAAAAACTTTTAACAGTGAATGCACATATTTGCATGGCGATATATCTTTCTGTAAATTTTCAGTAGATTTAGATCATTTTTAAAAATAAGACATTTTTGCTGTTTCCATGGCAACGGCAGCCATTTTGAAAGTTTCAAAGTCAAAAGTCTCATCTATACATGCCAGTTGACAATATTATTAAGTTTCATTAAGTTTGGAGCGTTTTGAAAATATTTAACATTTTTCCAGTTTCCATGGCAACGGTAGCCATTTTGGAAATTCCAACTTCAAAAGTTTTATGCAGACTTGACAGTCAACAATCATAGTAAGTTTCATTACTTTTTGAGCATTTTGAAATTTTTGAAATTTTTGACATTTTGGCTGGTTTCTATGGTTACACAGACCATTCCAAATTTCTAATGGCAGATACCACATTGGTACATGGGAGGGAACATACCATCAGAGTTTCAATGGATTTGACCTACCCTTTTAAGAAAGTAAATGCCACTTTTAGGTGTTTTTGGACCATTTTGACCATTTTTGCATTGTTTCCATAGAAACGGCAGACATTTTGGAAATTCCAACGCCAAATTCCACATCTACCAATGTTGCTCATCGTTACTGTGAAGTTTTATAAAATTTGGAACATTTCCATATTTTGGAAATTTTTGGTGTAGTATCCATGGCAACATAGCAGTTCCAATGATTGCCAAAATCATCCAAAACCAGTATATGGCTGGCACCTACATTGTATAAAAATATGATGATTCTGAGTTTAAGAATCTCCAAATTATTCACCAAAACCAAAAACTGGAATTTTTCACAATTATTCTGTTTCCATGGAAACGGCAGCCATTTTTTATGGTCTTAGACCCACCTGCACCCCGAAATTTTTTGTTCCACCTTATAGTGAACTATCATTAAGATTGGTTCCATTTCACTCCAAAAAACATGCCGGACAAAATAGGTGGAAGTATAATAATAATAATAATAATAATACAGAAAAAGAAACAGAGGAAAAGCAATATGTCACCCGACATTGTCGATCGGGTGACATAACTAATAGTTTGTTATTGTCAAGGAGACAATATGATATCTATAGAATTCCAACAAAATCAAATGACAATTTTGAAACAAATATAGTCGGAAATTAATAATATAACAAATGTAGCCTTTGTATGAGGTCAATACAGGATATATCAACCCAAAGAAGTATATCGACCGCGGACTTTGTCCTCAGTCAATATACTTCTTTCAGGTCAATATATCCTGGTATCGACCTCATACAAAGGGTATATTTGTATAATACATCACACAGAGTAGTTATTTTTCATTTAGACGTCAAAACTGATTTAATATTAAAGAAGGAAATGTTTAAGAAATAATTGATGCAAGCTATACTTTATTGTAGTTTTAACATGGATCGGCATTATTTTCCTGATTAGTTTTGCCCGAGCGATAGCGAGGGCTAAAATAACACGAATATAATGCCTACCCATGTTAAAACTACAATAAAGTATAGTTTGCATCAATTATTTCGATTCTGATTAGGATAATTAAGGTAATTTCTATGTCCGATGTGTATAAGTGTA
The DNA here is from genome assembly GCF_965363235.1 of Mytilus galloprovincialis. Classification (NCBI taxonomy): domain Eukaryota; kingdom Metazoa; phylum Mollusca; class Bivalvia; order Mytilida; family Mytilidae; genus Mytilus; species Mytilus galloprovincialis. The sequence continues at coordinate 35,169,715 of NC_134844.1, read as the reverse complement.
GCGCGTTTGTGTATGATCTTCCATGAAACACCCTTTTTTGTTTGTAAACAATCAAACGACTGGCAATGTTATTTTTTACAGGGAGGAGTTTTGAACAGCCAGCATGAATGGTTGTCGTATATAGTTCAAATAATGATAGTTTTAATAACCAAAAACTAGAAAAAGTTTACGAGTTTGAAATGTCAACACTATGAATCTAAAACAGATAATATTTTTTGTCGAACTTACAAAACAAAAGTAAAATCATAAAAATACTGAACTCTGAGAAAAATTCAAAACAGAAAGTCCTAAAGCAAATAGCAAAACCAGAAGCTAAAACACATCAGATGACTGGATAACAACTGTCATATTCCTGACTTGGTACAGGCATTTTCTTGGCAAATGGTGGATTAAACCTGACAAGAGACGGTTTGATAGATTTGAGTGTACTCGATTCAATTATTTCCTGGTCTCGAATGTGGATATCGATGTATGGTTTGAAGACAAAATATTTTCAAATGAATAAAACAAACGAACTTGAAACATCGATAAATACTAACCAAGAAAATCTGCAATATGTTGTTGTTTCTTCTCTGAATCAAGTTTCATCAGTTCTCCTCCTTCATTTTCACAGATAGTACTATAATCATCATATGATAAGGAAGAGTTTTTCTTATGGAACTTGTAGCAACTGTGAAATATTTTGCTGTACACATAGCCAGATTCCCTAGGACATCGTTCTAATAATAGAAAAAAACACCACAATGTGTTTAATATATTTACGTATTTATACTGTCACCTTAATTCAAACACTACCTTTATAAAATTAAACAAATAAATAGTTCAGATTACTGTATATTTACGAAATAACTGTATTGTATTTTAAGCTTGGCCTCCGTAAAACGTACATTTTGCTGAATCAAAATGAGTGTTCCTCGCGACGCGTAGTGGAGCAAGGTAAAAGGATATATATTTGCGACAGTCAAATCAACGTTTTACGAAGATCAAGCTTAAATTACAATACAGTTATCTCTATTCTAATGCAGCATATTAAAATAAAGACAATTTAATTAATTTGTTGACTTAAAATGACATAAATGAAAGAGTTAGCGAAACTGTTGCATTGTATTAAGCATCTAAACAATGTGAAATCATATGTAAACTCATGATGTCAAACATAAACACTAGACGTATAAATAGCTTTCGTACGCTTCAGAATGGTTTTAACTTTGACAAAAAAAAAGATTTGTAGGCTCAAAAATTGACTTTCATGTTTATTTTGTGAAAAAGTACCAAAAATAATCGGAATTCCAAGTGGTGGCTTTCTTATTCACGGACAAGTAGAACGTAGAATTTACCCCTTCAAAATATTGGTTAACGTCCAATAAAAATTAACGTTACAAACGAATTGCATTAGATCAGAAATGAGCGTGCATTAATATGCGCAATCTAATTAATGCGATTGCAAACATTTTATGAAGGAAAATTACTGCTGAAATAACTGTATGAATGCGAATATGATACTGTCTCATTTTTTGCATCAATATAAACATTGCAATGATTTTTAAATTTACAGTATCCAAATTTGATCAGAAAAATACTGCAATGAGACGAAAAAATATAATGTTTTGCATAAAAGAGACATGTTTACTAGCAAATCTAATACAATTGTTGTTTGCAAATATTTTCCCCCTTAAAAACTTTATTGTAGACTACTGCTTCATCGGTGATTATAGTCAAATTTAGGACAACAATAAAACCTGCTTATCCTTCCGGAGCACTTAAGGTTAACCCAGATATAAGGTTGGGTCCTTGTTTTTAGCGTTTTAGTTGTGTGTGTATCTTGATGGATTACTGTCTATCTATACAAATATACACAAATAAAGGATACTAAAAAAATATTTAATTGGGATCAGTGTTACCTTCTCATTAAAATTGAAAGTATGTCTCTGGTCATGACTAAGAACAGTTGTAGTTGTTGGGGAAGCCAGCAGCGGTTATTTGTATTTCCCTTTAAGATATATTTTACATGCGAGGTTTAAATATAGCAGTATTGGATGTATGAAAGTTATATCTCAATGTTTAAATCATCTTTAACCAAAAGCATGTTGATTTTATTTTAATTTTGCTTAAGTAGTATAATTTTATGAAATTTTATTTTCAAGATTCATTAATTGATAATGAGAAGAAAATAATTATAAGTTCATTGAGCAATTGTAAGTGTGTACCTAAGGTAAATACTTGAAATACAAAATGACTAAATCATTTTCCTTGGATAAGTTTTGTTACCGGAGTGTCAACATTATCACAATACCCTTTATACAATTGTATCTCTTGATACAAATGGGTTTTAGTTTATTTTAATTTTATTTTTAATGTAAAATTCGATATACACTAATGCCGTATTGTGTGAACATACACGAGCGTAACATTTAACTGAGATATGTTAAAGTCATAAGAAACCTCAAATTAAAAAAAAATTAATACATATGTTTTTTATAACTCAATGGATAGTTTTCAATATAAACTTATGTACATATACTTTTTTTCTGAAAAAAATTCTTTCATTAGTTCATATTAAGAAGAAGTTTACTTTACTGTAATTGCTTCCGGGAAGCAATTCCCTGACAAATTTTCCGTATGCAAAGTGACCTCCGTTTGACCCATCTCGTAAAAATCCGGTGATCGCAATACGCATGAATGTCCTTAAAATAAACTATTATCTGATTGTACATGTTAAACACTTGTTCAATATTCATGTTTTTTTGTTGTTTGTTGACTAACAGGTGACAATCGTTAAACTTCGGCTTCATAACACGACCTTTAGTTACCTGCCATATTTTCACGACAACACTGACCGTTTGAAAAAAAATGACGATTATACGAAATTTAAGCGTAAGAAAAATCGTGCACAGAAGACTAAGTTTATGATGAGTGTATGCATTGGTTCAAGAATTGGAATAACATTATTTTTCACCGGTCACTCGTTTATTATGACTTTAACGTAATACGATGGATACAGGGGTTTATTACTACTGAGAAATGGGAATGTGTGTTGCCTATATTTATAAAGATAGTTATCTCTTGGGCAATTATATCACATCCACTTATTTCTATACTGTTGTGCGAGTAGAACCTCATTTGGTAGTGTTAGTTAGTTCTGCAGTTCTGCATGCAAATCCACGCTCAGGAAAAATGTTACAATCAGGAATAGAACACAATTAGTAAAAGGACACATTATGTGACTATTTGGGTATCTGAAGATCAAAGGCTGAGACATCATAGCACTAGCAAGTTAATACATAGACATACGGTATCGGTCAAACAATTCGTGATGGTGTCGATTTCAGTCGTTTTCTCCATAATATTTTACTTGAGCAACTATGAGAAACTACAGTTTATCTTACAATCTTTAACAATGAGCAAAGCTTACAACGTATATTGAGTTAAACAAATTTGTCGGAAAACATTTGTATTAAGTATTCAATATACCACGTTAGAAGCAGCATAACAAAAAGGACTATCTGAACAATTTTATGCTTGGCCTTCCTTTCTATCGACTCTTTTGGCAAGTTTTCTTATGTCAATTCAATTGGAATAGTTATATTGTTTTCTTACTTTAATGATTGTATACAGTACTGCAGAGTATGTCGACAAAAAACCCTAACACATATTCAGATACTTACTACTTAAATACCGAATTTAACAAACGTTTCTTACCGTCTAAAATCAAATAATAGTTCCACCCAGCAACACTTTGTCCTAATGCTGAAGGTCTCTCTATGTATCCAGTGTTTATGCATATGCACTTTTGAGCAGCTCCATTGTAGAACATAGACATAGACTCATCCATTGTAATACAATACGATGTACATGCAGCAAGGCTTCCATGAGCAAATGGAAAAAATGGTTCATCGATGAACCAGTCTTTCAAATGTACTTGATTTTCTCCTTTGAAGACAGCTGTACCCTCCAACCAAGGAAAGAAAATCAAATTGAGGCAAAATAATAGCATTAATGTGCCTTTTTCTAACATCCCTTTTTTAAAAAGATAAATCAAGGTGAATGTTATATTTTGTATCAATCGGTTTCCGAATAAACTTTCACACCACATTAATTTGATACGTAAGAAAGCGGTCGTAGCACGCTTCGTGTTTTATTTGCAAATAGTTAATGTGAATTAGACCTAATTCGCTATTAGACACATCCCCGCGAAATGTTATTTTCTCGCTGATTGGATATTGATGTCTTTGATATTGTCATTGAGATCCTATTCGTTATTAATAAGAGTTTTTATGAAAGCTATCATTTACATAAAAATAGACTAACTGAAATGTTAGAAGGATTACAAAGGCTTATCTAGTATCTAGTCTAGTTAAAAAAAATGTAGAACTGAAGTACAGCTAGCATATCCCATCATATAATTTCAACCAACAAATACAACTGATTTACACTACTACTGTTGAATAAACCTTTATGTATATATATATATATATATATATATATATATATATATATATATATATATATATATATATATATATATATATATATTTATTAAATGTCATTCCAGTCCATTCAACTAGCGCAATCAACGAAATCGGTGTAAATTTTGCAAAGATGATGGACAGTGGCGGATCCAGGGGGCGCCCCTTTTATAAATGACTGGATCCGCTCCTGATGGAAGTGTTTAACGACATTGACGGGCTATACAACCCTCGAAAGGTTGGCTCGGTGCCCAAAGCGTTTGATGAACGTTTAAATATTTTCATTCATAACGATGGAACGTTGGAAAGGACGACATCCATTTTGGTTTGTTAAGATCTTTTTGGTATGTTGACTATTTTGTTGTTGTGTACTGCCTTCACAACGGTGATAGGAAGCATTATCAGGACCAAAGCCATAAGTAGACAGTGAATGACGGTACCTATGATACAGACCACTGGACGTCAGTGTGCATAACACTCCCCCATCCATAATGGATTTTTGGGTGTATGCTGACGCGGGTATTTACTTAGACAACAATGTAAACTGTCATAACTGTACAGCATTTTATTTGTGTTCTGTCATCGAAAGTAGTACGTTGTTGATCCATCTATCAGTAATAAAATTGAGAATGGAAATGGGGAATGTGCCAAAGAGACAACAACCCGACCATAGAAAAAAAAACTCCCCCTATACCTCTAGCCAATGTAGAAAAGTAAAAGCATAACAATACGCACATTAAAATTCAGTTCAAGAGAAGTCCGAGTCTGATGTCAGAAGATGTAACCAAAGAAAATAAACAAAATGACAATAATACATAAATAACAACAGACTACTAGCAGTTAACTGACATGCCAACCATCAGCGTAGGTAGCGGGTAAAGAGGAGCTGACCCAGCACGTCCTTTTAGTTGTAATGACTGAGACCTGACTGTAAATGATGGGTTGAATGAAAAGTCTACGTATTTCACCTGTATAACGATTGTTATGGACGATTACATATAAAGTACCATTACATTTTAATTCTTTTACTATGAATGTTTCACCAATGCGACAATCAATTTGTTTTTGCATTGCTATTTACTGACTGTTTTCATCTTCTTCTTTCAGTTTCTAGAGATCCTTCAATTATTGATGATAATTTGCAGGCGTTGACTATAAAGTTTTATAATTTACAAAGTAACTAGAAAAATAAAAGAAACAAAATAAAAAAATGTATAATGTACATTTGATAAATTAGGGTCTCACTAATTAGCCACAAGAAGCAACAAGAAGAAACAAATTAGCGTCAAGAAGATTAATTTCCCGACAAGAAGTATAATTTAGTGACAAGAAAACAAATTTAGCATTTTAATTTGATCTCCTACCCCTACAGTCATTCAAGTAGAACAGTGTCAACATTTGATGTCGGGTTTGTCCACATAATACAGATATACTTTTCCAAAATGGACAACACCTCACAGGACATTCCGTACCATTCCAAAAGGCTTCACTCGGAAGGAGGTACTACTTCCAATTGCGTCGGGAATATTGTAAGATGTATGATAGTCGCACATGTAGGGCATGGTGGAAGTTGCGGTGAATTTGTTATATTTGGCGGTTGTGGTACACTATCCATCTATCACAGGCCGCCGACTGAGGCCGCCCCCCCGCCATTTTTTTTTCTCTCAGTAAAATGCCTAAAAATCACCCTTTTTCCTTTGATTTCCTTACTTTAAGGATTGCTTGAACCTGGAAGCAAATTTTATGCAAAAACAAGCTGAGATTGCTGAGAGTGTTGTTCGGGGTGAGCCAAGGCTCCGTCTTGAAGGCCGTACTTTGACCTATAATTATTAACATTAAATACATTGTGACCGCAGAATTTTTCTCAATAGAATCAGTGGCTAAAAATGATATGTTTTCCATCGATTTCCTTACTTTAAGAAACATCAGTATTGCTGGATCCTGGAAGCAATTTTTATGCAAACAATTATTATCTGTATTTAAAGATATTTCCGTTAGAAATTGACCTGAACTGGTAAGTTAAAAAAAACCCATATAAAGCAAGATCATAGAACGAAAGATATTTTTTTTTATCGAGGTTCTTGAATTTCAATATTGTTGACATCTGAACAGACATGTATATAACTACAACCAGGGACTTTCTATACTAGTATATATTTAGTATAAAGCAAAGTTTCATATGTGTTCTCGTACAAATACTGAATAACAGACGGACGGCTACACGAAGAAAAAAACAAATTCTGAAACCAAGGACGTATACGTCCTTGCTAAAACGTTCCACTATCGATCAAAAATCCGGAAAATGACGTATATATATCACGTATCATGATAACACTGTTAAAACTGTAAACTTGTATTATTTATAATACAAATTCAAGTTCTTCGTATACATATTGTCAATATTTCATTTTATTACATAAAAATAAAATTGGTGTAGAAAATTCAGGGAGGCAAGTGCCTCCCCTGCCTCATAGGTAGTTACGGCCCTGATACAGGTCATTATACAGTCTTGAACAATAAACAAAGTTAAAAAAAATTTAGTTGCTAGGTAAGGATGATTTTACCACAACTTTGTAAGTTTTAATCAGTGTATATACTGAAAATATGAAAATAAAATCATGTCTGTTTCAGGTTTCCTGATCCATGTAGCATGACATGTTTGTGAGATGTGGTTATTGAGGATGGAGGTTCATGAAATACATGTAGAAAAAATTATATCAAAGGATTGAGCTCTTTGTCTAAGTGTATAATTAAAGTGCTTTTCTCTGAGCTCAGTTCATTGTTATGCAACAGGGGCGGATGCAGGAATTTTCGAAAGGGGGGGGTGCTAACCCAGGGCAAAGGGGGGTGCAGGGGGGGTGCAAAACATATGTCCCGATACAAATGCATTGATCGGCAAAAATAAAGGGGGGGGGGGTGCGCACCCCCGGAACCCCCCCCCCCCCCTGGATCCGCCACTGTGCAATTCATTCTTTGAGAACTAAAGATTGGACAGACAAATCTCATCTGCACAAGGAATTGTTGAAGTAGTATTCATTCTATATACATGTATAAGTAGTTATGAGGAGATAAAGGCATTTTATTAAATTTGATCCAATTACAAACATTTTTTTGTTCAGAAGCCAAATTAAATAAAAGAAGATTTCCAATGTCCCCCTATAGTATAAGTGTTATAAAAACCTGACCAGAATTGTATCCATGAGAGCGCTGAAAAGACCGGACGAATGAACACACAGACGGAAGCCCGGTATTTCCATGTTTACCGCAACGCTTAAAGTTGGGGAAAAAAACCACAAATTTACCATACAATGCTACTCGAGCTTCTAATAGTATGGTGCTACTAAGGTGGTTTCGTTACACATTTTTTCAACATCTGTACTGCGTGTAAATGGTCATTAACTATATGTAAAAGAAAAGGACAAAATTCATAAGGCCTATCTGGCCTAATTGATTTTTAAAATTATATTTCATTGTTTAACATTTATCATTCATTTGTTAATTTCTTAATTTGTGTGAATTAACAGTAAATATTAATTACAGTACTTTCACACCGAAACAAAACTAGCTTACTGTACTGATATTACTTATATTTCAATTGTATCCATTAAACAAAAATATCTTGAAACAAGAATGTTTTCCCAATACCTTTTTCATTTTGAATATTATAACTTTTTAGATAATTAGAACATATTCAGTAGAACTAAATTTAGAAATAACACAGAATAAAATTGAGAAAGGAAATGGGGAATGTGTCAAAGCCACAACAACCCGACCATAGAGCAGACAACAGCCGAAGGCCACCAGTGGGTCTTCAATGTAGCGAGAATTCCAGCACCCGTAGGTGTCCTTCAGCTGGCCTAAAAATATGTATACTAGTACAGTGATAATGGACGTCATACTAAACTCCGAATTATACACAAGAAACTAAAATTACAAATCATACAAGACTAACAAAGACCAGAGGCTCCTGACTTGGGACAGGCGCAAAATTGCGGCGGGGTAAACATGTTTATGAGATCTCAACCCTTCCCCTATACATCTAGCCAATGTAGAAAAGTAAACGCTTAACAATACGCACATTAAAATTCAGTTCAAGAGAAGTCCGAGTCAGAAGTTAACTTTCTAGCACATCTAGCCCCTAGCATCATGTGAGGCATTGTCATTACTCAAAACCATTAAATATCTTCTGAGAAACAATTTCTACATTCAAACAAAATATTTTACTAATGATACTGGGGAAATCCTTAACTAATTTACAGTTTTTGTGGACAAACCAAGTAAGAAATGACCACTGGAAAGGAACATAAATAGAACTATACAAATAGTACATGCATGCATGTTCACAGATACCATCTCCCATATTAAAATCACATCATGCAAAAGTGCACGTTATGTGTTCCTCTCCTAGCTATCCAAAATCAAAGATGTGGAACAAAATTTATCATAATCATTTGGTAATCAATGCAATCAATGTCTTCTCCATGACTGTCTTGAAAATCAAAACTAAATACGCAATAAACGACACTGCTAATGTTTAGTGTTTGGTTCAGGTTGGCTGTTATTATGCAACACAGTTAAATTTAAATATAGAACCCAATGGGAAAAACAGGACTCCTTTTGTCATAAAACACTGTCAAACCCCAAACATACTATCCACACTGATCTGTGTCCACACTTGTTTCTATATAAATAAAATGTCTTGTGCTTCTTACTATTCAATTTCTCGTGTTTAGAAATAGTTCATATCAACTGCATTTAAATAGTAGGGTGCAATAAACTGTATTTATAACTAGTAAAATATCCCATACAATGACCGGAAACAGGCAATCTTGATTTTTTTTAGTGATTTTGATGATTCAATTCCTTTGACAATGAACTCAGCTTTTAGTGGAGTTCCAGTTGCTCAATCTTTAATTTTCTATGTAGTTGTTTGTTAAATTTTTCATGTTTTTGGTGTTTCCCTTATACTTCGTGTTATACCATGGCGTTGTCAGTTTATCTTGACTTATGAGATTGAAATGTCCACCTGGTAATTTTCGCCTTTTTTCCCCTTACGAATGACTATGAAAAATTGTTTGGTAAGTAACTCGATAAACATATTTTTGCAGAGATTGAGTTTGGATGAAATTAACAGCTTGAACTTATATATGTTGCTATTCGGGTAAAATACTTATGTACGTAATGTCAAACGCACACTTTTTTATTCCGTACAAAGACAAATCTTTATCAATTGGAAAAATTAAGACAATAGAATGACATCCTTCCTGGGACGTACACATGGCTAAAGTTACAATTTCCACCACGAGAACTGATTCGGATGTCATTTTGATAAAAAAGGTCAGACACAGTCGTTAACAAGAAAAAAATGTCGTCTGAAATATCTAGTGTCTCATTATACCAAGATACCATAAACAAAAAATATATAAGATCAATTCAGCTATTACACATATAAAACACTGTAAAAATCGGCAAATCCTCTAAAAAAAGATTTGTATGCCTTTTTCAGCAGCAATTTTACTAACAAAGCCGAATATAGGTTGCAAGGTAGTACTTTAATTCCGGAATTTAAGTTGCTCTTTTGTGCACTTAATTCAATGTATCTGAACAATGTGATTGGACGAAAAATACAGTACATTACAATGTAAGTACCAGTCTTTGTAAGAATCTGGCAATTTTGAAAAAAAAAATCAAAACATGGCCGAAAAAACCTAACAACCTTACCGTCCTAATTTGAAGCTACCCTCATCCTTAGTTAGAAATGACAGGTCTTTCATTTCTGCACATCTAGTAATTCGAGAAATCTTTTGGTTAGACTGATGACAAGTGACGGAGTAAACTCCCCTTAATGATTAAATTCTAGTGCATTTCAACCAAATTATATCTTGAATTACCAGAACAGGAAAAGGAAACGAATTTTAATCGTGCACCATCATACATTTTGAACATACATTAATGTCAACTTGAGTGGGTTTTGTTTGTCTCGTGTTCATCACTGCCTGATTCTTAGGCAGATTGGCACTTTAAAAATTTCAGGGTTGGTGTATGTCAGTTGTCTAAGAATGAAAAGCAAAACTAAACTAAACAACCGAATGTTTTCGGTCGCAGGTAAGACATTATCAACAATCTTCGTTGAATGTGATGAATATTTTCAACTTTTCTTACAGCGTAGAGAACCGATATATCATTGTCATTATAAATTACTTACTTTTCAGTTTGTCAATATTAATGACCCACTACCATCATGTATTTGGAAACCTTTGTTACAATATTTTTAGTGTGCACAATTTGACTAATTAAAGTAAACAAAATTGACCTAATGAAAACTGATACCACAAAATCCTGGAACAAATACGATCAAACAAATGAAATAGTTATACAGATTTTATTCTTATACACACCAAATGCAATAAGTTTGATTGTTTATTTAATTTTTCATACTTTGTTTAAAATAGTATACTTTCTAGCCATCTTAGCTAAAAAGAATTAGAGCTATGCAGAGGTAGGTACACGTGGAAGTTGTACTTTGATTTAGATTCAACCTAAAAGTGGCTATAAATAATTTGATCTTCTGTATAAAGGACATTTTATCAACGATAAAGATATAAAACAACAGTTTTATAAACTGATCTATCAAGCATTACAATTGTAATGGTGGCAACATTATTTTTTATGTTTGTCAGGAATATCTTTTGTTCGATATTTATTGGGATCTCCACCATTTTGTCCATGTCTGTTAGCCTCTTGGTCTTTAGCGGAATCAGCAGCATATTCATCGTATCCTTTGTCGCTTACTTTCCCAACTATATTTTTCACTTTTTGAAATGCCGTTTGATAAGCCTCTCTTACATCACTAAAACACAAGATAAAATACAGATTCAAGTTTGATGAAAAACATTTCTTACGTCTTTTCTATTCTAATTTTAATTAAGATGGACAACTCATCATCGATTTTTATAACATAAATGAATATCACACATGAACCTCCCTTGCTAAATTAACATTTATAAAACATTGGTACTTGCTGTCTGTCATTTTTGTTTAATTTGTTTAAGTATATAAACTTTAATTATTCTTTTTTAAAATGTGTGATCTTGTTTTCAATGATTGTGAGTACTCATAGATCGAAATGTTTTTGCCATTTGTGTATTTGTGTTTTGTGTTTGTGCTAAGTACCGGTCTGACGAGTCAGGCTCTTTCCAACGGTATGGTGGTTATTATGTTTTGTTGTTACAGCACTGTCCAAAGTCAACGGAAGGTTTAACAATCATGTTAAACCCCGCAACATTCTTTATGCGTCTGTCAAAAGTCAAAAGACAGTAACTCAATAATTGTTTATGGTTGTTAGCTGCCTAATTAGTTTTCAGTTTTTTATTGTAATCATGAATCAAGCCATTTGTTTTCCTCACCTTTATTAACATTTTGTCCTTCAAGAGATTGTTTTAGCTTTCTATAAGGTATGGGTTATAACCATAGTTGAATGCCGTATACAGAACCACAAAGTTGTTAACATGGTCTTTGACAGATGGTTATCTCATCAATATTAGCAATCGTAAATATATATTTCTAACTAATGGAATTATGATCTTTTTCTTATACAATTGAATATAGTAATGTCGTTGGTTCATGTCTGTCATATTTGTTTTTTCATAAATTGTTTTGTTATGAATTAGACAGTCAGTTTCTCAATTAATTGATTTCACGTTTTGTCATGTCGGGGCCTTTATAGTCAACTATACGTATGGGTTTTTCTCATTGTTGAAGTAGGTACGGTTGCATCTAATTGCTTACATTCACTTCATTTGAATTTTGGTGGATAGTTTCTTCTTTTGTTATCATGCCACATCTACTTATTTTTATAATAATATCATTTGTTATATTTTTAAATTAATAACACGATTCATATAGTTTTATACATGTTAACAAAATATGACATGGCTATGGCAGAAGTTATATGTCCCAATGTCAATTCTCTAACGCAGAACCCATACATAGATCACTGGACGGTAATTGCATTATTTCACTAGGTGTGATATTACAGTAATTTGTTTTTATCAGTGTTAATTTTATTGAACCGAGTGGTCGAAGGATCTATAAAAGATTTTTTTTGTGGAGGATCATTTTTCTTATTTCAAGAGGATATAGCTACCTGATATGCTTTGCCGCTGCTTTACCACCAGGACCATGTTGTGCTGCCTTGTAGTTGGCCTTTGCATGAAAGTACTTGTCTGCTCCTTTTGCACTTTTGCCATCTTTTACCATTTGTTTAGTGACAGTTTTCATTTCCCTGATTATATATGTATATGTTAAATATCTTATACGCCATTTTATGCATTATTTAAAGATCTAGGCAAAATATATATTTTGTTGTGTCTGCTCATAGTCGAAGGACTAAAAATCCTTCATCACTTCAATCTTGAAATTGTTTGATAGATCTCTCTAATAAATACTAATAGGTAATGTACATTTACTCATATTGCACTGTTGAAGGACAGTCGCCAATATTAGAAAGTTTAACGTCATGACTTCTATGCCAGTAGGTTAGGTTCTATGAATTGTCATTCAATAATGTCAAGTATTTTTTTTTATACAGTATTAAATTTGTACTGATTGTAAACAATACATGTATTTATATATACATAAAAAGTATTTTTTACACTAACTATCATCATATAGTTATAAATACGTGTATTTTCGTACGATACTTTTTTTATGCTTTTTTTAATTCCATAAATCAAGAATTTGCACGAAGTATTTGCCTTTGGACATTAAGCAACCAAAAATCGACCAATCGTCAATACAGATTGATTAAACTTACTTATATGTGCTGTGCATCTCTTTTGCGCCATTAACGTAACCTTTCACATAATCCTTTGCCTCTGTCGTCTTTGCTTTTACAGTATCAATGGCTCCACCAATTGCCCCTTTTACTTTATCAATTACACTTGCTTTTGGCGTTTCTTGTTTCTGAACTGATGAAGAACCGGATCTACTGGAACTAGATCTCCTACTACCACCCCACCACCCACCGCCACTTTTTCGATTTGTATTTGAAGAACCAGATCTACTAGATGACTTAGATGGGTCGCTACTTCTAGAACTAGAACGAGAACTTCCACCTCCTCCAAACCAGGCATGTGTGTCTTCAGCGCAAACAACCAGGAGTACGACAAAGGTGAGTAATAGTGTACATTTCATGATTTAAACCTAGTAACATATATAGATTTTCAATTCAAGTATTTCATTGACAGCATATCATTGAAGTGAGTAATTGCAAAACAAAATAATTAATGACAACAAGATACCTTTCTTAAGGATGTACTTACGGTGAGGTTTTGGAATTTTTGTCAGATGTTCGTACACCTTGTTTTTCTTTTGTACAAGGTAAAATAGTTTGCCCCATAACACCCTTTTATCTTTTCTTATAAGACTTAATAGCTAATACAAGATCATTTGCCAGAATTGAAGCAGATTCGTGATTTCTATTCTTTTGATTTGAGACCAAAATGATGCCAATGAAAATATACGGTAAAAGTCAGAGTCAGCCTTTCCCCGTCATATTCTAAAATATCTCGAAAAAGAGTTCCATGACCTATCAATATTTTTAGCTTATTTTGTTCCTTAACTAACGCTCTTCTGACTTAAAGTATCAATTTAAAATTCTAGATTTTTTTAATTTTACTTTATTGAAGGATATGGGATGCTTGTCGTAAACTTGTGTTTCCTGTTTATTTATGTGTATTTGGTTTTGCTCGCTAAACAAACTTTTCTTCAAACTTTAAAATTCCAATTCTAATGTATTTATTGGTTTTGCTTATTCAGTTTCTGATACTTTGAAGTCATTCGCCGAACTATTATCCGTCGTAAACAAGTGACCTTGCTCGTAAAAATCCGATGATTGCAATACGCATGGATCTGTCATTGAAATACACTATTATTAGATTGTAATAAAATTAACGGTACCAATTTTCTTGCACCAGATGCGCATTTCGACAATACATGTCTCTTCAGTGATGCTCGTGGCCAAAATATTTGAAATCCAAAGCTTATATAAAAGATGAAGAGCTAAATGTTATACACGTGCTCAATATCTATGCTTCATTGATGATTGTTTACTACAAGATGACGAACGGTTAACTACGGCTTCAAAACAATTAATTAGCTGCCATATTTTTATACGATATGTTTGCGTAAGAAATGATAAAATCGTGCACAGAAGACTTAAATGTAGTTTATGATATATATGTTACAGTGAATTTGTATAATCAGGGATTATGTAGAATCCCTGGTGTTTCAGGGAATATGTAGAATCACTAAAATCATTAGTAATTATATATATACCCTGAAAATGACCAGTGATTTTACATAATCACTGAACATTTTAATAATTTTTTACAAATTCCCGAATATGTTTTCAGGGATTATCAATAATTTAAGGATCCTTAAAAAGATGCATTTTTCGACTGATTTTTATCATTCAAACTGATTTAATTTGAAAACGAGTGCATGGACCCCCCTTTGTTTTTTTTTTTTAATTTTTATTAAAACGACATTTTGTTTCATTTTGCAGAGAGATTATGTGAACAAAATTTTATTAAACTGTAAATAGTGCAATTTTTTTAATGTTGATAAATATACAGCGAAAAACGCGTTTTTCTTAACTCATGATCATTTGATAAATATGAGTTATTTTTGAATAAAAAATGCATACGTTTTTAGGATACTTATAAACTACAGAAAATACAAATTATTTAACAAAAAACAATTTGTGTTTATCTTTTAAAACAAAAAAGTTATGGCTTTCTTTCGAAACGGAAAATACGGTCACAAATTCGAATTTTGAGCAAATACACAAAATTTCTACTCAAAAAGTAGCACATGAAGGTATATCTTTTATTACATATTTGATTTAATCAGGCAAAAAATAGCCTGTATGGAAATTTTCATCAAACTGTAAATACAGGATCAAAACTGTATCGTATGCCCTTAATTTTATATACTGTGCCCAATATTTAAAAAAATTGGGGTTATGATTTTGATATATTGTGCTTAACGTTTTACAATTTATGTTTATAATGATCTTCTAACTGATTTTATATAATACATTAGTTTACTTTTATTCATTTTCATTATAAATAAAACTATTTCTTCATTTTAGTTATTATGTATAATCCCTGACGTTTTTTCTAGTGAATATACATAACCCCTGAACATTTTTGATTATATATAATCACTAAACTGGCCAGTGTTTCTACATAATCCCTGAAAATTTCAGGGATTCTACATAATCACTGAAAATTTCAGGGATTCTACATAATCACTGATTATTCAAATTCACTGTAACATATACATGCATTGATTTAAGAATTGGAATAACATTTTGTTTACCCAGTCACTCTTTCATATAACTTATGAACGATTTGAACGCATACTATTTAGAAATGTTACATCCTTTATCATATATATGACATCTTGAAATTCGTTTCTTTACAAAAACATTATGATGAGCTTCTCATAAGATCAGACAAATAACATTGCACAAAACTAAAAATACCGTTAACTAAAGATTGATAAACATCAACGCTGCACACTTCTACACAACAAAACTGAACTTCGAGGAAAATTCAAAACGTAAAGTCCCAAATCAAACGGCAAAATCAAAAACTCAAACACATCAAACAAATTGATAACAAATGTCATATTCCTGAATTGTTACAGGCATTTTCTTATATAGAAAATGGTGGATTGAACCTGGTCCTACAAGCTTCGAAGAAAATGTGTTATTCTTTTAACTTAGAAAGGTATAGTTAATTTAAATATAGGTACTTTTAATTTTACAAGGTTAAAATTATACTTACTCCTGCAGATATCGTTATAACAATGGTCGTACTGATAATTGTTCCTATTTATAACGACTGAGATCCGTGATATTTTGCGTATCCTTCTTATTTCTCTCTAAATAGTATCTGGAACGTGACATCGTTCCCATGTCTCTGGTTTAAACACACACCCTTTTCTTACATAATTTTTAAAAAGGCATTGCAAAAAGTATGTTTGACGTGATAAACAATATAAGAGTGTCTTACGTTACTAATTTATTTATTACTATATGCATAACAACTTTTGTGGTTATAGAATTTGTAGAAATTGTAAACAAATGCATGCAAAAAATTGATCCCTAAGGCGTTACAAATTGTGTTTTGAATTTGAGAATAAATTACGTATCATTTTAATTGGTCAAAACAAATTACTTGATGGATGTTTATATATATGAAAGGTGTGGATACATATTCTAAATAATATTTGGGTTACTACCAATAATTCGTAGGCTTGATGCAGGAATTCCAGTTGACCTGACTGTCAATAATCCAAATTGATAACACATGTGAAGGATTTAACTCTTTCTATATGTAAAGTGCTTAATATACTAGTAACTAACATCTTGGACGCAGTAATTTGGTAACAACACGTTTAAAGCCTTCCAAAATTCAAAGTAAGGGATTTTTGACTTCTTTCGTGATGAAAAACTAACAACGCATAATAAAACGAAAACAGCCGAAAGACAAACAACACACCATAGACAGATAAGAACGTAGCTACACGAACCAAATAAAAACAGGAGATTATCGCAGGGGATCAAAATGTGTAATCAGATCTTTATCCAAACGTCACACTCGTCATTTGAGTCTATCAAAAACGTTGGTAAGTTATATCAAGTAAGTAGACATCATGTTTCCAAAAATGAACAGGTGTACGCTCATATTTGGTCCTCGCTAAATAAGTATCAGTTCTGAACATAAAAGATGTTATATACTATTAAGAGGTGATACCAATGTTGCGTCGTTGTTTAAAGAGTAGTCTTGAGACTTAATGATTTTGAGCGGTTAAAAACTCAAACTTTTGTACTTTCTCATTCCAATGCACACTATTTTCCCTCTGTGTTATGCTTCATATAAATTCAAATCTTAACTCATATATAAAGGATAACCAATGAGAAATTAAGACCCACACGTCGACAAAATACCTGAATGCGACAAGAAAAAAATCCTACAAAAACAGTAAACATTCTCCTGAAAGAGTTAAATATGTTTTTACTTACCAATATGAAGACCACTCGAGCATCTATATCCGTTGTATACTTTTCAGAAAGATAGGAAAATGTCTTAACTGATTCCGTTTACCAACTTCACCTGAGTATAAAATAGTTATTTCGCAACTCATACAGTATTTAAAAGCTTGCAGTAGCTAATCATATTTGGAAAAGCGTAATCGAAGTCTTAGCAAACAATTTAGAATAAGCAATGGTTTGTGAAAGAATTTTTTTTTTAGAAAGTTCATCATGCGGTACTAGTTGGTCTTGACCTAAAAATCGGTGTTTTATGAACTTTTACAGTTTTATCTTTATTTGAATTTATATGATTAAGTTCCTATTGGTCTTATGACTCTTGTCGTTGCTCTGGGTTTGGTGTTCCAAACACGGATGTCTCAAGAGGTGCGCTTCTGATGCAAGAAATTTGAATCACTTTATTTTATTGATGTGTACCCTTTTAGTACGGTAAATGCCATGATAGTTTTTTTTAACTTTATGATACTACATCATAAAAACATCCTTTCTGAGAAAACTAAGATTTCAACAAGAGTCTTATTTGCATATTGCTACATGTATATGAGGCACAGGGACTGATGTATACAGAGCAAATGTGCATTGGTTGACTATTATTAGCAATTTTGACACCAGCAATAAATTCAGGTTGTTAAAATTTTGTGAATTTTAGAGGCATCTAAAAGTAACACAATGAACACTACTGATATGGTTTCAATCTATATGTATGGACGGTTAACTGTTCAATATTGAATGTTTCACTGATAGTATAACTAAATGTTATACCCTTGAAGTGTTGATGCGATGTAACTTAAATTGACCGAAGCTTAGACGTAATAACATAAACGGTACAAATTTGATGCACCACATGCTCATGCATACCATTAATGTCTCTTCAGGGATGCTCGAGGCAAAATTCAAAACCTTACACAATCGTTTAAAAGCTGAAAGAACCAAAGAGAATCTAAGATTTGGCCAAAATCCGTAAAAAAAATTTCAAGGGTTCAAATTGACTTATCTAAATCATCAATCTGCAGGATGCTATTTCTATCGAATCTTTACCTCTGAATTAATCCAAAATAAATTTTCGTATCAAACTGATTTGCCATGTATCTTAAGATTCATTTTGTTGCAAAGCTCTCCTTCCTGCTAATATTTTACATTTAAGAATTGAATGCTCTTTTTTGTAAATTTATTGGGGTGTAAAAGCGTTGACCGAAGTACATTTTGTATGAAGCGCGGAAGCGCTTCATACTAAAAATGTGCACACGGTCAACGCTTTTACAACCCTATAAAGTTACAAAAAAAGCATTCAATACTTATAATTACATTTTTACCTATAGGATCATGAAAACACGCCTTTTATCAAGTTTTTATTTCATTTACCTGTGCACTTTATTGTGGGACCTCGTATCATCCTGAATGAAAAGTTTTATTGTGTGATACAACTGCTTAAGGAATAACACGTGATGTACAGTTAGCCAATGAGAATAACGTATTATAGTGAAACATACATTTAATGTAATTATTGAGCTATGTGACAAATTTCTACGTTTACTTCAACAATATAACTTTTACTGAAACCTGTACCCATGTGTTCAATTAAGTTAAAGGAATATTTGAGTGCTTAGAATAGAAGACCAGATGAAATGACATTACTACTTTTATCTAGATATACAAAAGATATGGTATGAGGGCCAATAAGACAACTCTCGATTTAAGTCACAATGTGTAAAACGTAAACCATTATATTAGTCCGGCGGCTACAAGCATATTTCAGACGAATTGTGCACTTCCTGCTACAAGCATGAAATCTGGCATAGACCTTCCTCAACTATTACTCTTTTTCTTCAGATAGGGAGGCATTTGAAAAAAGTCTCACTTCCGGTAAAATCCAAAATTGCGGACTTCATACTTAAATCAGCCCAATATCAAAGGTTAGTATTTGAAAAGGTGTTATTATCATGCTACAACCATAGTATTTAGTACAAATCTTTATTTTGTACTACAATTGGATATATTATATTGTTTAGATGTCTGCAAAAATCCTACTTCCGGTAAATTCTAACATGGCGGACATTGTACTAAAATAAGCTTATTTTTTATGGGAGGGTAATTGAAATGTGTTTAAACGTGTTGATATTATCATTACATTGTGCTGGAACCTTTCTTTGGTGCTTCTAATGAATATAATGTATAAAAAAATCTGTCTTTTAAACCCCTACTTCCGGTAATATTCAAAAAGGCGGACATAAAAATATCAATTCATTATTTAAATATTCAATTTTTTTTCAAAATGTAAAGAAAATGTTGTTTTTTGTGCTGGTCATTAATATTTTGGCTTAAAGTTATCTTCAAAACCCCTAATTCTATTCTGTTGTAAATGTTTAAATACAAAGTTGACACTTCCGGTAATAATTTGGCGTAAATTTCAAAGATGAGTACTCAATCCATTTCTTCGATGTAGAGTTTTGGACAGATTGATTAAATATTTACTACTATTTGGCCAAAAATACATGTTTATTCACAGTCCCTACCACATGCACACAAAGCAGTGCAATGGAGACCCGATTTTTCATATTAAGAACGACCGAGACATCCTTTCTTACATCCACAATGTACAAGCTTTTGACAAAATGATGAGGCCTCAGAAAGAGTTTTTTTAGAAAGGATCCTCTTTGTTCCTTCGCCATCCATTAGCGCCTGGACTGGGTAGCATAAGAGCCAATCCAATACTCGTCCCCCTAAACACCTTCCCTAGTTTATTGCACGTTTTACATGCTGGAAAAGAGAAGACCAAGTTGAGGAAATGGCCTCAATTAGCCTTCCCTTTTGTGCAAATAGTTATTTTCTTGCTTTGTTAACCATGTTAGCCCCATCTGATAAATTTGTGCGATCTTACAGTAAAATCCCGGTAATTTCGGTTGATCAATCATCTCATTATGTTGAAGTCACATCTTCAAATGCAATCAATGACTCCCACGCAGTTTTTTTCTTTTCAAGCAAAGAGAGAACCGTTTCACAACCGGTAAAGGCGTTGATATCAATGAGTGTGTGTGATCACTTATTGCCTAGTACATTTGAAAGACCATTGATAGATAGTAATCCAAAGTGTTTTGTCTTCCCAAACACAATCCATAGTTCGTCTACCCCTATGTCACGGAATAGCGAAACAGTAATGACAGCATCATCAGTAACGACTGTTCAAATCATGACTCGTTTAAGTTGTGTTTCACTGCATCAGACACATGCACCATAATTCTAGTGTCAGCCTCATAATGTGAACATGGTGCTAAATTTGAAATACATCACGTGGTGGATAACACTGAAATTCCTGAGCATTTGTTGCTACAGCTACAAAACTCATCAAAAATTGCATCCACTCTTGTTACTGTTTCAAGGTGTTACATTACGGTAAGGACATAATAATCAGCATACTCATTAGGAAACACCTTGAAACTGTAACAATAGTGGATGTAGTCTCGGAAGCAAGAGCTACATTTTGGGGAAAGAGAATACACAGACGAATCCAGGGTCAAAACAAATTCCTCAAAATTAGCAAAGTGTTCTGAGAGATGTCGACGATAAGAAAGAATTTTTTAGTTTTCATTCACAGCAGCTTGCTCAATAAAATTTTGAGGAAAGTTAAGGTAGTTGTAGCAACAAATGCTCAGGGTGTTCAGTGTTATCCACCACTTGATGATGTTTCAAGTTTAGCACCATCAAACAGTCGATACTGATGTCATTGCTGTGTCGCTATTCCGTGACATAGGGGCAGACGAACTTTGGTTTGCGTTTGGAAGTGGGAGAAAATTTAGATATATATCTATACATGACCTTTCAAATGCACTAGGCATTGAGAGATTATCCGTTTGTTGGAAAAGGAACTGCGTTGGTGACATGGATGGCGTTTGAAGATGTGACTTAAGCATTTAGAATGAGTACAAAGCAAGAAAACATGCGTTTTTGGGAGAGGAAAGACTTATTGAGGCTATTTCCACGACTTGGTCTAGTCTTTTTCAGCATGTAAAGCGTGCAATATACCATGGCGGCTATGAATGAGTAACAAGTTTGGAATTGGTTCCTATGCTAACTAGTCGAGACGCTTATGAATGGCGATTGAACAAATATGATCTATGGGAATCCTTTTGAACTCTTATCGAGGCCTCTTCATCTTATCAGGAGCTTGTACATTATGGATGTAAGAAACAATGCCAGTCCTTGTAAATGTGGAAAATCAGCTCTCCGATTGTGAATAAACATGTATTTGCGGGCTAACGAGTATGCTGATTGGGTATTATGTCCTTACCTCAATAAAAAAACTAGTACCTTGAAACTGTAACACGAGTGGATGAATTCTCGGATGCGTATGGTAGTTGTAGCAACAAATGTTCAGGATATTCTATCTTATCCACCACGTTATGTATTTCAAGTTTAGTATTTTATGTTCACATTAAAAGGCAGGGACTAGAATCATGGTGTATGTATCTGATGCAGTGAAACACGAACTTAAACGAGTCATGATTCGAACAGTCGTTACTGATGATGCTGTCATTACTGTTTCGCTATTCCGTGACATAGGGGTAGACGAAGTTAAGGATTGTGTTTGGGAGGGCAAAAAACTTTGAATTAATATCTATCAATGACCTTTCAAATGCACTAGGCAATGAGTGATCACACACACTCATTGTGATCCATGCCTTTACAAGTTGTGATTCAGTTCTTTCTTTGCTTGAAACGAAAAAAGACTGCGTGTGAGAATTGGCTCTTATGATACCCAGTCCAGGTGCTAATGGATGGCGAAGGGACAAAGAGGATCCCTTAAAAAAAAACTCTTTCTGAGGCCTGATCATTTTGTCAGAAGCTTGTACATGTGGATGTAAGAAAGGATGATGTGAAAAATCGTGTCTCACGTAGACTGCCTTGTGTGCATGAGGTAGTGATCGTGAATGAACATGTCTTTTTGGCCGAATTGTAGTGGCAGATTAAAAAATGTTTTAGTACTTAAGTAATTTTATTTTGTTTTAATCAATCTATCCAAAACTCTACACCGAAGACTCATCTTTGAAATTTACGCCAGATTGTTTTCTTTTACCGGAAGTGATAACTTTGTATTTAAACATTTACAGCAGAATAGAATAAGTGATTTTGAGGATAACTTAAAGCCAGCACAATAAAAAACATTTTCTTTACATTTTGAAAAAAGTTGAATATATAAAATAAGAAATTGATATTTCTATGTCCGCCATTCTGGATATTACCGGAAGTAAGGGTTTTAAAGAAATATGTCTTATACATTGTATCCATGAGAAGCACCAAAGAAATGGTTCCTGCACAATGTAATGATAGTAGCAATATGTTTAAACATATTTCAATTACCCTCCATAAAAAATAAGCTTATTTTAGTACAATGTCCGCCATATAAGTTTAACCGGAATTAGGGTTTTTCAAGCCATCTAATCTATATAATATATCCAAAAGTAGTAAAAAAAAACAATGGTTTGTACCAAATATTATGATAGTAGCATGATTATAACACCTTTTCACATACTAGCCTTCGATATTGGGCTGATTTAAGTATGAAGTCCACCATTTTGGATTTTTTTTTCAAATGCCTCCCTATCTGAAATAAAAGAGTAATAGATGAGGAAGGTCTATGCCAAATTTCATGCTTGTAGCAGGATGTGCACAATTTTTCACAAAGCCGCCGTACTAATTGTAGGTCAATGAATTATTTACAATAACAGTAAACAGTAATTTTGGTCATGGAAAAGTGCAATTGTTTGTTATTTTATATTTATAGAAAT
Organism: Mytilus galloprovincialis; assembly: GCF_965363235.1. NCBI lineage: Eukaryota > Metazoa > Mollusca > Bivalvia > Mytilida > Mytilidae > Mytilus > Mytilus galloprovincialis. The sequence continues at coordinate 35,146,343 of NC_134844.1, read as the reverse complement.
TCAGTTTTCCCAGAAGTACATACCGACGCATTCCGTAAGAATTGTCTTCCTAAAAATGGCAATGTATATAAGTATGTGCAAAACCTATTTATTTTTTTAAATATTTAAGCTGGCATATCATGGGTATTAAAAAGATAAATGAAAACTATGATCATACATATACCCGAAACAAACTGATTAAAAATCATAATCTCATCTGGCACACATTTCTGATCCTCTTTGAAGTTACGAAGACTAAGTAGTTCAAGTATCATAATTCCCAACCCAGGATAAAGGGGGAGGGTGCCAACCATATGTCCCCAGTAAAAAACATTGATCTGCCCCATAAAAAAGGGGGTCCAACCCCCGATAACCCAGTCTGGACAAGCAACTGAAGTTTTTGAAACTCATTCCAATCGTTTGTTTATAAAGTTTTGCATTTAATTTTGTGAGGTTTTATCGACATCAACCTTTCTTTTTAATTGACCTTTGAGTTTGGTATTATTATTTAAAGAGAGACGTAAAATAACATTGGGACTTCATTAAAGTTCAAAATATTTTACCAATTCTAAAAGGAATGTTAAAAAGGTAAGTTGTCATTAATCCCGCATGTGGAGGTTTGTATTAATTAACGGCCAGTTTAAGAAGTCAAATCAAGCTGTGGGTTAATTTCCGTTATAGACAAGAAGATACAGTGGGAATAAAATTATGTTAGAATTTTGTTTTGGGACCTGCATGGGGAGGGGGGGGGGGGGGGTGTGCCCCCGGTTAATCTGCCACTGGTGCTATATTTATAGATATATATATATATCATATGGGTTAGAAAATAAACATAAGGATACATTAATTGTTTGAATGAAAATCTTTATACGGTGGTACTTTATTTATAGTTTTTACACTGTCTCGACACAGACTAAATGCAGTATCATGATCAGCTTCATGTTCTATGGCGACCTTGGTGGTGTTTAGACGCACCATTGTGTAAAATAATAAATATTTAATGATATGTTGTACAGTACAAAGCTATGGTAATAGAAGCGTTTCCGACTTTAACAGAGTAACTAGCACGAAAAAAAAAACCCAGCTCCAACGGTAATAGGTAATAGTAAAGAAGGACATATCAACAGAATACGAATAAAAACAAAAATACACATGTGTTAATAATAAACATACCTCCTTGCATTTTATAGTTAATATAAATAAATAAACTAATATTTATTAAAACATAAGCAACACATATAGATGAATAATTTCTTAGTTCCTCAACAAAACAACCACAGAAATAAAGAATCAACAGAGGATTTAATCTTGAATTACTTTTTTTTATTATTATTTATTCGAGAGATATAATACTTTAACTTCAAATAAATATATAATTAGTCTAAAATGGACTAATCAAGCAGAAGGGGCGTAACTCGTGGTATCATACCGGCATACTGAACGGATCTAAACATGGTCTGACAATTTTGAATGTTAATTTTGAGATTTGATCTGTTTTGGTCTTACACGGTCTTAACGGATCTAAACAGCTCGCTAGAAGAATTAGTCTTGATTATTTTGACATGCCTTAACGGACTGATATACCTGATGAGACTATCGATCGGAACGGCGCCTTAACGGTCTTAAAAATCTGAACGTTTTTCTCTAGCAGTAAATCCAGTCAATTAAGATATGATCAGACCAAAATGACCGTTTCAGACTGAAATCGTGCTCCTAATGAATGATAGTAAACTTTCTCGGATATCTGAAATTTGGTACAAAATCTCTAAATGTCTTGAAGAATTCAAAAGGTTACAGAGACATTACAAACAGCGAACATGGTTTTAAATGCGTTGAGCTGGTCTAGTTAGTCTCCATTATGTATAGGAAACCAATTGCCTTATGAAAATAATTTGAATGGCCTGTCAGTGGAGCGAAATTCACTTGGACCGAATAATAGCTATATAATCGACACACCTTTCTAAATGATACAATGTATGGAAAATGAAATCACAAAACTGGTTCATTACATTCATCGTTATATGCAAAAAAGGAATCATTCCAAGATTTGGTTCTGGTTTATAGGTATATAACAACAATACGTGTATTAAGTTGCTACGGCATACATCAAATTAAAAGCCTTGTGCCTTTGATAACTATTAACTTAACTGGTACCCGTAGTTTATGTAAGTACACTAGTGCAGATCATTGGTTCGAAAAATGAATTCAACTTCATAATACATCAAATAACGGAGCAATCAGGTACTTATATTAGATTGAATATTCAAAAACTTCATACAACTGTTGAAGAAGAAAAAGAACCAAAAATGGAATCAAAGATTTGGCCAAATCTGGACAAAGTATGAAGGGTTCGAGTTGACTTCTCTTAGTCACCAAGCTGCAGGATGGTGTTTCTATTGAATCGTGACTGCTAATCTCAAGACATTGTCCATTTTAAACTGATTTGCCATGTCATAAGAATCATTTTAATGAATAAAACTCATTCCTGCTAACATTTGATACTGAACTATGTGACACATTTGTACTTTTAACAATATAACTTTGATAGAAACATTCACAAATGAAATTTAAGAACCATCACACAGATACATGAATGGAAATAAACATGTTTACACGTCCTTGTGTTCAAATGATACTAAGGTGATACATGTTACATGTATCAACATATTTTCTATTTGGTGAATCGGGTACGATGATTATCGCAGAAAAGCAGTTGCATTTGAGAGAAGCAATTACTTTTTAATTAGATATAGGAAGATGTGGTATGAGTGCCAATGAGACAACGCTTCATCAAAGTGACAATTTATAAAGGTAAACCATTATAGGTCAAGGTACGGCCTTAAACACGAAGCTATGGCTCACACCAAACAGCAAGCTATAAAGGGCCCCAATAATTACTTATGTAAAACCATTCAAACGGGAAAACCAACGGTCCAATCTATATTAAGTATATTTATCAATATCATGTGAGATAGGTTATATACGTCAGTATTTTTAGTCCGGACGTTGTCGCGGAAATACTTATAATTTGAAATGTTGACAAAATCCTGATAGTCACTCTATGTATAATAAAACAACTATAATAATCTGAGACGCATTATTCAAATAAAAGTTGTTATAATTTGAATTCAAACTCCGTCTTAAAAAAATGTTTGTGTGCCGTGTTTCTTTCAATCAAAGCAGGTTCAAGATTTAATGTGTGTAAGAAGCATCTCTGCGCAAAACCTCAAACCTGTTATGTAAACAGACCCAGAACGAGTGATGAAGTAATTTCAATTAAGATAATAATAAAAAACATCCATGGAAAAAATTCAAAATTAATGAAAAATATAAGATATTTAATATCTATGTAGGACTCTAAACAGCAATGTAACTCCAAACAGCGATGGTCTCGCTGATGTTAAATTGTTTAATGCCAAAGAGCGATGGTAGCATTGTCAAGCTATCTTGTTAATAGTTACGCCGAACTGCGATAGTTGTTACGCTGAAGTGCGACGGATTACATCAATTATATTTTCAATGTATTTCATATTTGTTGTAAAAGTTTTTTGAGAAGGAGCTTTTCGTTTTTTATATACCTTATAGAGAGCATAACCTGTTTAATTAAAAACAGTCAAGATGAATAGTCATATCATTTGAAGCCCGCAGAGTGACGTCGGTGTGTACATTATATGGAGCTTTGTAAATAACCTAGACAAAAAAAGTAGTCGTTCATACAATTGTTTAGAAATTGACGCTACATAAAAAAACTTTTCCTAAAAACATCAATGACTGAAAAAATGTTGTACTTGTCAGAAATGCAAATACTTAAGTCAGAACGAAACAAAAAAAGCAACACATGGATACGACAACTTAAATAAGAACAAGAGATAAGACAGATAACCGATATTGTTTACTGCAACTGGAGAATATATTGAATGTTTAGTATTTTTAAAATAATAACTAATAAAAACATCAAGCGATAAAAATAATTGAACATCTGTAAATTTTAAACTAGCTGTCACACGTCTTAAGATTATGTCCCGCTGTAAAAAGGAGGTAAAAGATGAAATTGTAGAAAAAATGTTTGCAAAATATTTTTTAAGAAGTAAAGAGTAGAGTTCCATATTTCATTTAAATGTCTGATGAGGAAAAATCACCTTTATGTTTTACATTTAATGAGTATGACATAACTGAAATTATTGTCATGGGAGTTAATGATTTATATGTTTTAAGAAATAGCTTAGTTGATGAGAAAAACTAATTTATGTAACAAAGTTATGACTTTTTAATTGTTTTGTCATATAGTATTTGTTATGTTATATTTTATAACAATTGCATTTTCAATATTGTTCTTGTACTTTCAAATTGCCAAAAGTTCCACCTCCTCCAAAACATCTAAATATTGTCTTATAGAATACGAATGTTGTTTAAATCTAAAAATTTTGTAAATATTGTCATGTTTGTCTAAGTAACAATTCAAAATGTGGATTTTACACCAATAAAATGATAGGATTTGATTTGATTTATAGACAATCGAACATCAGCGTGGGACCATTGTACATTGGTGCAGACCATCGTCCCCATCGCACATAAGAAAATGAAAACAAAATAAATACAAATATAAAAAATTATAAAAAAGATAAATACGAACTTAAAGGAAATAATTAATACATATCTCAATAACAAAATTAGATTCACATTACTCGGGCATCGATCGCTGCAACTGCAATAGACTTCAAATAACTAAGACCATAATGAGAAATTCAAAACCAAAGCAACTCCATTTCTTTAAAAAGGAACAAAGCAAGGAAAAAGTGTTGTGTGCTGACGCAACGTTTAGCAGTCACATATTAATCAACCGACCAGTCATCTTTCTCTATGAATAAAAACTAATTAAGTTATGAAACTGGTTCTATTTCGATACATGATAAAACTAATCACAGACACCCGACTGTTCAATAATAGTACAGGACTTATAAAATTATTGTTCTATGAATAAACAGTGTTAACATAGGAGTACCTCGCGTTTAACAGACAAAAAGTTTAATTTGGAAAATAGCAAAAATCAAATACATTACAAATAATTTAATTTACTAGGGATAAGTCGTATATCTTTGTCAAGTATTAATTGTATTTGATTTCCTGACGTTGTCACGCAAAAGAAAAACGTAGTTTGATATGATTCATAAATCCAGTATTCCCCAGTTATCATGACAGTACAAATATGTAAATGTGTATCCGGCCGTGAAACACTTTGGTACTTTATAAAGGATACTTTTCATTGATAAAAATTATAAATATATCTACATTTTATTGATAGTAAAACTTGAACTATGATGAATGCTAATGATTACACATACGATGAACCAGCTGAAGAGAAAGTATACACACAACTTGCATCCATTTCTAATGATTATCGAAAGTATGATGACTTAAAACGACCAGGCTCGCATCACTCATATTTTGAACCTCAACCAGATCCTAAACCACATCATGTATGCAAAGATGTTAAAATCAAATTTTGGATAGCATTCACAACTGTTATTATCATAGGATTAGTAGCTGGGCTAACGTACATTGTGATTAGGTTTCGTTATAATACAGAAGAATGTACTAAAGCTTACGATAGCGGAAATGCAGGCTTTCGAATATCAGAAACTAGGGCAGAATGTCCAAATGATTGGCAAACTTTTGATAATAGGTGTTATAAAGAATTCCCAGAACGGCGAACATGGTTTCAGGCTGCTGATCATTGTCGAAGCATTGGAACTGATCTTGTTAGTGTTCATACTGAAAGGGAAACCAGTTTTCTGATAAATAATTTTACACAGACGTTTCAGTGGATAGGACTCAGCAATTATCAAAATAATGGGAAGTTTGTCTGGAGTGATGGAACAATTTTGAATTATACTGACTGGAGAAATAACGAACCGAATAACTTCAATAATAACGAGAACTGTACACACCTTTTCAATTTATACCCTAAGAAGTGGAATGACAACAATTGTTTTATGTCGTTGAGATTTATTTGCAAAATGCAAGTTTATCCAAGATGTGGGCCTGGTGTGTGGATATATTACAAGGATTCTTGTTATTCATTTAATACATTACTTGATTTCGATTTTACTGATGCCCGCTCATTTTGTCGGAACAATGGTTCAGATTTAGTTATCATTGGGTCTAAAGAGGAATATAATTTTATAATAAGTCAAACTACTAAACATCAAGGTGCTGATTTTTGGATTGGATTACAGAAACTAAGGAATCAGACATACATATGGATAGATGGCAGTCATCCTACGTACCTCGCCTGGGGGATAGATGAACCCAAAGCAGATAATAATTTATGTGTCAAATCATCTAGCATGTATGGAAATTGGTATGGTGATAGTTGCAGCAATCAAAATCGGGTTGTTTGCGAGAAACGATTACTAGTCTAAAAACTGAACATTTGTAAAAAGTTTTGAAAATCAAAAATAATTTTCACTGATTTATTCTTGTTTTTTTACTTGAAACCATAAGATTATTTCTCGCCAAGTGATCACAAGATGATGAAATTTTACTGAACGAAGACCCTTCAATATTTCATTGAGTATCAATGGGACGAATAGTTGCTAAAATAATACAATGCAAAAATTTGAACGCAAAGTATTTCTCTAGATGTAATGTATAGTAGATAAAGAACGCATCGAAACTTTTAAATAATTCACCACAACTGTGCATAACAACAATTATTCCTTTTGTATATGAACCACAGTAATGTCGAACTCAATGATAAGCGTGGAAACTGTGTTTTTTTGCCTGTATCTTCTACCCGATAAAGTTCATTTGGCACTATGAATTAACCATCATTACTGTACAAGCATAAATCCGAGTTATGATAAAACCCAAGGATTATATGAATTTAGCCATATACTAATGGGCGTGTACCTAGCAAGGTTAACTGAACCACATATGCTGTTGTTTGTTAGTATATGTTAGTATGTTTTATATTTTCAGGGGAGTTTGGGTTAGTGATAAATGATATCGGTTGTACTGTAGGATATTTTATGCGTTTTACCGCTAATTATTAACCAGTTAGTATAATTATAAGCTTAACTGTCCTATCATTATAATAGGTGTCAATACATTATTTTACCCAAAATAGTCACCCCGGTCCATTATGACTTTTACCCGGTCCATTATGACTCATATCCGGTCCATTATTGATTTGTTGCCAGTCCTTTATGAGCACGTGCAATAATGTTGAAAAACCAAAAAAAAATGGCTGACATCAGTGTCCGCTTCGATTTCAATTTTATGTTTTGAAAAGATCTGTGCAACTTTTCTGTGGAATTACCTACAAGTCCAGGACTGCGTAACTTCTTTTAGCAACATTTTGCGTGCTATATTTAGAACCGGAACTCTATAGACGCAGACGACAGTACAGTATGGCAGGCCTTGTTCCTGCAAAAATATCGGACAGATACGCCAAGAATGGCGAAGACATGCTTGATGTTTTGTCTCATGACATAATGAGGTACGAAATGCTTGCAGAGAAGGAGACGTTCGACGCTCTTACCTCCGTCCTGCAAGGGGAACAATCCCATTACAATGTCGAGCTACATGAAATCGAAGTAAACCGCTTGAACAATGACAACAACAACAATGACGAAGGTGATCCGACGGAAACACACGAGCAGCGTGACACAGGAAGCAGTAGATTTAGATCAGTTTCCAATGAGGACACAGACGAATTTCTCAGGAAAAATGTAAATAAAAACACGGACTACAAAACAAGATCAGATGTTAAAACTTTCTACACCTGGGCACAGCAAGTAGGAGAGTTTAGAGAGCTGCAGATGATTCCGTTTAAGGAACTAGATGCTATTTTAGCCCGGTTTTACTTAGGTTAGTTTAAAAGTTTTTTACTTCAACTTAAAGACTCCTAAAAATATGTTATTATGGTAATGATTTTTGATAAAATAGATTTGTACATGCTTTAGCCAGCTTCGTGACGGCTTACGGATAGGAACATGTATACTGAATTTTTTAGTCTGTCCAATATCATTCAGGACATCTTGTTTATATTTTGTAATATCAGTCTGTCCGTCCTATACTAACTTTTGAATTTCAGCTGAAGTTACGCTTGTATGTAGGCTGAATCCTTGCAAACAGCTAGTCAGATCTTCATTGAATTTTGTACACTCATTCAAAATAAGAAAATTAAAATGAAAATTCAATACAAGTTAACAATTTCATAGCACAATTTACCGTGTGAGACATCTGTGTTTTCTTGTTGATATCAATTGATTTTTGTATGATACATGTATATTTTTTGTATTTCATGTAAATTTTGTACATACAGAGTGAGGATACAGGCTGAATGGGGTTAATGTTCACTTTTTTTATGTTTCTATTTAAAGGTGTAAGGAACAAAGAGGGACAGGAGTATGAACCAGACACGCTTACAGGATTCCAGAATAGTATTGAGAGACACCTGAAAAACAATAAAGTTGTAGTGGATTTGAAAAGAAATGACGATTTCAGCCATTCAAGAAAGGTGCTCGAGGCCAAAAGAAAGCAATTGAAACAAGAGGGAAAAGGGAATAAAAGAAATAGAGCTGAACCTATACACACAGGAAATCCAAAATCTTTATGACAAACAGCTGCTTGGTTCAGGTACCATTAATTTATTTTTACAAATGTACATTTTTGTACATCACAATAGATACTGAATATTGGATTTCAATATTTAAAAAAACATGGTGCTATATCAATTTTGATGAAAGTTTTGGGATATAACAGATTTAGTGTCATACAGGAGACATTGTACTGCATTTGTACAAATAGCATGAATATAGTTATTGATTTTCCTACAAACATGACATCTGGCTCAACAATGGTGTTTTCTTCGGATTCAGAGGTCGTCAGGAGCATGCATCCCTCCTTCTTGGAGACCTTACTATGAAGCAAGACTCCAATGGGAAAGAATATGTGGAATTTAATGGTTAGTTCATAGCACATGTTGTGCACATATGGTACACAAAATTTTCATTTACATTGCAGTTTATCAGAGGTAATTTTAATAACTTGTTGGGGCATATAATTTTATTCATGTCTGTTTCTCCTTACGCCTGATACAAATTTTCATCTGACATAAGCTTTTACCCACATGTTTACGCTTATTTCGTGCAACTGTCTGTTTGTTTGTGTGTCGTTAACACACAAACCATTAAAGTTTTGTTCAACAACAATAATAAACTGCTATCTATTTAGCATAAAGTGTCATTCCAGTGTCCTAATGATGTTTGATATTGAAAGCATGTGTTTGTTTTTATAATTTTTCAGAGAGAACAACTAAGACGAGAACTGGCGCCAAGTCGTCTGACTATAGAGCAGTAGCACCTAAAATGTTCGAACAAAAAGAAAACCCAAACTGTCCGATAAAAATGTTAAAATTGTACATCAGCAAAAGACCAGCAGATCTTCAAAATGACCCATCATCCAAGTTTTATTTAAGACCTTTGGACAAACCTAAGGAAGATGTATGGTATTCACATCAATGTATTGGGAAGAACAAATTGGGGACTATGATGAAAACTATGGCCGAGGCCGCACAGTTATATGGCCGTAAAGTCAATCATTCAACCCGTAAAACTTTTGCAACCAGTTTGTTACATTCAGAGCGCCCACCTACTGAAGTTGCCCAGCTAGGCGGATGGAAAGGAATCTCGACACTCACACACTATAATTTTCCGTCTATGAAACAACAAGACCAGGCATCAAATATCATATCAAATGTTGTCATTCCTCCATGTTCCAGCAATCAGAATGAAACGGCACCTGAGAATTCAGATAAGGATACCAGTGACTGTCCTGAATATGATATTCACATTGTTTCCTCTCAAGAAAAAACTCTTGATATTCATTATGACAAGGAAAATGATTCAGAGCTATCTATGTTTGAAAATCCATCTCAGGCTTCTAGCAGTGTTAACAATAGTAAAAGTAACATGATTGCCAATAGAAAAGACTGCAGTAATCCATTCAGTATTCTAACTGGCGCTGTTATTAATGGTGGAGTCATAAATCTAAACATATTTTCTGGGAAGAGGAAACGGGATGACTTTTCCAGCTCTCAAGAGTCTTAATAATTATCAGACAAGTTCCTAATTCAATCTGTATTTGTTGTCCTTGTTGAAAAATTTTGTTATCAGTAAATAATTAAGAAAATATACAATTCCATTTTTATTGCCTCAGAACTGGTTAATAAAAGTATTAAGAAATGGGTAATTTAATAATGGACTGGTTATATATCCTCGGTCCGTAATAACGGCCCGCGGATTACTGTAATCCTTGGGCCGTTATTACAGACCTTGGATATATAACCAGTCCATTATAAAATTACCCATTTATTAATACTATATTCTTTTATGTGTTAGTGACGAAGTAACTACTCTACAAACGAACAAAAACATCTTTAGTATTCAATGCAAAATAACAAAATAACAATGATTTAACGCGCTCAAGGAAAACAAAAAATAAGAAGGATCGGTTAAGATACACGTTTTACATGAAAGGAAGGTAATTTTTTTTCTTAAAAATATTCCTGGAACCAATAGATTAAATAGAGATGTTGATAGGCAACCTAAATGATCAAACACATGCTTGTACTACATGATACCGTATAGCGGGTTATTTTCGCGGGGCGTACATTTTCGCTTAGATTCGCGGATACAACAAAGTCGATAAAATAAATTCCGCCGATTTAAAAGTGTTCATGCAAAGGTATTGATAAAAATTTTGAATCCGCAAAAATAATAAACGCAAAATATTTCGTATACCTTATTTAATGAAAATTGCGAAATTTAACACCCACGAAAATAACCCGCTATATGGTATTAAGTTGGTAGACTGATCATGGTTTATCATAAAATTGAGAAAGGAAATGTATGGGGAACGTGTCAAAGCGACAACAACCCGACCATAGAACAGACAGCAGTCGAAGACCACAATGGGTCTTCAATATAGCGAGAAACTAACGCACCCGGAGGCGTCCTTCAGCTAGCCCCTAAACAAAAATGTATATTCGTTCAGTGATAATGGAAGTCATTCTAAACTCCCAATTACACTCAAGAAACAAAAATTAAAAATCATACAAGTTTAACAAAGGCTGTGCATTTGTTATTTGAAATGTTGATTAAATCTTGATTGTCACACTAGTCGTAAGAGAACAAATAGAAAAACCAAAGGCAAATTTACAAAATAATGTTGTTCGAGATCAACCCTTTGTCAGAAACAGATCTTCAGGAATAAATCTAAAACCGTCCGGAAAAAGTAAAATCACAAAAATACTGGACTCCGAGGAAAATTCAAAACGGAAAGTCCCTTATCAAATGGATAAATCAAAAGCTCAAAGACATACAACGATTGGACAACAACTGTCTTATTAATTCCTGACTTGGTACAGGCTTTTTCTAAGGTAAGAAATGTTGTTAAACCTGGTTTTATAGCTTAAACCTCTCACTTGTACGACAGTCTCAGTAAATTCCATTATATGGACAACGATGTGTGAACAAAACAAACAGAAATAACAGGATAAGATTTTCAAATAATGGTATAGGAGAACAGCTGATATAGACTTCGAACAAAACTAAAAAATATCAGAATGACATACAACGTTCAACGTACAACTATACACCATGATTTCCCTTGAAAAATGGCATGAATGTAGGTATTTCTGAAGTATCAGTATTTTGTATTCCATTTGTGGAACCGACATTTTACAACTTGCAAGAAACAATTCGACGATAAGGTGCATTCTATTATGTCATTATTGAAGGAAAAAAATTATTGTGGGTAAGACAAGTGAAACTACTGATAGAAATTCAACCAAATCAAGATGGCTTCAATAAACAACTATAAAGAACGACTTCAGCTTAAAGGACCTTTTACTATTGCTTTGACTTTTTATCAGATATTCGGAATCCTCTAGTTGTATCCATGCTAGTGTCTATTAAAAATTTTCCCGAGTATCCTTACTTTTCTTTTCATAATATTCATTTATATTGTTTAAAAAAACGTTTTGGAAAATCTTATATAATCTTTGTCATTTTGTTTTTATAGGATTTTTTCAACAAGAAAGGGGCCAATATTGGATATATGAAAAATCTATAAAGAGACAATTCCCGACAAATTTTCAATGGTTTATATCTCAAAACAAGCATACGAACCCTTCATTTTTTCTGCTTTTCTAGTTCCTTCATTTATATACTATCAATTTATTACAGTCTTTTAAAAAGTTTTTTTTAAATTTTGAAACAGAGTAGCAAAGATCCTTAACATTTTGAAACTCTGGTTCAATAACGCCTTTGTCTACATATATCAAGAAATTTATGATCGGAATCAGAAAAAAAGAAGAATACTGTTACCACTAGATTGTATGCAGTTAATAAACTGATGGTTGAAGAATTTTACAATAGATAATTCAATGGCAAATTGATATCAAGCTCAGAATTTTGTTATGCTAACGCATGACACTGAAAAGACTTGCACACAACCAGAACAAACAAAAACCCAACCCATATCTGTTTTAAGAAGAAAGAGAGGAGTAACTAATTAAAGAAATACAATCAAGAAACCTGTCAAAATTGTAAAGCTGATAGCGATATTGATCATTGAGAATTGACATTTTTTCAGAAAGAGTATAAAGATGAATTTTAGAAACTGTTTACAGTATGTGTTATCCATATAACGGAACTATGATAAACTGTCATACAAATAACAGGTTAAGCTAGCTATTAACACAAACAATAATGTTGTAACAGCCGTTGTCGTCGGATTATTTCTTGATTGTATCAACTGTATGGACTTCTTCTTTTTGAATGTAACTTGAAGGCCTATATATTTTGTTAAACTTTTTGTATACAGAGATACAGATTATTAGTAGTTCATATAAAGAGGGGCGAAAGATACCACAGAGACAGTCAAAATAAACTGACAACGCAATGGTTAAAAAAGAAAAGACAAATAAAAGTACTCAACAAGCAACATAAAAAACTAAGCTACACAAATTCCACCAAAAAATGAACTTATAGGTGCTCCGGTTCGGGAAACAGATAATGCACCACATGTGGAACCTGTCGTGTTACTCATGTGTTTAACTGCATATCGATGTCAAATGTCGAATCCTAATGCAAACTAATTGCTTTTATAACAAACAAAACATCCATAATGTATATTTCATAATGGACACAATGTTTTTTAACGTTGCGATGTAGCCTTTTTTACGCAGACGGAGGGAGGTTTCTGATGGACATCATTTTTCATATTTACACAAGTACTTAGGAAGAGTGTTTTTGTTATGATCCGTACACAAATCTCAATTAAAATAACAGACTCATAAAGCAATAAACATGACGTGTTTTTTTGTAAGCATACAACTTATTCATTCCACTTATCCTCACCGTAAATTAGAATCAGACGATGAATGTTTTGGGAAAACAGTACTATTTATTTTGCCATAGGCGACAATACTAACATTTTCTAAATTTACCGCTTTTTATAATAAAATCCTGGATAAATAGTTATGTGTTGTGTTAGTACTTTATTATTCTATTTTGAAAATTGAAGCCAAATAATATCATGTCCAATTTCCAACGGATCTTGTTTATGTAATCCATGCCCACCTTTAATTTACAATTAAATTTATGAAATTTTGGAAGCCTTTTCGAATAATTCTCTAGAAAATATTTTAAAAGGTTTTAAAATGTATATTGTAAAAATACACACTGCAGCTATTCATTAAAAAAATATTTTACCCTTACAGCCAATCACAACGCTCCAAACTTGAATTCCTTCACCTGCCTTGGGTACACAAAAGGCCACCCGAATGCTGGGAAAATGAATTAGTACCGTTTTACCAATTGTAAAATGGCGAATAAATATGATATGAATAGGGTTACATCCCAGTTAACTAAAAACAATTTAAATAAGAAAACAAAAAACCCAACTCTATTTTATTTATATTGGATAGGTATGAGATTAAGTTGATTTCCGGACATTGTCATACACTGAAATATATGTAGATTTGTTGATTTCTAAAAATCCCGTCTTTCATATTTGCTATTTTTAAGTACACTTAATCGCTCGAGGCAATAATCCTCAGTTATATCTATACAAAAATGTTAAAGTGCATCTGCATGATTAATATTGTGTTGTTTCTTTATAAAGGTAAATATTCATGGGAGACGATATAGCCAGGTTTTATGAAAAGTAATTGAAATATAATGAAAACTAGTAATCATATTTACGACGAACCTACTAATGAAAGAGGATATACACAACTTGCTTCAATTTCAGATAATGTTCAAAAGTATGACGACTTAAAGCAATCAGTCTCGCATCACTCATATTTTGAACCTCAACCAAACCCTCAACCATATGTGAAAAAAGATGTGAAAGTAAGATTGGATGTGTCTAATGTTCATGATAAAAAAAGCAAAGTGTTTCATAAGAATATGGATAGCGTTCACTACTGTTATCATAATAGGATTAGTAGCTGGGCTAACATACATTGTGATTCAATCTCGCTACAATACAGAAGTATGTGATATATCTAAAAATGTAGGTTTTTCGGATATCAAATATTTGGACAGAATGTCCAAGTGATTGGAAGAAGTTCGATAATTGGTGTTATAAAGAATTTCCAGAACGTCGAACATGGTTTCAGGCACGTGACTGATCTAGTTAGTGTTCATAAGGAAAAGGAAAATAATTTTCTAATAACAAATTTTACACAGACATCTCCGTGGATATAACAATGAGAAATATGTCTGGAGTGACGGAACAATTTTTAAATTTACTGATTGGGGAGAATCAGAAACGAATAACTTCAATAATAACGAAAACTGCGCCCAACTTTTGAAACCTGACTCTCAAAAGTGAAATGACAACAATTGTTTTATGTCGTTGAGGTTTATATGCAAAACGCAAATTTATCAAAGATGTGGGCCTGGGGATTCGTTATATTATAAGAATTCTTGTTATTCAATTAATACATTACTTGATGTTGATTTTACAGAAGCCCGTACATTTTGTAAGAAAAATGGTTCAGATTTAGTTATGATTGGGTCTAAAGAGGAATACAATTTTATAATAAGTCAAACTACAAAACACCAAGGTGCTGATTTTTGGATTGGATTACAGAAACACAGGAATCAGACATACAGCTGGATAGATGGCACTTATCCTACGTACCTCGCCTGGGGGATAGATGAACCCAGAGCAGATAATAATGTATGTGTCAACTCATATACCATGTATGGAAATTGGTATGGTGATAGTTGCAGGAATCAAAATCGGGTTGTTTGCGAGAAACGATTAGTTTGAAATGAGTAATTTGTCAATTGTGTAAGGCAGGCGAATGCATGGTTCGAATTATATGTTTTTGCTTTATTTGTTTTTAGTTTCTGCCTCAATAGCATATTAAATGTTCTTTTTATATACTTTTGCGATACACTTTATAACAAAACTGTATGCATATGGTTTCTAATTTTGAATGAATTGTTTATTATTAATTTATATTTATGTTACAAACAAACACAATAATAAACCGATAAAACGAGTGAATTTCTAATAAGATTAAAAATGCCTGTGGGCCTTACCAATCATTACATTCACAGGTGTTCCATACATAATTAAACCATCAAACGCTTCTTTAAACATTTTAGTGACTATAAAGCGTGTTAACAATATATATAATCTTAAATATATTGATATTGGTTTGAGAGTACATTGCAGAGAACATAACAGCAATCTTGACTGATAAACTAAAATTCAATAAAACCATCGTTCGTCATTGGCTTTAGGTTCCGGGAAGTGAAATACATATATAGAGCTGAGGTATATACGTCGCAGAGACAGCGAATGAACAATAGAAATAGCTAAGATATTAAGAAGTCTATACATAGGTATGATACATTGTACATTATACGAAAATTAAGGTTGATTTATAAACATACATTTGTTAATTAGATTAATAATTGCAAGGTAACAAATCGGAGGCATTAGTTCGCTCAAACCGACCTTCCTTAAAGTGTCTGTAAATTAGATTAGGTTTATTCTTTAGAAAGGCTTATTGATACGCAAACTAGAACGAAGAATTTTAAAATGGGTTAAAACTATATCCTCGTTCTGTAAAATTCAGATGATTGAAAAAAGAGTTTGGTTTTCACGTCGTAAAATTGCAGGGTAACTACAAATACACTTTTGTAGAAAAGGAGCGCAGTCTTATTCATGTCACTACTTAATCGTTGTTACTAACGAAAAATATCATCTCAGCAATACTATTCAATATAAATGATTTAACATTCGTTAAATAATATGGTCTGATCTGAGCTACGCCTGTATTGTTTTATGGACGTAATTACGGAAATGAAAATTGTAATCTGAAGTGCTGGATAAAACCGTATCGTCACATTAGTCATTAAAGTACAAATATTATAACCTGAGTCGTATAAAGCATTAAGATAGTTTTATTTAGTGTAGTCTTTCTTCGACCTCTTGTTTATGTAGTCCCTGCATACCTTTGGTATTTTTTTTAACTCTTTATATAACTTTGAATTATGCCATAAAGCTTTCAGTTGCCGAACTTACTAATGTCTTTTTAGTTCAACACACAACTTCAAATGTCATATATTTATTCGTAATTTTAATTTTACGCTACTGTGTGTATTTCATGAAGAACAATGATAATATATATAGGAAGATGTGGCATGAGTTTTAATGGGACAACTCTCCATCCAAGTAACAGTAACAGTTACCAACATCAGTAGACAGTTAACAGTAAACCGTTATTGGTCAAGGTACGGCCTTCATCATGGAGCAATGTAAAGCTAAGTAAATTGTTAAACAGCATTTAGTGCAATAAAGATGCATTAATTGTTTTAGAAAAAAAAAGAACTGCAGTTTATTAATTTACTGTGAAATAATTTTGTTGTTAGGCGTTTAAACTTTCTGTTGATATAAGAAATTGAAAACAACACGTTTAACAATTTGTTGCGTCCGAATCGCCTTTCTGGATTCACCTTCATCAGGAACGATCAAAGCCAAACACATAAACACGTGTATAAAACAAAATGGTGAGGTCTAACTACCAATAGGATATTCGCGTTTCTGATTTGAGTCATTCTGATGTTTGGAGACAGCATATGCATACCTGCTCGAATTAGTAATAGACCACACATAGTCATGACATTTCATATATTTCTTTTTTGTGAAGTAAAAGAGATTATTAGCAGAACTTAAAACGAACGTGTTTTATCCCGAATTCAGCTAGTGGGTTGCAATGACGTACACAATTAAAAATATTCTCAATCAAGAATTCACCTGTTACAATAACGTATATACAAATATATATATCAATATGATAGATGTATTATAAATCAGACATACAAAAGACTATAGATAAAAGTAATCACACGAACAAAATCTTTTTGTATTGATGAGCCGAATTAAGATACCATATTAGGTACAACTTTTAGGAATTTTGGGTCCTCGATGCCATTCAACTTTAAACTTGTTTGATCTGAGCCTCACTGATGAGTGATATGTAGACGAAACTCGCGTCTGACGTATGAAATTATAAGCCTGGTACCTTTGATTTCTAATTAGATAAAGTATCAAAATCAATTATGTATGCAAATTGGAACTGCAGAAACGAAAACCGTGTTGTAGAAATGTAAAAGGATATCACTAGAACCCTTTACTTAATATGAAACATGTGAAATACATGTAGTAGTACTTAGTATTTGAACATTTCAATGATAACTTTTCGTAAATATTTACTAATCAACATAGTTTTTTTTTATTCCGCACAGTACAGCGTATAGAATATACATTTTACATTACTTTTTGAATGCATTAGTGTTATCTTAATTACAATGATTATACAAAATACACATATGAGGAATTAATGATTTCTCATTTAGTGACCACAATCAGATGCAATGTGACTGAACGAAGGAACCTACATATTTCAACTAATATCAACGGAATGATTAGGCGCTGAAAACCTTACAACAAATAGACTTGAACGCTAACCATATCAATGCTTGTAATACATGCTAGACAGAGAACGTAATAAAACAATCAAACTAAAAAAATCAAGGGTTGTAGAATATAAACAACAGTGTCGTAATGGAAAAAAAGACAACAAATTACTTAAACAAATATTTACAAATTTCCTAAGAAAAAATTAAGATTGAACATACGAGACTCAATTGTAAGTGGGTTTGAGTCCGAAAAGGTCAAGGAGTAAATACTTGAAAGTGAAGGGTTTAAATCAGATTATTGCCTGTTTATAATAACAACGAAAAGGAAACATTTAAAAACTAATAAAATGAAAATAGCATTACAAGTGTAATATTTTGTATAAGTGATAGGTCAGATAATTTAATTAAGTATAAACAATATTATAACGGACATAATTAATTGTCGTTTTTATTGACTGATGAAATATGGGTTTTTACACTAGTCATGCATTTTATCATCCTTTGCGCATGATACAACGTGACTTTGTGAATAAAAGTGTGTGATGAAAGGCAGTCATTTAAACAAAAAAGCGTTTATAATGGATTGTAAAAGAAATGACGAATATAATACATACGAAGAACCTATTGACGAAAATGGATATACACATCTTGCTCCCATTTCAGACAATTCTCGAAAATATGACGATTTGAAACCTTCTGTATCGCACCACTCATATTTTGAACCTCAAACAGATCCAGAGGCATATCAAACATGTAGAGATGCCAAGGTAAAATTGAAAATATCTGTTATTTCTGATAACAAATCTAAATGTCGTATAAAGTTATGGATAGGGTTTACCACTGTCATTATATTAGCGTGTGCATTGACAGCTGGGCTGACGTACATTGTAACACAATCTCGAAACAACACGAGTGTGCATATTCCTTCAATCGAAAGCGGAAATAAGGACAATGAAAACAAAGGTTTCCAGATATCAGAAATAAGGGTCGAATGTCCAAATGACTGGAAGACATTTGATAATTGCTGTTATAAGGAGTTTCCAGAACGTCGAACATGGTTTCAGGCACGTGACTATTGTCGAAGTATTGGAACCGATCTAGTAAGTGTTCATAATGAAAGGGAAAGCAATTTTCTAAGCAAAAATGTTACACGGACTTATAAAATTATGTGGATGGGACTCAGCAATTTTCAAAACAATGGGAGGTATGTCTGGAGTGACAGAACGATTTTAAATTATACTCATTGGGGACCATCAGAACCGAATAACCTCAATGATAACGAAAACTGCGCAGAGACAAACTATCGAACGTGGAATGACAACAATTGTTTTTTGTCGTTCAGCTTTATATGCAAAATGCAAATAAATCCAAAATGTGGGCCTGGTGATTGGATATATTATAACAATTCTTGTTATTCAATTGATCTATCACTGGCTAATTTTACTGAAGCTCGTAACCTTTGTAAGAACAATGGTGCTGATTTAGTTATCATTCGTTCGAAAGAGGAATACAATTTTATAGTAAGTCACACTTCTAAGCAATCAGCAGGTGTTGATTTTTGGATTGGATTACAGAAACTTAAGAATCAGTCATACAGATGGATAGATATCAGTTATCCGACTTACCTCCCCTGGCGAAAAGAACCTCAAGGAGATAATGATTTTTGTATTAAATCATCTTTCGATCAAGGCATATGGTCTGGTGATAATTGCAATAATACCAATCACTTTATTTGTGAAAAACATTTACTATGAATTGTTCCAACGTTAAAACCCCTATAATAGTAGAACGACGGTGTAGATACACAAAACCAGAAAAGATTTTGTATGCTTTTTAAAAAATGTCTTAAAGGGGAATTTAAATTATTCCGTTGTAGTTATTTTTATTTGAATTCAATTGAAGAAAAAAAGAATCGAAAAAATACCGAACTCCAATGAAAGTTCAAAACGGAAAGTCCCCAATCAAATGCATAATCAAAATTACAAATACATCAAACGAATGGACATCAACTGTCATATTCCGGACTTGTTACAGGCATTTTCTTATGTAGAAAATGGTTGATTGAACCTGTTTTTATAGCGCTAAATCTCACCCTTGTATGACAGTCGCTTCAAACTCCATTATATTGACAACGATGCGTGAATAAAACAAACAGACTAAGGAGTGCATGTTTAGTGAAAATAATACGATACAATGAACACTGAACAAAGCTACTGAGATCCTTATTTAAAACCAACACTTTGCTTTTATGTTTGTCAATATCTTTATATCTAGCTCTAGACTAAGTGTTTTTTTCTATTTAGTGGTAGCAATCCGACAATAAGATTCATTTGAAAATTTCAGGGCTGATATAACTTGATCTTATGAAATTTTTAACCTCACATCAGATGTGCTCAAAATGCTTTAGTATAGCTCGTATGCAAAATTAAGGAGTAAAACCAAAGACTGGTCGACTCGGAAGGAGAATAATGTGTCAGGTTAAGTTGACATGTCTTCGTTTGAATTATCATGTTTTATCACAAATTTGTTACGAAAACGTTGGGTTTTGCATATGTAATAACATCCATATTTGCCCTGGTATCATCCCTCGGCCCATATCGTCCCTCGGCTAAAGCCTCGGGTCAATATGGGAGTCACGGGATGATACCAGGGACAATATGAAAAATGTCATGTTATAATCTATACTTATTACAAATTTTGTACTCTTGTACATTTTTGCATGGTCAATTTTGTCGGAATTCAAGGTTGGTTATTTGCCATCGGGGCAAATATCGATATAAGCCCTTAAAAATCCTTATTTTGCCCTCGACTTTGAATTCCGGTAACATTTCACTCAAAAACTATTTATATGGTATACAAAATTTTGTACTCTTGTACATTTTTGCATGGTCAATATTGTCGGAAGTCAAGGTTGGTTATTTGCCATCGTAGCAAATATCGATATCTAAATGGTTTTTTTAAATTTTTGTTGAAATATTAAACATCTTTTTATATATGCTTTCTTTTTTCTCCATCTTGAAAATATGTAATACATATATTATTACATGTCATTTTCCATATTGACCCAGAAATCAGCCCTCGACCGATAGCAATCTCTCCGGCTAAGGCCCTCTGGCTTGATATGGGAGTCTAGGGCCGATACCAGGGCCACTATGAAGAATGCCATGTTATAATTTATAAAAAAAATCCGGCTTAGGATGTCGGTCTACTACAAGACAGGTTAAATATTCATAACAAATTAACATGTTCTCCTTCGAGTATGCATAATAATTTGCCCCTGGACGTCCAGCTTCCATCCATAATCATCTAACTGAAGCTGTGCACTAAATGCAGGAAAGCATAATAAAAAACTGCACGCAAATGAAATGCACCAAGTTGAAGTCCATCCCAAATATCCTTTTATCCTTTTTTAAAAAGGGGTGGAGAGGGGCGTGTAGCCGAGTCTCTTGGCCGGTAAGCTCGACTTAAGTTTTAATTGAATAGAATTAGTAGTGTTTCTACCAAGAGTCTGTTGTTCTCTTCGGGCACTTCGGCTTCCTTCACCAATATAAACGCACCGCCACGAAATAATGTGTTGAAAACTAACTTCAAAGTGGCATTTGACACCAATCAATTAACTATTAAATTAATAAATCAATCAAGCAATCATACTGGTATCACTATTCAAGAGTAGATGATATGTAGCTAGCTATTATTCGTGTGTTTCTCTGTCCTATATGTTCTCCCATTTATTTGTATTGTAGTCCTGTCATGTAATGTTGTCATTTAAATATTATATTTAGCATTGTCATAAAAGCGGGAGGTTTAGCTGGTAATAGCACCAGGTTCAACCCACCAATATTTTTTTAAATATCCTGTACCAAGTCAGGAAAATTACTATTGTTATATTATAGGTCGTTTCTGTGTGTGTTACATTTGAGTGTTGTGTTTCTGTTGTGTCGTAGTTCTCCGATTATATTTGATGTGTTTCCCTCAGTTTTAATTCATTGCCCGCATATGTTTTTTTCTCAATCGGTTTATGAATTTCGAACAGCGGTATACTACTGTTGCCTATAAGTTTCGTTATGAAATGTTTTTAAAACAGACTTTGAGTTCATTGGTTTTTTTTTGCAATGAAAAGAAATAAGAAGATGTAGTATGAATACCAATGAGACAACTCTACATCCAAGTCACAATGTGTAAAACGTAAACAAGTATAGATCAAAGAACGGTCTTCAAAAAGGAGCCTTTGTTGAAACTAAACAGCATGCTATAAAGAGCCCAAAATTTGTTTTATCATATTTTCCCGCAACCGATATTTTTTTTAAAATAGCTCCAGTAATAATTGATCTTAATCTTTCTCCGAAACGTTGGAAACGTTAATTTTATTCAATTGCACTCTCTCACTTTTTCTTTAGAATGCACTTGCGCTAGCGATAGTCACATATTTAAGCTGGAATAATAGGACTTTCGCAGAAGCAGATCGGAATCAGTTATTACGTAATTTATCTTAAAATCGTATCATGTTCATTGACCATAACGACGACGAAAGCACATCATATAATGACATTTCGACATCATATAATGAAGTAACCGAACCACACAACGTACGGTTATATGCACATAATAATATGACACAACCACTTCATATAAAGATTTTAGTACAAAATATAAGGGAAAAACCACATCTTATAAGGTTATTTGCATATAATATAAGTATATATGCAGATCATGTAACTATATTTGCACATCATAAAAGGATCCTTGCGCTTCATATAAGTACATTTGCACATCATATTATTACATTTTCACATCATATAAGGATATTTGCACATCATATTAGTATGTTTGCACATCAAATAATGATGTTTGCACACCAAATAATGATGTTTGCACACCAAATAATGATGTTTGCATACCAAATATGTACATGTGCACATCATATAAGTATATTTGCACATCATATTATGATGTTTGCATCACATCATATAAGGATATTTGCACATCATATAAAGGTGTTTGCGGTCCGTGTATATCTGCGTCCATTCGTTTTCGTTTTGAAATATCAAAAACAAAAAACAAAAAACGAAAGCGTTTTCATTTTTCGTTTTTGATTTCTTAAAAACCAAAATGAAAAACAAGAGTGTTTTCGTTTTTCGTTTTTGATTTCACAAAACAAAAAACGAAAAACAAAGGTATTTTAATTTTTCATTTTTGATTTTTCAAAAACAAAAATCTAAAAATGAAAGTGTTTTCATTTTTCATTGTTGATTTCACAAAAACAAAAAACGAAAAACGAAAGTGTGTTCAATTTATCTTTCCGACACTGTTTTTAATTGTAATTTCAAAAAATGACAATGTTGTCATTTGTCATTCATTTAAAGGTGCTTCAGACAATGAAATTATAACAATGTTGTCGATTTATACATACCAAAATGGTGAACATAAAGTTTTGTATATAATTTTAATTATTTCTCGATTTATAATGTAAAATGTTTTCTTTTCTTGATGTACAGTCATTGATAGTAAATGTTGCTAATGCAAACACTCCGGTATTCATTCAACATAATGTAGACAAAATAGACCGCATGACTTCGGAATTGAACTACGGTGATAAAGTAAACAAAGACTTTCAAATTACCTTGTTTATATCTTTGATAAAGAAATAATTATTATATTTAAATATTAAACGAATCACAAATTTAAATTGTACAATATAATATTATATAAAGGTGGTACAAATAAATAGATTGATGACAACATCACACTAACAAGGGAGGTAACTACTTTTAAAACTGACACGAAAACTAGCCTGGTCGTTAAAGTATACATGCACGTGGTTGTGAGATCAATACCGAACGGCCCTATACCCTATAGTTAGTTTCCATTATCTAACTTTAGTTTGCCTCAACCAAATGTTATGAAACCTATACATAATGCTTATTACCACAAAACACAGATCAAGTGTAAATTTTGGAGGCGTCACTTTACATGTAACTGTTCTAGAGTGATGCCCCTTTACAAATAAAATATTTGATGAATGTTTCGTTTCCTTTCTCAATCTTAAGTTTGCCCCTACCAAATATTTTGAAACTTATACAAAATGCCTATTACCACAAAATACAGATCCAGTCTGGATTTTGGTGGTGTCACTTTAACCGTTTAAGAGTTGTGCCCGTTTACAAATAAAAAAATTGCTGAATGTTTCGTTTCCGTTCTCTGAATTGAGTAAGCCTCAACCACATGTTAGGAAACTTATACCCAACGCTTATTACCACAAAATATAGATCAATATAAAAAAAAGATGTGGTATGATTGCCAATGAGACAACTATCCACAAAAGACCAAAAATGACACAGACATTAACAACTATAGGTCATCGCACGGCCTTCAACAATGAGCAAAGCCCATACCGCATAGTCAGCTATAAAAGGCCCCGATAAGACAATGTAAAACAATTCGAAGGAGAAAACAAAAAAAATGAACGAAAAACAAATATGTAACACATAAACAAACGACAACCACTGAATTACAGGCTCCTAACTTGGGACAGGCACATACATAAATAATGTGGTGGGGTTAAACATGTTAGCGGGATCCCAACCCTCCCCTAACCTGGGACAGTGGTATAACAGTACAACATAAAAACAACAAGTTTGAATTTTGGTAGTGTCACTCTTACTATTCAAGAGTTATGCCCCTTTACAAATGAAAAAAATGCTGATTTTTTTTATTTTTCGTTTCCGTTCTTTAACTGAAGTTTGCCTCAAACAAATGTTATGAAACTTATACCCTATGCTATACCAGAAAAAAAAAGAGGGACGAAAGATACCAAAGGGACAGTCAAACTCATAAATCTAAAACAAACTGACAACGCCATGGCTAAAAATGAAAAAGACAAACAGAAAAACAATAGTACACACGACACAACATAGAAAACTAAAGAATAAACAACACGAACCCCACCAAAAACTAGGGGTGATCTCAGGTGCTCCGGAAGGGTAAGCAGATACTGCTTCACATGTGGCACCCGTCGTGTTGCTTATGTGATTACAAATCCGGTAAATAGTCTAATTCGGTAGGTCATATTCATGAAAGGGAAGGGGATTGTAGTTACGACGTAAGGAACATATCCGATATCATTTGTGAAACGGTTATTCCATAACGGTCAACCAACTCGTGATAGCGTCCGTAAAATTAACGAATGGATGATTTAAACTTCACCATTTGGAACTCTTGGTTTAATAGCTTCCTTGTGAGCAGCAAACCTCTATCAAGAAAATCATGATAGGAAATGCAAGCACGGGAATATCGTATCAATTGGGAGATATATACCCCGTATGCAGGTGCTGCTGGAATGTTGCTACTTAGAAATGGAAAGTTCACAATTGGAAAGCTGAAATCATCTCTGTTGTCGTAAAGTTTTGTTTTCAACCGACCCTCATTGTCAATTTCTAGATGTAAGTCAAGATATGAAGCCGACTTAACTGTATCTGTAGTATCTTTTATCTCTAGTTCGATTGGATAGATGCGTTCCACATAGTCATTGGATTGTTTAGTGAAAGAACATCATCTATATAGCGGAAAGTAGAGTTAAAGGATATTGCTAACTTCTTATCTTTCTTCCTAAGAAGTTCCTGCATGAAGTCAGCCTCATAATAATAAAGAAACAAGTCGGCGAGTAGAGGGGCACAGTTTGTTCCCGTTGGAAAATATAGATCAAGTTCGAATTTTGGTGGTGTCATTTGTACTTTTCAAGAGTTTAGCCCCTTTACAAATGGAAAAATTGCTGAATTTTTCGTTTCTGTTCTTTACCTAGAGTTTGCTTCAACCAAATATTATAAATCTTATACACAATACTTATAACCACAAAAATCAGATCAAGTACAAATTTGGGTAACGTCACTTCTTCCGTTCTTCAGTTATGTCCTTTTTTTTATATAACTTTAAATGATATGCAAAAGGGTTGGGGGCATGATTTGTGTCCAAATGACACATTCCCCATTTATTTTCTGTAAGTGAAGTACTGATCAGTGTGCACGTGGTTACTATGCACAGATTGGTCACTGGATATAAACTCATCATAGATACCAGGATATTAATGCTACAGAGCACATGATATCCTGAAGAGTAAGTTTAAATGTTAGAAAAAATGTTATAGAGATACGCCTATCCCTATCATCATTTCTTATACCTTTTCAACATTGTATTTACGTATTTTGTGTCTTAGTAATCTTAGAATATCTATGAAACAGTTATCATTCAAATATAAGTTGGAAATACTTTTAGCATTTCAAAGTCATAAAAGATAATAAAGAGCAAAAAATATTCAGCAAAACTTGACAAAATGATATATAATATAAACTCTTTGGAGTCATATGTATCGTTGCAATAACAAATATAAGATCAATCAATATACATTGAAGTTACACAACTAGAACCTTTACAGGTAAAGATGAGGTAATCTCTTCTAATGTTTATTGACGGATGCTTTTATGACTTGGTTGATCTTTATTGATATAAGGGGTAAAAATAAGATAATTTCATTTAATCTGCATGACAAAATTTGTGTGGGAGTAGTAAACAACCTATGTTTTAGTGTTTAACACCACAGAAACAACTTTCTGTGCATTTATAACAATTTAGGACATTTTTTATATAAAGAATATTATTGTCAGGGTGAGAAAAGATACAAATAGCACAAACTCAAGTTTTAGGCTCTAAATTTGCAATATGTGATATTTTGCCCCCAAAAAGATTGAAATGTGGCTACTATTATTTCAAATGATCAGTTGAGACAAAAAAAATCAATTGTTTTCTGATTTTGATGTTTCACCGCATTTCGCACCACCAATTAAAAGTCCCTATCTGTTCAACCAAATGTTGCAATTTTCACAGCTTTCTAAATATTTTACCTTAAGTTTAACTTCATAGAAACCAGTTATATCCTGAATCGTACATGTATCAGCTTTCTACATGCCAATTTTTAACAGATTTTTAAAATCATATAAGACAGAAGAGGTCTTCCGAATAGAGGTACCACTAAAAATAACCCCTGGTTTTCTCGAAATCTTAAGTTTACTATGGAGTGCATTAATCCACAATTTTGAATGCAAACTCATAAACAAGTAATTGTTTGCTCAAAATGGTCTTAATATATTTCTCTTTCACCAAAAGCTTCTTTTCTGCCAATTTGTTGGTTAGTTGAAGTAAACAATGACATCAAATGCACTATTTTTTGTCCGAGTAGGCATTCTTTCACATACATTCTAAATTGGAGAGAGTAGTTGGTGATGTGACACCTGAAGGCGTTGAGTTTTTTACTGCTTTTGATGGTAACTTTTCAATCAACCTTTCAAAAAAAAAATATTATTGTGTTTTATGTTGCTCTAAGCAACAGTGAATTAAACTTTCAATCTGCTAAAACAGTATAGATGTTCTTCAGTTCTTTTAAAAATTCAAGTCCTGTTTTGCATATCAGTTCAACTACACATACAGTTCTAATTCATTATACAAGACATGTGAGTTTTTTTGGGTTTCAAGTGATGTCAGTAAAAATGTTCTCCCGTTATTCGATGACCTTACTTATTGTAAATTTCGTAAAGTTTTGTAATTTTTTAACACGAGAAATTTGTTGGATAACCATTGGCATAGTCAGCCATTTGTTCATTTGTCACATGTAGAACAATAAATAAACGATATATATTCACGAATGTTTGATTTCTCGCCCTTTCACCCCAGAAACGAAAGTTGATGATTTCGTTTAGAAAAAAGATCAATATAGATACCAGTTTCATTTGTTTTTTTATTATTACGTTCAAATTGCTATTGTTTATAAAGAATATAATCTATGCTACAGTACAAAAAAAAAATGACTTTCACTTTGTGTTGCTCATTTTTGAAGGCTGTACGACGACACTTCGTTGCTTACATTCAAGTAGTTTAGACTCTGATGGATAGGTGTCTCATTTGCTATCCTACAAAAATACCTCATGTTATATCGACAAAGATTTACACGTGAAAACAAATGTTTCTTTAACTTTATCTAATTTGATAACGCAAAGAATAAAACTAATTGTAAAGTAATATTTGAACAAGTGGGTTGGTGAAATTCCAGTTTTATGTTGGATTCGTGCGAATTAATAAATGCTTGAAGAAAAAGAAAGTAATATTCTTTAAGTGTGAACACTGGATGATTATAATGTCTTCTCGCTGTTTTAATACTATCAGATATCTCAATATAAGTACCATATTACAAAATATCTTTAAATATTCATATTAAAATAACCAGCAAAAAAAATATTTAAGCTTTTCTGTTTGATGTTATTATCCTCTGAAGC
The DNA here is from genome assembly GCF_965363235.1 of Mytilus galloprovincialis. Taxonomy (NCBI): domain Eukaryota; kingdom Metazoa; phylum Mollusca; class Bivalvia; order Mytilida; family Mytilidae; genus Mytilus; species Mytilus galloprovincialis. Next base: position 35,118,028 of record NC_134844.1, on the reverse strand, counting down.
ATGGTTTGCTTACTGGGAAGTTGTCATATGTCTACATATTACGTTTGATCTCCGTTTGAAATAAATATTAGATGCGTTTATAAAATTCTTTTGCTGAAGCATGTACAAACTCTGTTATCATTTCGAAGTATAATAATATGTAAACTGGAAAGTTAAAATTTTATGTACATGTTTGATGTGTGATTTGAAAAAAAAGATTAATATTTAATGGGTATAAAAAGATTTCTGTTAAAGTTATGTGTTAACTTAAATCAAATCAAATTAGACCGTTAATGGTTAGTTGTACATTCGTTATTTGCATTTATGGCCATGATATTGTCTGATTTTATTGGGTTTATGATTTTCGCTTGTCCTTTGTAGTCTTTTCTCTCTTTTGTTAATCGCTATACTACAGTCTTTTGATCGATACATAAAAATATGTTAAGAAAACCTTGATCATAATTTCAGTAAATTTAGGCAGACAATAAATATTTCTTGGAAGAAAACTAGAAAAAAGTAGAACATATGATTCGTAGTTATAAAAACGGGGGTTATAATATGCTTGATATTGAAAGTCGCATTGGAACACTAAAACCGCCATTTACTAATATATTTGGGCAAACGTAGTTTACCACTGTCCAAGTCTCATAACTCGATTTAGAAGATACAAATCAACGTAAGAAATAGAATATTAGTGAATCGTATGAACTCTAAAAGGAGCGGGACCTGGTTCATCTCTAAATATGCATGCATCACCTGACAAGTCCAATCCAAACTCAGGCAAACTGTCACAAGCTATCAAATTAATGATAAGACGACTATTCTGGTATTGGAAGACATATAACTGTGAAAACATGTTGCTAGCTATTTGAGATAAAGACATATTGTATCTGTCACCCAATTTGTGATGGTATCCGTACAATTTATGTTGTGTCCTTAGTCCTCGTAATTCCAGAGTAGCATTTTTTTTGTGCAAGGAGCACACCGCGGCTTATAAATTTGTATAGTATCAACAAACACACTAGAGCAATATATACATTATTGAGTACTTATATTATTTGCATTAGCTGATTAATGAATGCACACATACGATGCAAACTGTCGAGCTAATCTATATTTATGTGTTTGATTTTTAAATGTTATTGCCACAACGTAATCGTTTTCGTTTGTAATAAATAAAACCATATATACTTTTAATGATAGAATTAGAAATGAAATTTCCAATTAGAAAAAAAGAAACAAGCAACATTTGATGCTGAATTCAAATCTCATGTTAGTTATTTTCATAAACTAGTGGCAGCAGAAATAAAGAGTAAAAACCAGACGATTGCATGGCCAAATGAAAAAAACAGCAAAAAGAAAAATAAGGGTCTACAGAACACCACAAGGAAAACTAACGACTGAGTTACACTAATCTAACAAAAACCCCAAAATGAAATCAGTACTTTGGAACGGAACGCAGATTCTGATCAATTCGGGGCAGCCATCATGGTGATCTTGGTAAGTAAAAAGTTTGCGAAACGTCGCATTCGGTGATGTTACAATCTAGGAAAAGAGGACGCAATTTTGGCTATAATTTAGTAAATGGATTTAAGTTCTCAATCCACCATGGTCACTTTCTATGTTTAAGTCAAGATATGAGGCCGACAAACTGTATCTATTGTATCTTTTATTCCATGTTTGTTGGGATGTGATCAATATAGTAACCCAACTTCGAACTATTTTTTGAGCAACCATCTTCTATATAGCGTGAATAAAAAAAGGTAGTACTAACTTTTTTTTAATACTTCTTGAGAAGTAAAATAACATAAATACTGTTCTTCGAGGATATTTTTTAAACAGAAACCCCCTAAGCAAATGGCAAAATCAAAAACTCAAACACATCAAACGAATGGATAACAATTGTCATATTCCTGACCTTGAACAATATGATATGCAGTGTATATTGAGAACATATTTGCTACATTTGATGGAAGCATCTTCAGTAGACAATCGGCTCTTTAAACTTAAAGCACATATACATAGTCTACCTCCTATGCAACAGGTAGGTAGAATGAAAAATACAACTAGTTAATATAAAAGAGCCGATTGTCTACTGAAGATGCTTCCTTGAATTTTATCAAATATGTTCTCAATATACCCTGTATATCATACTGTTCACATAAATTTGTGTTTTTGTTAATAGTTTTTTACTTAACTTATATTTAATTTCCTTTAAAAATCTTGCAGTTTTGAATTCGAAAATAGTCTCATTTTGAATGATAAAACAGTTTTATCGAAAAAGGCATGTCATTAAATATTTTTTTGTATGAATATCCTTTTTAGTTCCCATTTTTTTCTACCTTTTTAAAAAATCGTCACTTCTGAAAACAGCAGACAAATTTCTACTTAGTTTGAATGCAATTAAATACCCTGCCTCGTCCGGTCTGTTTTTTAGATGTTTTTCTACTTTGAATCGATCTAATGAGTTACGTACTTTTCAACGGATTTTTATAGTTTGTTTTTATGTTGTTCTATTACAATACGTCCCCCGGTCAGTCGGAGGGTGCGCAAGCAAACTAGTTAAGGGTATATAGTATTAAGCCTGTGTTATTTGTTTAAGTCAATAAACAAACATGACCTCATTCTAAAAATAAAACATACGGATAAAATGCATTATATGTCTTACATCTTGAAAATAAAAAATAGATTAAAAAATCAGTCGCAAAACAATAATCAGTAATACAAGATATATGTTACGAACAGGTAGAATGCCATTTCCGTTTGATGAAGACACTCTTAAATCTTAAAATGTTATATGTTTTCTTGGTATTACAATTGCATCAACTTTATCGCTTTTAGAGAAAACACTAGCAAATATGTACATATTCTTAGTTGTTGCTCTTTAGATAAATTGCAGCAGTAATATTGTAATATATATCGAGATTAGATAATTCTAATTTTGTGAGATCTAAATAATTTTCAAATTGAAAACAAGTAGGTGTAGGCTCATGAATTGTTTTTTTTGTCGACACGGGTAATGCTTTATACATTGCCTACAACGACATCCAACTTTTAGGACAAAATAAATACTTTTTTATTTTATTTCTTAGTCACATATTTAACTTCACCTAGGATTTGTTCGTCGGTCAACTGACAGTTTTGTAAGTTATAAACGTATTACTTAGCTGTATACCAGTGCTTTTTTGTCCAATCTTTCTTAAACCCGATCTAGAGTTCTTTATTTTAATTTAGAAGGTCTTATCAACTTCTTATTAACACAGCAAGCCGTTCTTACGAGTAACAAAATTAATGATAAGAATTATAACTGCATTTCACAGTTATAACCTTAATACCTAATGCACAACAACATAAAAACTCCAGCTGAATTAAATGATATTAGTTTTTTTTCAAATATAGATTACCGGATCCGCTTGATGAATGTTTTTGCAGTCAGAAAAAAAAATACTTTTCTCCTGAGAAGTTTTTTGTATATTTAAGCAATACAAGCAATCGACAAAATTTGTAAGAACACTAAACAATTTGTGCAATACATAGCATGAATAGGTACGACAGATGTATTGTAAAATCAGCTGTAACTCGGGTATAAAGCTTTTTTATTGGGATAATTAAATAAGCCAACAATGAAGCTATAAAAGCTACCAAACTGATAACTATTTGCATAGTTTTATTGTCTTTTTTGACAAGATTTACATTTATCATCTTTATCATATACGTATTCATCAATATGCGAACATATTTGTATTTAAAGTATATTGCAGTTTAATTTCAATTCAAAATATCCGTACCATATGTTTAGTAGAAAACATGATTTAGACAATAAGTCAATGTTTTTTTTCTTAATTCAGGAATAAATATTTTTAATTGACAAAACCTTATTATGGAGTACACGATTAGTTAAGAATAAAGAGTACACGATTAGTTAAGAATAAAAAAAATCTATATTAGACCTAAAGACATGACTTTTTATTTTAGTTAAGATTATAAAACATAAAGAGAACAAATAATCGTGCCATCTTTTAAAGATGGCCTGTAGTAGATGCATAGGCACCTTCGTTTAATAAAACGTATGATACAAGTTTTATTTATACATGTGACGTGTATCTTTAAAAACATTCAGACGATACGCTCGAGTCCAAAATTTTGAAAAAGTCTATTTCATTCAGCAATTAAGACTTCTACCAAAAAGGAAAATTCCTGCATGTGGAATACATATCACCCAGTTGATACGATATTATAGAGCTTGCATTTCCTCTCATGATTTCATTGATAGAGGGTTGCTGCTTACAAGGAAGATTTTGAATCAAGAGTTCTAAGTTGTGAAGTTGAATTAATTCCTTCGAAAATTTACGGACATCATCACGAGTTGGTTGACCATTATGGAATATCTGTTGCACAGATGACGACGGATCGGTTCCATCTGTTATTAACACAATTCCGTCTTCTTTTCCTCGAATGTGACCTATCTATCTTAACACCACTACAGACACCAGGGTTGTACTTATATGAGCAACACGGTGGGTGCCATACGAGCAAGATCTGCTTACAATTCCGAAGCACCTGATACAATGTATCAACCCAGGTTTAGAGTGAGGTTCGTGTTCCTCAGTCCTTAGTTTTTCATGTGTTTTTTATACTGTTGTTTGTCTTTTAATCGTTTTGGTTTTTTGAAATGGCATTGTCGATTTTTTTTCGACTTATGAGTTTGAATGTGCCTGTGGTATATTTTACCTCTTTTAAGACGACATCCAGATTCTCGACGAATTAATATTTTTTTTTTCGCTTAATCGATTTATGACTATTTAACAGCTCTATACTACTGTTGCCCTTATTCAGTACAATCACATAAAGTATGAACTGGAAATTTACAAGAACTTGTCTGGTGTAGATTCGAGAGCTTGTTTATCCGAAAAGAATATTGCTTATAGATCATCACTTGAGTTTAACACCTTATTTCTTTCAAGTATCGATGATAACGCAAATTCATTTCTTATCATGACTAGTGTTTCTTATTGTTGGATAATCATAGAGAATAATTCAAGTGTTGCCCCATTTAAATAAGTAATAACTTCTAGCCAAGTTACTGTTTACATAATGTTTGATTTTGTATATGTTATAAAATATATAACCTATATAAAGGTAATATCTGCTAGCCTTCTTGGACTTTTCAGTTTTAAATGCTTTGTCTATATGCCATTTTGTTTTTCTTTGTTTACATATTCCTTTGTTTTTTAAGTGATTAAGATTATAATACAATGTTGACTGCTGTACCACTATTTTTTGACATTTTTACCTGTTATGTCTGTTTGTTTTGTTCACACATTGTTGTCAATATAATGGAATTTTATGCAAATGCCATACAGGTGTCAGGTTTACCTAGCTATAAAACCAGATTTAATCTACCATTTTCGACATAAGGAAATGCCTGTACCAAGTCAGGAATATGACAGTTGTTTTCCATTCGTTTGATCTGTTTGAGCATTTGATTTTGCCATTTTATAAGGTCTTTCCGTTTTGAATTGTCCTTGGAGTTCGGTTTTTTGCTGGCGTCGAAAGAACAACCATACATATTGATCTTTAGACACCCCTATGTAATAACAACCAATAAAGTGATAGTTTTAAATTTAAGCTGATTTCATCTGCATCTCTGTATTCTTTTTTTTAATAAAACATCAGATTAAATAACATCGATATCCACAAAAAAGATGATTTCTTATGAATAATTGATATACAACTTATTTTGTAATATACATATATTTTTGATTTATTAGTTTAATTTTGATATGACGATGTACACGCTTATCACTTATTCACTCTTCTGTCTGTTTTTTTTAACGCATTCATGTCCTAATCCCAACATAGCATAAGATAAACGTGCGTGACTTCACAAACTTTGTATTTTGAGCAAAGCTGGAATTTAAAATCAATTTGTTGTTGAAGTTCTTCGGTATGCAAATAAATCTTCTTTAAATTATTCGATGTGTATGTTTGAATTGTGAACGTTTTCAATTGTTTAAATCAAAATTGCTGCTTTTCGAATGTGTCTGTTATGTCATCTATAGTTTAAACAATCTAAATAGTTCTTTCATGGTATATCGATGGATGGAAAAATATTAAAAATTGTTTTCCATGTTCAAACAACCAAAGAACATGAAATGAAGGAATTCTGTCTTCATGGAAAATGACAACACAGTGGAACTTGTCTGCATATAGTCCTATTTGAATACAAAAATCATCAATATTCCAAGATTCTTCTTTCACACAAAAATGCTCCTTTAAAGTATAACCATATATCATGCCATTTATAGCCATCATGTCTTTTCATACCAATGATTTCGTCAGCGTAAGTAAGAGTCTTTTCAGGCTGAGTTGGGTGCCAATTAAAATAAGACATAATCGACCTATCGTTATAGTACCAATGTAACTCTGCTGTACGATGATGTCCTTGAAACAAAATCCATGAAGAAAGTTGGAACTGATCTAGAAAATTAAAACAACGACAGCAGTAATTTACAAAATATATTTGTTTCGTGTTTTGTTTTTGATTTATTGTTCCTATGATATCGAATTATGCATTGATATCAGGAGACACATATTGTGTCGATGTATCCTGTCTCGCCCAATTTTCAATTAACTCGTCTGTTTCCCTTAAGGTAAATTTACAGCAAAGTTATTTTCGACGAAAAACTACAGTCATCTCTTATGATCCACTCTTAATTGGGTCTTATTGACATAAGTCTATTTATATACATCAAACAGAATATTGACTATTTATTTTTCATTCGGACGTCAAAACTGATTTAACATTTAAGAAGGAAATGTTTAAGAAATAATTCCTTCATGTCATGCTCTATGCTCATTTTAACATGGGTAGGCATTATATTTGTCGATATTTTACACTGAGCGTTAGCGAGGTGTAAAATGTGATCAAATATAATGCCTACCCATGTTAAAATGAGCATAGAGCATGCCATGAAGGAATTATTTCGATTTTAATAGGACAAATACAGTATTTTTTATAGGTTTAAGCGTACATAAATACCGTAAAAATCTTTGGCTATTCCCGTTTCCTCCCCGAGGAGTCTGTACATTACATTTCAAATTTGATAAGTTTAAAAACTACGTGCAGGGAAAATATATGTTGTTTTATGAAAATATACAATAAATGTTTATGTTAGCTGCTTAAATGTATATATTTTAAAGAATAACGATTGAAATAACGCTAATATAAACAGTAAGTTCGTGCGCATGTGTCAAACATATTTTGTGCTCATTAGAACACGGCTTTGATTACAAAGCGTAATAAGGACGTCATATTAGAATTAGAATTAAATTCGTTTTTGGTTTTTGTTTTCTAAACAGTAGAATTAGACAAGGAACCCGGTTTTAAATGACATATATTTGAAAATAATAATGTTATAAGTAGTGAAATTGATTCCGTTAATGTTATTTCTGTTTGCTTATTGTTTTTGTTTAGTCAGTTTTAACCGTATGTTGGATTGCTGATAGTTGTTACAATAATAAACTCGGATATAAGAAACAAAATAAAAACAACACACATGTTTTTTAAATACTGGAATTATGAGGGTGATGGTGGTTAAACTTAAAACAATATTATATTTTAGGATAATTGTTACATTTCTCAGTTGTATTTGCAGTAAATTCATATGTATAAATAGTTAGTATTGTGGATACAGATCAAGACAGAACGTAATAGAGAAGGAGAAAATATTTCGAATTATTATTTATGAAAAAATAAATTAAATTTTTATCCGATTAATAATAATCTAATTTTAAATAGATATAGCAAGATGTGGTAAGAATGCCGATGAGACAACTCCCCATCCAAGTCACAACATGTACAAGTAAACCGTTATAGGTCAAAGTACGGCCTTCAACATGTAGCCTTGGCTCACACTGAACAGCAAGCTATAAAGGGCCCCAAAATAACTAGTGTAAAACCATTCAAACTGGAAAACCAACGGTCTAATTTATATAAAAAAACGAGAAACAAGAAACACTTATGAACCACATCAACAAACGACAACCACTGAAGAACAAGTTCCTGACTTAGGACAGGTGCAAACAAATGGAGCGGGTTTAAACTTTTTAACAGGCGCCCTTCTTCACCCTAACTTGAAATAATAATGTAACATCACAACATAGAAAGACACACTATAAAATATCAATTGAAATGGCTTAACTCAATCAAAAGACAGATTTACAAAAACAAGTAAACATACTCTGAACGAATAAATTTGATCTATGACACAATGTAAATAAAAAATTAATAAAAAAAAGCTTGTTATTGATATTATGAAATAAAATGTTGGGATTGATAAGGATTAAATATTGGTTTTATAAAGTCTACGTTTATCAAAGCATAAATATGAAGCTTATAGAAAAGATACATAACATGAATTTAAAAAAATATACTTTTGGGTTATATAACCAATAACTAGAAAAAGTTTAAGATTTTGAAATTTCAGCACTATAAATCTTAAAAAGAGTATTTTTTTTTTTAATGTCGAACTGATAGATTTGAGGGAAGTCAATTCAATTACTTCATTGTCTAGAAGGTGGGAATCGATGTATGGTATTTTCAAACAGGTGAAAAAAAAAGAAAAAAATACAAACCAAGAAAATCTACAATATGTTGTTGTTTCTTCTCTGAATCAATTTTCATAAGTTCACCTCCTTCATTTCCACAGATAGGACTATAATCAGCATATGATAAGGAAATGTTTTCCGGGTGGAGCTTGTAGCAACTGTTAAATATTTTGCTATACACATAGCCAGATTCTCTGTAACAGCGTTCTAATAAAGGAAAAACACAATATGTTTTACACATTTACGTGTTTATACTGTCGCCTCAATTTAAACACTAGTTTAACAAAAATAAAAAAAAATGAAGAATTCAGGTAACTGTAAATTCAGAAATAATGCGTGCATTTATGATTGCGAATCATTGATTACTGGTAAATATGCGCAATCAAAATAATGCGATTACAAACATTTTATTAAGGAAAATTACTACTGAAATTTGAATGTCTCATTGTTTGCATCAATATAAACATTGCAATGGATTTTGAACTTACAGTATCCAAATTTAATCAGGAAAATACTGCAATGGGACGAAAAAATATAATGTTTTGCAAAAGAAAGAGACATGTTTACTAGCAAAATTAATACAATTGTTGTTTGCAAATATTTCCCCCCTCATAAACTTTACTGTAGCCTACTGCTCCATTACTAATAATAGTTAAAGTTAGGGCAACAATAAAACCTGCTTGAGGTCTGGAGCTGCCTGTCAGTAACTGGTAGTAGTCCTGTGTTAATTAATGTATAATTGTAATTTTGCTAAGTTTCTTTTGTTACCTATTCTGACATCGGACTTCTTTTGAACTGAGTTTAACTGTGATGCGTATTGCTCTGTGTTTGTTTATCCTACATTGGCTAGCGGTAAAGGGGGAGGGTTGAGATCTAACAAAACATGATTTAACCCGCCGCATTTTTTGCGCCTGTCCCAAGTAATGAGCCTCTGGCCTTTGTTAGTCTTGTATTTTTTTTAAATTTTAGTTCATTTATATGTTATGGAATTTAGTGTGACGTCCATTTTCACTGAACTAGTACACATTTTTATTTAGGGGCCAGCTGAAGCCGGTCTCCTAGTGCGGGATTTTTCTCGCTGTGTTGAAGACCCATTGGTGGCTTGCGGCTGTTATCTGCTCTTTTGTCGAGTTGTTGTCTCTTTGACATGTTTCCCATTTCCATTCTCAATTTTATTATCCATCCGGAGCACTTAAGGTCAACCCAGATGTAAGGTTGGGTCCATGTTTGTAGCGTTTTAGTTGTCTGTGTATCTTGTTAGATTACTGTCTGTCCATACAAACGTACACAAACAAAGGATATTTAGTTGGGATCAATGTTACCTTCTCATTAAAACTGAAAGTATGTCTCTGGTCATGACATAGAACAGTCGCAGTTGTTGGGAAAGCCAGCAGCGGTTATTTCTATTTCCCCTTTAAGAAATATTTTACATGCTAGGTTTGAATATAGAAGTCTTGGTAGTATGGAAGTTATATCTCTATGTTTAAATCATATTTAATCAAAAGCATGTTGATTTTATTTAATTGTGCTTAAGTAGTATATGAAATCTTATTTTCAAGAATTCAATAATTGATTACTGAGAAGAAAATAATTATAAGTTCGGTGAGCTAATTTAGGTGTGTATATAAGGTAAATATTTGTAATACAAAATGACCAAATCAATTTCTCTTGATAAGTATTGTTACCGGAGTTTCAACATAATCACATTACCTTATTATACAAATGTATCTTTTGATACAATTGGGTTTTAGTTTTGTAATGGTAAATTTTATATACGTTAAGGCCGTATAATGTGAACATGCACGAGAGCAACATTTAGCTGAGGTATGTTAACGCAATACGGTGGATAAATGGCTATATTACTTCTAAGAAATGGGAATTTGTGTTGCTTATATTTGTATCCATGTCATTCAAACTCTTAAAGATGATTATCTCTTGGGCAATTATACCACAGCCACTTATTTCTATATTGTTGTGCGAGTACAACCACATTTGGTAGTGTTAGTTAGTTCTGCAGTTCTGCATGTGAATCCATTCTCAGGCAAAATGTTACAACCGGGAATAGAACACAATCGGCAAAAGGACAGATTATGCGACTATTTGGGTATCTGAAGATCAAAGGCTGGGACATCATAGCACTAGTAAGTTAATACATAGACATATTATATCGGTCAAACAATTCGTGATGGTGTCGATTTCAGTCGTTTTCTCCATAATATTCTATTTGAGCAGCTATGAAAAACTAAAGGTTATCTTACAATCTTCAACAATGAGCAAAGCTTACAACGTATATTGAGTTAAACAAATTTGTCGGAAAACATTTGTATTAAGTCTTCAATATACCACGTTTGAAGCAGCATAAAAAGGACTTTATCTGAACAAAAATTTCCATTTATGCTTGGCCTTCCTTTCTATCGTCTCTTTTGGCAAGTTTTCCTATGTCAATTCCATTGTAATAGTTATATTTGTTCTAACTTAATGATTGTATACAGTACAGCAGAGTACTAGTATGTCTACAAGTAACACTAACACTTATTCAGATACTTAATGTTTTATACCTAATTTAACAAACGTTTCTTACCATCTAAAATTAGATAATAGTTCCACCCAGCAACACTTTGTCCTAATGCTGAAGGTCTCTTTATGTATCCAGTGTTAATGCAAATGCACTTTTGAGCATCTCCATTGTAGAACATAGACATGGACTCATCCATTGTAACACAATGCGATGTACATGCAGCAAGGCTTCCATGAGCAAGTGGAAAAATAGGTTCATCGATGAACCAGTTTTTCAAATGTACTTGATTTTCTCCTTTGAGAACAGCTGTACCCTCCAACCAAGGAAAGAAAATCAAACTGAAGCATGATAGTAGCATTAATGTGCCTTTTTCTAACATCCCCTTTTTAAATCAATAACTAAATCAAGGTAAATGTTATATTTTGTATCAATTGGTTTCCGAATAAACTTTAAGATCACATTAAATTGATTTATAAGAAAATGGTTGTAGTACTCTTCGTTTTTTATTTGAAAATATGTAATATGCAATCCTAGTGGCCATTTGACAAATCCACACGAAATGTTATTCTTTCGCTGATTGGATATGGATGTCTTTGAAATTGTCATTGAGATACTCTTCGTTTTTTATAAGAAATTTGATGAAAGGTATCATTTACCTTTAACCGAAGTAACTGAAATATGAGAAGGGGTTACTAAGGCTTATCCTGTTACCAAATCATTTTCATTTGAATTCAATTTGTGTAGAATAATTATTGATAAAACTAAACTATTTAGAGGGTGGATAGTTGTCTCGTTGGCAATCATACCACATCTCCTTATTTTATATAAAAAAAATACTTGTGACACTTACTATTTCCCGTGGTTTAAAACATAGAAATAGTTTTTATTTACTGCATTTAAATTCTAGAGTGCAATAAGACTGTACTACATATATTACTAGTGAAATATCCCCTACAATTAATGGAAACATTTGTTTTTCTTTTAGCGATTTTGATAATTCAATTTTTATTAACAATGAACCTTTTATTGCTCACCTTTCCATCATTTTTGTTTCTGTTCATGTGTCCAGTGTATTTTGCTCTACAGGAGTTTGAGTTCTTCCCTGTTATTCGTATCGAACGTACCAATTTTATTCATCATTTAGATTTTATGTCAAGGAAAGGTTTCAACTTTGTAATGATCAAAAAATTAGAGCCATTCATACATACGGTGCTATTAATAGATTATCCAGCTTAAGTAAATGATATTGTATGTTCCAAGTGGGTAAAAAGTGAGAAATTCTAATTTTGTACGCTTTACTGAAGATAAAGTGTCAATCTTTGGACCATTATGAGTAACAACACCATATAACTTTCTAATAAGTCAATCTTTGGACCATTATGAGTAACAACACCATATAACTTTCTAATAAGTCCATTTGACCTTATGAAGGTTATTTTAGGAAAACGTGTTGAACGCTCGAAAACCAAGTCGTATCAAATGTTTTTTTTTAAATGAAGTAGCACGGAGAAACTGCTGCTGTTTGATTATCAATCTCAGAGGATACCATCTGCCCAGTAGCCGGTGCTTCGGTATTGAAACCAGACTCTAGATTTTTAACTTATATGTTATGTTTTTCAATCGGTACACAAGTGGGATTTTGACTGCATTAAAAAAAAAAAATCACCTCCCCAAACATATTTATATACTAAGAATGAAATCCCAAAGTAATCTTATGTATTGCGTGAGCAAAAAATATAACAAAAATACCAAACTACAAAAAAGCCACATTCGTTCAGAAACATTTATATAATATAAATCTTCATTTTTTTTATTTCATTATTTCTTATCTGCGATAACCCTCAGTTTTGTAATGGGGTTCTAGTTGCTCAATCTTTAGTTTTTTTTATGTAGTGCTTTAATTTGTTTACTTGTTCGTTTCTTCTTTGTACTTCGGTTTATACCATAGCGTTGTCAATTTATCTCGACGTATGAGTTTGAAATGTCAACCTGGTAACTTTTGCCTTTTTTTTTTCTTTATGAATGACTATGAATGTAGTGTTTGGTAGGTTATTCGATATACATATTTGTGTAGAGATTTAGTTTGGATGAATATAACAGGTTGAACATATGTTGCAATTCGGGTAAAACACGTATGTACGATATATCAAACGAACAATTCATTACTCCGTACAAAGATAAATCTTGATTGGAAAAAATAAGATAAGAAGATGGCATCTTCCCTGGGACGTACACATAGCTGAATTTACAATTTTAACAATGAGTATTGATTCGGGTGTCATCTTAATTAAAAAGGCAGACAGTCGTCACCAAGAACAATTTGTCGTCTGAAATATCTGGTGTGTCATTTTACCCAGATGCCACAAACAAAGGGTATGTTCAGTTCAGCTATTAGACATATTTTACTTTAGAAACACTGTGTAAAAATCTGCAAAAACTGTTAAATTTTGATGACTTTTTCACCAGTAATTTGACTTACACAGCTGAATACAGGTAGTACGGTAGTATTTACATTCCATAGTTCAGGTTCCTATATGTACTTTAACCAATGTATCTGATCACTGTTATTTGAAAAAAAATACAGTATCTAATGAACATACTTTTCCAAGCTGAGGGATAGATACGGTGTAGAAAGGTATGAAATAATTTTACATACAGGTGAAAATGAATTTTTGATAAAATTTTCAAATGTTGTATTCACTGCATGATAACAGACATAAAATCACTAGTAGCCTTAGTTTTATAAAGACAGCAAAAAAAAAGAGAAAAAAGTAAAAGGTCATGATACATATTTAAATTCATTTCTGAATATTATAATGAAAGTGCTTAAGTTAACTGTGTATATAGGTTTTTGGGCAGTGTTAGAAAGTGGTGTAATTATAAAAAGAATACAATTATACAATATGGGCCAGGAAATACTACCGCGCCACCTATAACAGGAGTAACAATGATCTGAATTAAAAATCGACTTATCTTGTTTACGAATTAGAATGATAATTTTCCAGGTTGGTGTAGGTCAGTGAAAAGAAATACAAAACTAAACTAAACAAACGATTTTTTTTGGTCGCAGATAAAACATATTAATATTTTCAACTTTTCTCATTGGCGTACACACAGTCATATCATCGTCATTATAGATCACTTACTTTTCATATTGTCTGTATCAATGACCAACTACCATATATACAATTCATCATATTCTTCTAATTTCAAGCCCTCATTCTGTGTTTTGAAACCCCTGTTACAAACCCACTTTCTAATCATTATAAATTTTGCATATATATTATCTTGGATATTGCCCACTACAGATTTATGGAATTTGTTAAACAAAAAATGCAATTGAGGTATTATGAAATGGAAATATCATATTTTTTAGTGTGCAGAATTTTACTACAGTTAACAAAATTGATCTACTAAAAAAACCGATACACAAAATCCCGGGAGAAATACGATCAGACAAATGAAATAGTTATACAGATTTCATTCTTATACACAACCAATGAAATTAGCTTGATGGTTTATTCAACTTTTCATCTTTATATGTTTTGTTCGAAATATTATACCCCAGCCTTCATAGCTAAAAGAATTAGAGCTATGGACAGGAAGGAACATGTGAAAGTCATACTTTGATTTAGATTTAACCTAAAAGTGGCTATAAATAATTTGGTCTTCCATATAAAGGACATTTTATCAGCGATAAAAATATAACACAAGAGAAACATGTTTTATAAACTGATCTCTTAAGCATAACAATTGTAACTATGGCAACATTATGTTTTGTATTTGTCAGGAATATATTTTGTGCGATATTTATTGGGATCTCCACCATTTTGTCCATGTCTGTTAGCCTCCTGGTCTTTAGCGGAATCAGCAGCATATTCATTGTATCCTTTGTCACTTACTTTCCCAATCATATTTCTCCCTTTTTGAAATGCCGTTTGATAAGCCTCTCTTTCATCACTTAAACACAAGAAAAAATACAGATACAAGTTTAAAAAAAAATCTGTATTACGTATTCTTATTTTAATCAAGATGGACTACTCGTTATCGATTTTTTATAATAAAAATAAATATCACAGATGAACAGGCCTTGCTAGATTAATAATAAAAAATACCATTGTTACTTGCTGTCTGCCATTTTGTTGGTTTATTTGTTTAAGGATGTTCGCTCCTCTGTTTCAAAATAACAATGTTTGTAAAAGACTGTTATAGATTGATAGAATATAAATAAAGGAATTTAAAAATTATAACAAAAGAATAGGTCCGTGATCTAGTTTTTTGATATAATCAATTGAAAATTAATTGGCAGGAAATGGTTCTCTCTAGATTTTTCATACATTTAACATTAACACCTTTTTCCTTTCAAGAACTATTAAAAAAAAGGATTTTGTAAAATTTTGTAAAATGACTTTTAAACTAATATGCAATTTTAAATCATGAAAAGAAAAGTAGGGGTCAGTGGGCAAAATTTTGACAGGCACTACATGGATGAAACAAGAGGATTCAGAATATCTGACAAAAAGTCAAAAACAAGAGGAGCGAACATCCTAATGCATATAAACTTGAAATCATTATTTTTTCAAAATTATTACAAAATGTTTCATCTTGTTATCAATGACTGCGAGTACTCTAAGATCGGAATGATTGCCATTTGTGTTTAAAAAAAATATGCCAAGGTCCGGTCTGACGAACGGGTTATTGTGGTTATTATTTTGTACTGTCCAAGATCAAGGGAAGGTTAAGTGCTCAAAAACATGTTAAACCCCGACACATTGTTTATGAGTCTGTCAAAAGTCAAAAGACAGTAATTCAATAATTGTTTATGGTTGTTAGCTGCCTCATTATTTTTCAGTTTGTTTATTTTACCGATACAGATTGACTACATGTCTTCAGTAAAATGCGAATTCAAATATTTTGTAAGTCAAATCATTTGACAGGGAATTCAAGGTTACCCAGTTTCCATTGGTTAGAATATGCTATGCACTACCAATTTTAGCATTAGATTTTCATCTATATTTGTCATGTTATTTTTAACATGAATGAAATGTCACTTTAATGTATGCATGTAGTTTGAATATTTAATTTTGATTCTTATTTAACTATTTAGCAGATCTATTCATTCAAAATATTCCGGCATCATTATATTTAAATAAGAAGATGTGGTATGATTGCCAATGAGACAACTCTTCACAAGAGATAAAATGACACAGAAATTAACAGCTACATGTATAGGTCACCGTACGGCCTTCAACAATGAGCACAGCACATACCGCATAGTCAGCTATAAAAGACCCCGAAATGATAAATGTGTAAAACAATTCAAACGAGAAAACTAACGGCCTAATTTATGTACAAAAAATGAACGTAAAACAAATATGTAACACATCAACAAACGACAACCACTGAATTACAGGCTCCTGACTTGGGACAGGCACATACATACAGAATGTGGTGGGGTTAAACATGTTAGCGGGATCCCAACCCTCCCCTAACCTGGGATAGTTACATAAGACATAAGAGATAAAAACATAAGAACGAACTATACAAATCAGTTGAAAAAGGCTTAACTCATCAGATAGATACAAACAGAAAACTACACAGAGTGAACGTGGCTTGGTACTTGTATATCCCAACAACAAAAAGACACTAAGTACAGATCTGAGAGACCTCGCAGTTACTGACAGCTAGTTCAAAGCCACTTACAACTAATTAAAAAAATCATGCATCTACGACTAAATTATCAATCCGTACACATCCAACATCCAATGGATGTAGTGTAATGACGTCATAAACAGTCAGAGAAAAACATGACCTTGTGCAATGCCAAGATATAGCATGAATCAGGCCATGTGTTTTCCTCTCTTTTATTCACATTTTGAAAAAATCGTAAAAATTGAAAATATATATTTTGTAACTAACAGAATAGAGTTATGATCTTTTTCTAATTAATGTCGTTGGTTCATGTCTGTCATATTTGTTTTTTTTCGTATTTTTTTGTTTGTTTTGAATTAGGCCGTCAGTTTCTCAATTGAATTGTTTCATATTTTTTCATGTCGGTGCCTTTTAAAGTCGACTATACGTATAGGTTTTTCTCATTGTTAAAGTCCGAACGGTTGCCTTTAAATGCTTACACCCACTTCATTTGAATTTTGGTGGATAGTTGCCTCATTGGTTATCATACCACATCTCCTTTTTTTCATAATAATGACATTTGCTCTATTTCAAAATTATTAACACCATTCATATAGTCTCTCCCTGTTTTGCATTAAAAAATATGACATGGCTATGGCAGAAATATTTATATATGTCCCGATGTCAATTCTCCACTGCAGAACTCATATCCACTCCGTTGGACCGTTCATCATTGTTCATTGCAATATTTGAATGGTGGGACATTATTTGGATTTTATCAGTGTTAATCTTATTGAACCGAGTGGTCGAAGGATCTATAATAGAGTTTTTGCGAAGGGTAATTTTTTATATTTCACAAAAGATATAGATACCTTATATGATTTGCCGCTGCTTTACCACCAGGACCATGTTGTGTTTGCCTTGCAGTTGGCTTTTGCATGAAAGTACGTGTCTGCTCCTTTGGCGCCTTTGCCATCCTTTGCCATTTGTTTAGTGACAGTTTTCATTTCCCTTATTATATATTTATATGTTACTAGAACACATCCGTCATATCGCGGGTCCGTGACTGAATTAAAGTATATAACTATGCGAAAGCCTTATTTTAGTATTAGTATTGTCATCTGATAAAGTCATGCCGATTATAAGATACACAGTTTTCTCTGCTTTCAAATCTTTCTGTTTGAACCCGTCGAACTGGAACTTATCAATTATTGGTAATATTAACTATTTGGAAAACAAAAGGTCCTGGAATGGACGGTATTTTTTAATCAACAGCATTGTCCTATATTAGTTATGAATAAAGTTGAATTCTTTGATTCGCTGTTTTACGTCATGCCTGCTAACAAATTGAAAACTGTACCTATACGCCTTATTTTTAGTCACAGATTTTTAGTATTCGTATTGTTATCTTAGAAAGTCTTACTGATCAAAATACTACAATAGGTAGCAATTTGACAATTTACTAGTGTCAACCCTGTCCCTGTGATTATGACCCGTGTATATAGCATATTAATCCTGAATACACCGTTTGGTGGTGCGCCTGTCAGATGCGGAACGTACAGATAAGGTAATCGGTAACAGGTGAATATACTATTGGTATCGGTATCGGACTCGACCCGGAACTTCTTAATTATTGGCAATATTAATTGCGTGGAAAACAAAAGGGCCTAGAGTGGTGTAATTTTTAATCTACACCTTTGTACTATATTAGTTATATATACAGTTGAATTCTTTGATTCGTCGTTTTTACGTGATGACGGCTGACAAATTGGACCTCGTAATTTTAGTATTATAGATATATCGTATACTCCATTTTAGACATTAGTAAAAGTTCTAGGCAAAATATATATTTTGTTATAATTATTAATTAATTAAGGACAGTCGTTAAGTTCTAGTAATGCTAGGTAATTTTTTTTATACAGTATTACATTTGTTCTTATATTGTTTTACTTGCATCTGTGATTGTTTTATCTATCACCTTGTTTTATCTATTACCACATTAGTGTAAACAATATATTTATTTAGATATACATAAAAGTATTTTTTACACTAACCGCTATCATATAGTGATAAATACGTGTATTCTCGTCCGATACTTTAATGATACGTTTTCATTCCATCAATCAAGATCGTCCCGAATTTGCATGAAGTAATTGCCACTAGACGTTAGGAAACAAATAATCAATCAATCATAAATCCAGATTCAAAACTTACTTATATGTACTGTGCATCTCATTTGCGCCATTAACGTAACCTTTCACATACGCCTTTGCCTCTTTCGTCTCTGCACCACCAATAGCTTCTTTTACTTGATCAATTACACTTGCTTTAGGCTTTTCTTGTTTCTGAACTGACTTTGTCGCCGATGAAGAACCGGATCTACTAGAACTAGAACTCCATCCCACCAACTACCGCCCCTTTTCCGATTTGTGTTTGAAGAACCAGGCTTGGATGAGTCGCTACTTCTAGAACTAGAACGAGAACTTCCGCCTCCTCCAAACCAGGCATGTGTGTCTTCAGCGCAAACAATCAGGAGTACGATGAAGGTCAGTAATAGTGCGCATTTCATGATTAAAATCTATTAACATATATATTAGGTTTTTAATTCAAGTATTTCGTTTGACAACATATCATTGAAGTGAGTAATTACTTACCCTCGTCAATTGCAAAACAAAATAAATGAGAACAACATGAACAAGACACCTTTCTTAAAAGATATGGGATGCTTCGTACTGTCATAAACTTGTGTTAGATATAAGAAGATGTGGTATGAGTGCCAATGAAACAACTCTCCATCCAAGTCAGAATTTGTAAAAGTTAACAAGTTTTTTGTTTATTTATGTGTATTTTATTTTGTTCACTAAACAGACTTTATGATTTCATTTTATATTTATTTATTAGTTTTGTTCATTCAGTTTCTGATACGTTAATTTGGGTTTCAGTTTTTGAGAATTCAAAGAATGATTAAACATATAAGACTCCTCATTAATCAATGGTAAGCGCCACAAAGGTAAGCAAAGGTGAGCGCCACCTAGGTTAGCAAAGGTAAGCGCCACCAAGGTAAGCAAAGGTATTCCAATAATTACTTAGCTTTACTGTATGAGCTAAAGGTTTCGTAAAATATTAAGGTTCTATCTCCTGGCTTTAAACGTTCCTGATAAAAGGAAATTCATATCATCGATTTGAACGCATACTATTTATAAATAAATGTTATCCATGATCATGTATATGACATTTTGAAATTAATTTCTTAAAAAAGCAATTACGATGAGCTTCTTATACGATCAGACAAGTAACAGTGCACAAAACAAAACACTGGAAACGAAAGATTGAGCAACATCCACGATGCACACTCTTTCCCAAAACAAACTTCAGGGAAAACTTGTTATCCTTTTAACTTAGAAATATATACTAAATTTAAAGACAATATAGGTCCTTTTAATTTTACAAGATTAAAAAAAAAAATCCTTACTCCTGCGGATATCGTTATAACAATGGTCGTACTGATAATTGTTCATATTTATAACAACTGAGATCCGTGATATTTTGCGTATCCTGCTTTTTCCCTGTAAAAAGTATCTGTAACGTGACATCGTTCCCGTATCTCTATTTTAAATGCGATCTTTTCTTACGTAGTCAAAGATATTGCAAAAAGCATGTTTGACGTGATAAATAATATAAGTATGTCTAATTTTACTGATATGTTTATTACTATATGCATAACAACTATTGTGGTTGTAGAATTTCATCAATATGTATACAAATGCATTCAAAAAATTGATCCTTAAGGCACTACAAATTGTGTTTTGAAATTGAGATCAAATTACGCATCATTTTCATTGTTCAAAACAAATCACTTGATGGATGTTTATACGAATGAAAGGTGTGGAAAACATATTCTAGATACTATTTGGGTATTTACCAGTAATTCGATGGCTTGATGCTGGAAGGCCGTTTTATCTTACGGTTAATAATGCAAATTTTTAAAACACATGCGAAGGATTTAATTGTTTCTATGTAAAGTTTTTAAAATGATTCATATCTTGGACGCATTAATTTGGAAAAAAGTTAAATTCTTCCAAATATCAAAGGAGAAGTGGAATATACCAAAGGTATATTCAAACTCATGATATTCGAAGACAAACTAACAACGCCCCAAAAAACGAAAAACAACCGAATGATAAACAAGTCTACACAGTACACCGTAAACAGATAAGGACTTAGTTACACTAACCAAATAAAAAACATGGGATTATCGCAGATGATCCGGATGTGTTAGCAGATCCTGATCCAAAGGTGACATTCGTCATGCTAATTGTTTTAAAAACGTTGATAAGTTATATCAAGTAAGTAGGCATAATGTATCAGCTAAATGTCAACTGTCTCTTATATATCCTTAGAGATCACCAAATTTGTTCACTATCAATCTTTAAATAATGTAAAGAAATGTCTCAAACAGGTATACGCTCACATTTCTTCCTCTCTCAATTAGAACTTATATTAGAGCTAACATTGAAGGGGCCTCGTTGTTTTTTTAAAATAGTAGTTTTGAATGGATTTAAGAATTAGGATTTGTATAGGTAAAAACTTAACCTCCTCATTCCAGTGCACTCTATTTTTTCCTCTCTGACATGTGTTATAAAAGTGCAAATCTTAACTTTTAAAAAATGATAACCAATGAGAAATCAAGATCCTATACTCGACGAAATGCAGAATGCCATTAAAGAAGAAATAACCAAAAATCCAGACGAACAACGATAACAAATCCCCTTTTGATTTTCTTCGTCACAGAAAAAGTTCCATATGCTAAAAAGTGATTGTTTTGGTGTACAATTTTGCATATTTCGTTAACAATGAACATGGGGATGAACCATGCTACACAAAAGAACAAATTTAAAGTACATGTATGTTGGTTTTTGTCATTGAAAACATATTTGTTAAATTTGGAGGTACTTTTTCAAGCAGGATGTCGGCATTCCTATTTAGGAACCAACTGTGCGCAACTCCCGGCTAAGCTTTTTCATTTTGATATGGGCTTCTTCGGCCACTCGTAGAAATAAGATCAAAGAAGCTATATCATTTAATGGCACATGCAAATAATAGTTATGTTTTCCAAACTTTACTGATAGGGTCCTATTTATATGTCCTTCTAAAAAAAGATTAAGGAAACACCGAAAACAGCTTCCTGTGCATTATATTTAGATATGTACCTCGAATTAGACTTCGGAGGAGAGTCTATAATAAACGAGACGGTTTCAATTTTGAAATTATAAATTCCTTTACCTTTGCAGCAATATACCAACTTCACCTGCGTAGATAGTAAATATTTCTCAATTCATACAGTATTCAAGAGCTTGCAGCTGCTACTTTTTTTTGGAAAATCTAATCAACAATTTAGAATAAGACATGGTTTGTCATAGAACGTCTTGTCCTTTTTTCAAAAGTTCATTGTACGGTACCAAGAACTTGAAGAAAAATATTCAGTGTCAACACTTGAAACTTGTTGGTCTTGACTTAAAAAGTCTAGGTGTGTATTATTTATGAACTTTTACAGTTTTATCTTTATTTGAATTTGTATGATTAAGTTCCTATTGGTCTTATGACTCTTGCCTTGGGTCTGTATTTGTTATTCTTAATGCGGATGGTTCAAGAGGGATGCGTTGGATGCACACAATTTGTATTGTTTTATGTTCCTTTTGTGTACCCTCGTATGTATAGTACATTTGTACTTTATCAGGATAATCTGTACATGGCATGATGTTTTTATATACTGTACTAGATCATAATTACACACTTTTAGAGAAGAAGTTAGAGTCTTGTTTGCACATTATTATATTAGGCAAAGAAACTGATGTATACAGATCAAATATTCATAAGCTGTTTATATTCATAAATGTTTACACCAGTTATAGATTCAAGGTTGGTAAAATGTTTGTGAATTTAAGAGGCTTCTATGAGTAACACAATGAACACATTAGATACGGATTAAATCGGTATCTATTGACGGTTGACTGTGCAATATTGAACGTTTAACCGATAGTATAACTAAATGTTATACCCAAGAAGTGTTGATGCAATGCAAATTTAATTGACCGAAGCCCAGAAGTAATAACATAAACGGTACAAATTTAATGCACCAGATAGGCATGCATACCATTAATGTCTCTGCACAGATGCTCGAGGCAAACATTTTGAAAATTCAAAACCTCATAAAATCGTTTAAAAGCTGAAAGGACCAAACAGAATCAAAGCTTTGACCAAAATCCGTACAAACAATCAAGGGTTCGAATTGAATTCTCTGAATCATAAACAACTGCAGGATGGTATTTCTCTCGAATCGTAACATCTAAATTAATCCAAAAATGTTGTTCATATCAAACTTATTTGCCATGTTTCTTAAGATTCATTTTGTTGAAAAGCCCTCCTTCTTGCTAATATTTGATACTGAGCTATGTGACACGTATTTTCGTTTTGAATTTTCCTCGGATATCAGTATTGTTGTGATTTTACTTTTTACTTTTACTTTTTAAGAATATAACTTTTACGGAAACATGTACAAAGGCTTTCAATGAAGTTATAGGAACATTTGAGTTATTCGGACAGAAAACCTGATGAAATGACATTAATACTTTTTATGTGTATGATTATTAATATATATTTCGATCGATTTTATATATTTATATTAAAACGGATGTGACTTAAATTAACTAAAAATTTTCACAGCATAAGATCAACTTATGATATTGTGTGTATACGACGTAACAAAGGGTGTATTTTTCTCATAAGTGTTTACTTAGGAAAATCTAAATTAAGCATGTATTTGCGTCATGAGGTTGTTAGGTCAATGAATTATTAAAATACTATATAAACTATGATCTAGGTCATAGAAAAGCGCTATTGTTTGTCATTTTATATTTATAGAAATTTAGTTTTCCCTCACTTAGAAGTACATACCTGCGCATTCGGAAATAATTGATATGTAATTGTCTACTTGAAGTCCGCCTCCGGGTGCAGGATTTTCTTGCTGTGTTGAAGACCCAATGGTGGCCCTCGGCTGTTTATTTACTCCTTGGTCGGGTTGTTGTCTCTTTGACACGTTCCACATTTCCATTCTTAATCTTATAAAAAATGGCAATGCATATAAGCGTGTGCAAAACCTAAAAAAAATAAAATATATTACCTTGCATATCATGGGTATTGATAAGATGAATGAATACTTATGATCATATATACTTGAAACCAACTGATCAAAATGATATTCCCATCTTGCAAAATTTCTGATCATATACGAAGTTATGAAGACGTTGAACTAAGCAGTTCAATTTTAATAATGGTATTACATATTCCGAACCTAGACAAGTTTTTGAAACTCATTCCAATCGTTTGTTGATAAAGTTGAGCATTTGATTTTGTCAGATTATATGAACTTCCACCATTTTTGTAATTTACCTTGGTGTTCGGTATTTGTTTTAAAAGAGAAGTGAAAAATAACATTGGGACTTATTTCATTATATAAAAAAGGCTAGCATTTCAAAATGAAATTATATATATCTGATAAAAAATTTCGTATAAGACTATGGATAGCGTTCGCTGCCATATGTACATGTTCAATAACAACAAAAGTGACGTATGCTGTATTAAAATTTCGATACAATTCAAAATATTGCACCAAATCTAAGAGGAGCGTTTATGAAGGTAATGATAACAAACATTTTCAGATATCTAAAGTTGGTACAAAATCTCAAAATGTCTGGAAGATTTCAATAGGTAGTGTTACATAGACATTACAAACGGCGAACATGGTTACAAGTGCGTTTCGAAATATTGGAGCTGATCTAGTTATTCTCCATAATGAGAATGAAAGCAATTGTCTGATGAAAATTATTTGAATGACTTGTCAGTGGAGCGATGGTACTATTTCGAATGATACTAATTGAAATTCATTTGAACCGAATAATACCTACACACTCTACACACCTTGCTAAATGATGCAATGTTTGGAAAATGAAATGACAAAACTGATTCATTGCATTCATAGTTATATATAAAAGGCGAAAAATTCCAAGATGTGGGTCTGGTTTATATAGGTATATTACAATAATACGTGTTAAAAGGTTGCTACGGCATATGTTAGCTTAACTGGTGCTTATAGCTTCTTCAAGGACAATATTGCAGATCATTGGTTCGAAAGAGGAATATATTTTCATAATACACCAAATAACGAAGCAACCAGGTACTGATTTTAGATTGAATATAAGAAATTCAAGAACCATCATACATATTAATAGATGGAACTAAAACTATTTGCTAGTCCTTGTGTTCAGATGAACCTTTCGCGGTACAAATAACCTGTTGCACATAACTGCCATGTGTGTACCATGATTATTGCAGAAAATAATAAGTGGTACTAGCGATTAGAAATTACTTTTAAAGTAAATTTAACCATATCAAGTGAGATAGGTTATATACGTCAGTATTGTTTGTCCGGACGTCGTCACGGAAATAAAAACTTATGATTTGTAATGTTGACAAAATCCTGATCCCCTCTCACTTAAGGTATTATAATACAAATATGATAATCTGTGGCGCATTATACAAATAAAAGTTCTTATAATTCTTAAAAAATAAATGTTTATGTGCCGTGTTTCTTTAAAACAAAGATATGATCGGACGATGACCTTCCCCCAGCTGATCAAAGATTCCGTGTGTGTTAGAAGCACCTCCGCGCAATACATCAAACATGTTATGCAAACAGACCCAGAACGACTAATGAAGTAAAAAAAAAAAAAAAACAAAAAAACAAAACAATAATAATCCATGGGAAAAAAACAAAATAAATCAAAAATGAAAAATATTTAATATATGTGTAGGACTCTGAACCGCGATGGTCACGTTGATGTGCAATGGTTTTACGCTGATGTGCGATGGTAGCATTGTGACGCTATCTTGTTGATAGATACGCCGAACTGCGATGGTGGTTACGCTTAAGTGCGACGGATTACACCAATCATATTTTCAATGTTTTTCATGCATGATGTAGAAGTCAGTTTCTTTTTTAGAAGGAGCTTTTCGGTTTTCTTTTATAGACATTATCGAGAGTATAACCCGTTTAATTTAAAAAAGTATAGATGAATAGTCATAGCATTTGAAGTGCTCACAGTAACGTAGTAGTGTACTTTATACGTTCATACAATCGTTAGAAATTGACGCTAAAAGTGTTTTTATTTTAAAAGCAGCATTAATTGCAATGACTGAAAAAAATTTGGTAGTTGTCAGAAAGCAAATACTTCTTGGTATGTCAGAACGAAACGAAATAAGCGAAACATGTAGACGACTGAGCATCTTAAGGTAGCTCAATACAAAAGCAACTAAATTTTATCAAAATTTCATTTTCAGCTGATTTTGTTACTTCTTTATGTTCCAAAACCACAGAAGAAAAATTTATTGATACATCTTGCACTGTAAATGAGTTTTGATGATAATTAGTTTTATAAAGAAATGAACGTGTCTGACTGATACAAGATAAAAACATGTCGGCAGTACTTTGTGGTTAATCAATAGAATCATTTGATAGCTTTATGACCACTGACCAGCAATAAAAATAACAGTTATGAAAAAGAGGTGGATAAGGGATTTATGGAAAAATGAAGATAATGAATTCCAGAAAAAAAGTCATTTCTATATTGGAGCTGCCAGGAGAAAAAACAAAACAACCATTTGGAGATAAAGAGGAAATCAAAATATAGTTGTACAGATATTAAACAAATATAATTGTACAACAACTAAAGGCTGATGTTCATACTGGTATTCCGTGAGGAGAAGGTTTAAATGTGAATTATTTTTAAAAGAAAATACAAATCAAATATTTCATTTTCAAACTGCAAAAATGAAAAAAAGTCTACTTTGTGTAAAACACCATATTGTCATTGTATACAATTATGATTTCAGAAATCCCCCACGAGGATCCTCTAGACTGACCAACAGATCATTTTGTGTACACATGCATAACTCACTTTTTTTTCAGTAAAAAAAAAAAATATTATTGTATGTATTAAATGAATAAACCCATATTGAAAAAAAGAAAAAACAATGTGTAATTAAACTTCTGAGATCATAAATAGTAAAGATTTATCATGGTGGGCGGAGTTTTGACCATATCAGTAGCAACTGACTTACAGCAAAGTCAATAATGAAATAACATCTCCTGCCAGATCTGATTTTTGATGCATAGGGTGTGCAATTTCTTCATATATTTAAAATTGCTGAAACGGAATGCTTTCTTACTGGTGAAAAACTAATTGATTTATGATTAAAGGCCAATACTGAACTAACCCCATGGTACATGTGTGAATCATATTGAAGTTAATGAGGTACAAGTAGGAAAATACTGATTTATGCAATTGTGACACATTCATTTTTGTCATGAAAATGTAGTTTTAAATGAAATTAGCTCCTATATAGATGCCTGATTTTCACACATGTTGTTCCTTGTCCAGTTATCTTCAAAACCATGTCTCCGATTTCCAGAAACATCAATAGAACAAATTGTATACCCAATTAGATTTAGTGATCTCTTATGAATTGAGGTTGCAAACTTTATTGAAGAATTACGAAAGAATGAAATACAATAGGAAAAATCTGAGACGTAGTTTTGGAGGTCAAACTGTGTTGTACAAGAATCTATAAAATGTTTTGGGATGCTATGAATAACAAAGAAGCTAATGTCATTCAAGTGTGGACATCACAATATAGAAACTAATTACATAATAACTAATTATGTAATAATCATGTCATAATAAATATCATTGCTTTTTACATAGTTATTTATTTCTCTATTAATATCAAGGTATCCAATGATGACCGAGTTGCAATATTTGTGACTACTCAATGTAGAATTATAGGAATTATTATAAACAAATCGATAATAGCAGGTGTACATATCAACATGTGCGCATTTTGTCTGAAAACTAACGAACCTTGGTAGAAAACTTGGTCTTCTTCCGACCGGCAGTAAAACGCTTGCCAAAGTGGGGCGTCCGTTTGGCTGTGCGGGTTGTACAAGTTTGCTGCCACGTCCGGTCAGAATGTGGACAATAAATCCGATGCCTCGTGTAAAGAAAGTGCCACGCTCTCTGCACGTTAAGAACCCTTGCAACAACTCTTTGAGGGGTCCGTAGGTGGACTGTTGCAAGGCAAAATTTCCGTCCTTATCCAATAAACTCATCATAGATACCAGGATTGAAATTTCATATATACACCAGACGCACGATTCGTCTATTAAAGACTCATCAGTGACGCTCGAATAAAAAAATGTTAAAAAGGCCAAATAAAGTAAAAAGCTGAAGAGCATTGAGAACCAAAAATTCCTAAGAGTTTTGCCAAATACAGCTAAGGTAATCTATTCCTGAGGTAGAAAAGCCTTAGTATTTAAAAAATAATTTTTTTGTTAACAGTTGATTTATAATTACGAACTATCAATGATAAATCAAGTCAACACAGAAGTGCTGACTACTGACTATAATGTACCCTCATTTTCCAGTGGCAGTCCAAATTTCTCCTACCTTTATCCCGGATAGCCTCTGTTACAAGACCTACCTATTTGATTAATTGTTTAACTTATTCTCGTCCTGAACATGCATCAAATATTTGCCACTGGATGTTTTGTTAAATATGAAATGTTTGACTTGGTTACTGATTATTACTTGAGTGTGTATGAGAGAGAGAGAGAGAGAGAAACTTACTGTTCTGGTATATGAACAGAGTTAAAAAGGAGTACCTCGCATTTAACAGACAGAACGTTTAAACTGGAAAATACCAAAAATGGAAAACATTACAAAGGAATTTATTTATTAGGGATATGTCGTATATCTTTGTCAAGTATAAGTTGTATTCGATTTCCTGACGTTGTCACGCAAAGAAAAAATACGTAATGTGATATGATTCATAAATCCAGTATTCCCCAGTTATCATGGAAGTAAAAATATGTAAATGTGTATCCGGGCGTGAAACACTTTGATACTATATAAAGGATGTTATTACTTGACGACAATCTAGCCACATTTTATTGATAATGATAATTGAATTATGATGAATGCTAATGATCATACATACGACGAACCTACTGAAGAGAAAGGATATACACAACTTTCATTCATTTCAGATAATTATCGAAAGTATGATGACCTAAAACCATCAGGCTCGTATCACTCATATTTTGAACCTCAATCAGATCCTAAACCACATCATGTATGCAAAGATGTAAAAATCAAATTTTGGATAGCGTTCACTACTGTTATAATAATAGGATTAGTAGCTGGGCTGACGTACATAGTAATTCAATCTCGTTACAATTCAGTAGCATGTATTAAATCTAATGACAGTGGAAATGTAGGTTTTCGGATATCGGAAATTTGGACAAAATGTCCAAATGACTGGAAGACATTCGATGTATGGTGTTATAAAGAGTTTTCAGAACGTCGAACATGGTTTAAAGCTCGTGATTATTGTCGAAGTATCGGAACTGATCTAGTTAGTGTTCATAATGAAAAGGAAAATAATTTTCTAATAACAAATTTTACACAGACTCATACGTGGATAGGACTGAGCAATTTTCATAACAATGCGAAATATGTCTGGAGTGACGGAACAATTTTGAATTTTACTGATTGGGAAGAATCAGAACCGAATGACTTCAATAATAACGAGAACTGCGCCCAACTTCAAAAACCTGCCTCTCAAAAGTGGAATGACAACAATTGTTTTATGTCGTTGAGATTTATATGCAAAACGCAAATTTATCCAAGATGTGGGCCTGGAGATTCGTTATATTACAATAATTCTTGTTATTCAATTAATACAATACTTGATGTTGATTTTACAGACGCCCGTACATTTTGTAGGAACCATGGTTCAGATTTAGTCATAATTGGTTCTAAAGAGGAAAACAATTTCATAATAAGGCAAACTACTAAACACCAAGGTGCTGATTTTTGGATTGGATTACAGAAACAAAGGAATCAGACATACAGATGGATAGATGGCAGTCATCCTACGTACCTAGCATGGGGTGTAGGTGAACCTAAAGCAGATAATAATTTATGTGTCAAGTCATCTACCATGTATGGAAATTGGGAAGGTGACAGTTGCAGCAATAAAAATCGGGTTGTTTGCGAGAAACGATTACTAAGTCCTTTGAAATGAGTAGAAACATCACTAGTTTGAAAGCTGAATATTTGTTAAAAGTTTGGATAATCAAAAATTATTTATACTGATGAATACTTGTTTTTATTTTACTTAAAACCATATGAAAAGTTCTCGCTAAGTGATCACAATATGACGCATCAATGGGATAAAAAGTTGCTTAAAATAATACAACAAAAAAGTTATTTAACAAAGACTGATAGGCGAACACAATGTTGGTATTACACTGTCAACACATATTAATTTTGTCTTACCTAATATTAAGTAGGCAGGCTTATTTTGGTTTATCAACCTAGTTGCGTTTATATATCGGAGATACATCATTATCAGATAAATAGACCTGTTAGAAAAGTTGACACTACGACTGGCGCTTATGTTGGATGGAAGATGAATACAATATGATGTGGGGACCATCTCAATAAGTACAAATACTGAATATGTTTGTAACCTGTTTGGGCCTGTTTGATACCGCTGAGATAAATCTTAAACAATGTATTCATTAAAGTACGTAGGAGAAGATATTTTTTTAAAACCAGGAAAGGTTCTATAAATACAATTTTAAATAAATTAATATTAGTCTTGTGAATGATTTATCTTGTTTCAACATCTTGATAAATAAGGTAAAGGGTGTAATCGTATTTTTAAGGAGGCCGTGATCACGGATTAGAAAAAAGTAATCCGTGATATAAGAATTGACAATTCGTGATCTCAAATATCTTATCTATGATCTAGGATTGATTATCCGTGATCTCGGATTTTTTTTTATCTGTGATCACAGATTGATAATCGAATAGTTCAAAGCTAGCTCAGAGCCACCAACAACTAATAAATAAATCAATGTCCCCTGATACATTTGGTAGCCGTTGTTTTTTACTTTGAGTTATTTTCCAGGAACTGCGAGTGCTCTCATATTGGTATATTTTCAACCGATTTTTATAGTATGTACTTATGTTTTACTGTTACAACTTGCACCACTGTTTGAGGTTAAGAGGAGGGATGAGGGCTCACGAACATATTTAACCCTGCAATATTCCGTATGAACCTGTCCCACACCAGTAGCTTCTTATTCAGTAATTGATCTTTGTTTTAATTTGAATGCGCACTGGTAGTGAACACAGCAAATAAAAATAAGTAAACAGAACACAAACCCCCCTCCAAAGCTCATCAGTTATAAGACTAGAAAAGTGTCCACGATTTTTGTTTCTATACATCATAATCAAACGTCTTTGGAAAGGTTGTATAAATTTTCTATTAATTTTGATTCTAGGAATTAAAAGTTTGAACGACATTGAAAGAAAGATAACAAGAATGTGTCCAAAGTACACGGATGCCCCAATCGAACTATCATTTATTATGTTAAGTGGACCGTGATATTGGGGTCAGAACTCTTTTTTGGCATTAAAATAAAAAAGATCATATCATAAGGAGCATGTATACTAAATTTCAAATTGATTGGACATCAAACACCACCTTGACTAAACACTTTAACCTGAAGAGGGACAGACGGACGAACGAACCACAGGACGAACGAGCGAACAGACGAACTGACACACAGACCAGAAAACATGATGCCCATAAATGGGGCATAATAAATGGGTCAATAAAATAACTTTGCTTCAGTTGACATCTGAAAAACTTAGCTTCAGTTGACATTGTTTCCCCTAGATTCAATTTTATACCCTTTAACATGTTTTCCTTAATGTAATTCAATCGACCCTTTGAGTCCCATTGCCATCATGTAAAATAACATTTGTCTGCCTTTCCGATTCCAACGGGTTTTATCCTTTCGCCAACAAAAATCGAGGGGATCTTGTAACTATACCCTCGGTCTGTCTTTCCGTCCGTAACACACTTGTCGACAATTTATATTCAATATATTCCTGAATTTTGACCATATGTGTTTCATAGATATTAAATCCATATGAATATCTAGAACCCTATTAATTTTCAACGTCTCAGTTCGAATTTATTTGATATCCTTCTTAACACTCTAGACTTGTCATAGTTTGCCATATTTTGACTTAACTTGGCATATACTTAACCTTAATGAAAATCCAGACCTCAACTCATTTTCAAGTGCATAGTTCAAAGGTCAATTGTTACACCATATACGAGATTTCAAATTTGTTAAGACGGTAAACACCGAAGGTAAAAAAAAATTGTAAAAAAGATAAATAAAAGAAAGTGTGAGTTTCGACGCAATCAGCCGTTTTGAGACAGTCAGAGTCGTTTAGAACTTTATGGAGACAGCAAAGGAACGAACTAAAACAGTTTAATTGTGTGCTGGACTTTTCGGGAAACATTAAACAAATGTTACCCAATCATACAATGCTATGTTATTATGCAAGTGGACAACAAAACCCCAAAATTGTTTTTAAAATAAATCATCGAGCATTCATTTTGAGTAAAAAGGGATTTGTGTTTTCCAAAATAGTTTTTTTATAATTCTTATTTTTGTTTTAAATTGTACCAGAATGAAAGCAAAACGATAGTTTGTTTCCATTGGGAGATCAAGCGGGCCAAAACCCTTGTTCCTTTATTTTTGCAAAAATTGGCTGATTCTCAGAATAAAATTAAAAAAACCCACTTTTTTCACAAAAGGTAAAGATTTGCCATATGCACACATACAATTACACGTAGGGTTATAATTATCTTCAATTTACAAATGTACCACTTAATTGATTTTAAAATACACATTTAATGATTTATCGATTGATCATGTCTTGCACACTATAAATAACGTTTTTCAGTGGCCATACAGGTAATATGAAAACGAAAGAGTATTTATATTATTGGAAATTACCTCACATCATATTGTACTCATCTCTCATCCATCACGAGCGCAAACAGTAGTATCGACTTTTGTTACACGTCTAATACTAGTCCTCATTCATATCGGCCCGTGGAATGCAATGATTCCTATATGAGCTATAGGATTTATTGAATAGTCACTGATTCTTGTTTTTTTTTATATCGTATTATACATATTGAATAAGTTTGATAAGATTGTGTCTTATTCTTAATGCTCAGTAAACCACTTTTAGATTGTATCCAATGGATAAATTCAACAACACCTTCTGTTAACATGATGATTTTTTCTGTAAATGATCGGAAATGTTCTAAATATTCTGCCGAATTTCACCTATACGAACTTATTCTAAATAAATCAAATATAAACTGAAACAACTGTACTTTCCTAGATTTAAAATTTTCAGTTTTACACGGCAATCTCTATACAAAAATGTATAACAAAAGAGACGATTTTATCATTATGTTTTTTTTGTTCGGCGATGTTCCATTTACACCATGCCTATTATGGTGTTAACAGTATATATCATGTTTTAATGGGGATTTAGATTATAACACAATATGACTTCTGTACTCCTATTTTTGACATTTCTACCTATTATGTCTGTTTGTTTTGTTCACACATCGTTGTCAATATAATGGAATTCTATGCGACTGTCATACTAGAGTGAAGTTTAGCTAGCAATAAAACCAGGTTTTATCAATCATTTTCTACTTAAGATAATACCTGTATGAAGTCAGGAATATGACATGTGTTATCCATTCTTTGAGATGATTGAGCTTTTGATTTTGCCATTTGAATACGGACTTTCTATTTTGAATTTTCCTGTGAGTTCGGTATTTTTGTTATTTTAATTTTCACAAGTCGCTCGCTTATTTCGTGTATGTTTTAGATTTTAACGAACGTAATCTATGTATTTCTTATCAAGTCAGAAATCGTATAAATCCTCACATAGATACAATGATTTGTTTTCGAAGGTTGTTTGATCCTGTGAAAAATCCTTTTACACGGTATAGAACATCATAATGTTAAAGGAGATGTTGTTAACCTATCCCGGAAATATAGATACGTTCCGGGTAAACTTATTCCATTGAATAATCCTATGACTAAGTGATATGTATTTAACATCTTGATCGTAAAAGATTTTTGTCTATATAGAGATATCAATGTCAAACTGAAATCTTCTCTTTTGAAATTAATATTAGATTTTTTAAGAGAGAGAGAGAGAGAGAGAGAGAGAGAGACCACAACAACAACTTTTTGAAACAAAGCAAAGGAAAAACATATCTGTTTCACGAAGAAAAAGGAGATTGACAAATTGAAACAGCATATCAAATACCTCTGTCAATATTGAAAGCAGTATAGTATATGGAGAATTGAAAATGATCAGAAAGCACAAATACTGATGCATATCAGCGAATTAAGAAGATATAAAAAGATGTGGTATGAGTCCCAATGAGATAGCTCTCCATCCAAGTCACAGTTTGTAGAAGTAATCCATTATAGGGCAAAGTACGGTGTTCAACACGGAGACTAGGCTCACATCGAACAGCAAGCTATAAAGCCCTGTTAACAGTATATCAGACACCTAGTTTTATCAATATACCAGAACTATGACAAACTGTCACACACGTGACAGGTTAATATGACAAACTGTCATACACGTGACAGGTTGAGCTAGCTATAGTCATATACAAAAATGTTTAACCAGCTTTTTTCTTTGGATCCTTTCTTGATTTTATCAGTTGATGGACTTCTTGGTTAAAGTAGCTTGCAATTGAAGGTTGATAGTTTTTGTTTACAGCGATACGGATTAATATTAGTTGATATGAATTGCATATCGACATAGAATCCCAAGTCCTGATGCAAAACCCGCTGCAAAATCCCATAAATGTATATTTCATTTTGTAGACAACGTATTTTTTTCTAACGTTGCTTATGAAGGCGTTTTTGAAGCTGAGTTGAGCATTTACAAATCAATCAAACAATCATCATTTTCCACAGCTAAAACTATATTTATGCAACAATTACTTATAAGGCAATACACATGACTCACGTTTTGTAAGCATATAACTTATCCCTGGCACTTATCCTTACCATAAAATAGTATCAGATAATGAACGTAGATTTGTGAATAAATACGGTAAGCATATGATTACCTCCCAGTAAACTCAAACAAAGTTCAATTAGCAAATAAGTAACATAAATGGAAATATGTGCAAATATATGCAAGACTTAAGCCTGATGATTGGATATATTACAAGCAGTCTTGCTATTCAATTGATTCATTACTTGTTGTTCCTTTACTGGATACTAAAAAAATCCAAAGATCCTTTAGATAACATACAATCTATGACTCTTTCCTCTTGTAATAGTATTAAAACATTTGACTTTTCTACACTTTACACAAGTATTTCCCATTCATAACTTAAGACACATTGAAAGAGTTAGTATTGCTTTGTTTCGTAAAAAGGAATGATCAACGTAAATACAAGTATATTTTCTTAGGGAAGGATAAATCCTACTTTGTAAAGAATCACTCTGATTCAAACAAATATTTCCTGAAACTGACATTATCAAGATGCTTGATTTCTTGATTGACAACATATTTGTTACTTTTGGAGGACGTGTTTTTTCACAGACTGTCGGCATTCCAATTGGAATCAATTGTGCCCCTCTTCTTGCCGATTTGTTTCTTTATTATTATTCATACAGGAACTTCGAAGGAAGAAATACAAGAAGTCAGCTATATCCTTTAACTTTACTTTCCGCTATAAAGATGATGTTCTATCACTAAATAATTCAAAATTTGGTGACTATGTTGAACGCATCTATCCCATCGTACTAGAGATAGAGGATACAACTGATACAGTTAAGTCTGCCTCATATATTGACTCATATCTAGAAATTGACAATAAGGGTTGGTTGAAAACAAAACTTAATAAATAAGGAAATTATTTCAGCTTCCCAATTGTGAACTTTCCATTTCTATGTAGCAACATTACAGCAGCGGATGCATACGGAGTTTATATCTCCTAATGGATACGATATTCCCGGGCTTTTATTTCTATCATGTTTTCCTTGATAGAGGGTTGCTGCTCACAAGAAAGCTATAAAACCAACAGTTCCAAATTGTGAAGAGAAAATCATCCCTTCGTAAATTTTACGGATGTCATCACGAGTTGGTGACTGTTATGGAATAATCGTTTCATAGTTGATATGTTCCTTATGTCGTAATTACTCAATTCAAATTCAACTTTGAAAGCTTTACTTTATACAAGGTTTCAACACTTTCAAAAAGTTGCTGAAAGCAATCCAACAGAACTTTCCGAAGTTTTAATCTCGGACGTGCACTCAACTTTAATTGTGTTCACTGTTTATGCAATGTGCTTGTAATTTCAGCGGTCAATATTTGTCTCTCTGTCTTAAATCCAAACATCCTTTTAACGTACTTTATAGGATACCACTTGCTAATCTAGTATTATTGTCACATTGAGTACAATTATCATTATCCGAAAACATATTATTCTTATAAAACTGTGGGACATACGTCGCAGAGACAGCGACTAAACGACAGAAACAGTTAAGATAAAAGAAGTCAATACACAGTTTTAATAAATACATCTGTACATCGAAAATTAAACATGTTATAGTAGATTTGAAAGCATACATTTGTAAAGTACGATTAATACTTGCAAGATAACAAGTTGGGGACACTAGTTCGTTCAGCTGCCCTTTCAAAGTTTTTCAAAGTTGTTTTTTTATTATAAAGAGTTTCGTTTAATTATCTAAGTTGAATTAAGTTCATTCTTTATAAAGCCTAAATAATCCGTAAACTAGAAAGATTTATTAAAAAATGGGTTATAAACTACATCCTCGTTTCGGAAAAACTCAATTTCAGGTGACTGAAAACAGAGTTTCGTTTCACATTGTCAAATTGTAGGGTATCTACAAGTAAACCTTTGTAGAGAAAGAGCACAGTTTTATTCTTGTCAGTACTTATTCAATGTTACTAACGAAAA
The DNA here is from genome assembly GCF_965363235.1 of Mytilus galloprovincialis. NCBI lineage: Eukaryota > Metazoa > Mollusca > Bivalvia > Mytilida > Mytilidae > Mytilus > Mytilus galloprovincialis. The sequence goes on along the minus strand of NC_134844.1, from coordinate 35,081,259 downwards.
ATATCATCTCAGCAAATCTATTTGATATTAATGATTTAACATTTATTAATTAATATTGTCTGATCTGTGACTACGCATTCATTGTTTTATGGACGATATCACGGAAATGAAAATTGTAATATGAAGTGCTGGATAAAACCTTATCATCACATTAGTCATTAAAGTACAAATATTATAACCTGAGTAGTATTGAACATTAAAATAGTTTATTGTTGTTGTTGTCTTTCTTCATCCACTTGTATCTGTTGTCCCTTCATACCCTTGGTATTTTCTGACTCTATATATCTATAACTTTGAACTATGTCATAAATTTTCAGTTGCCTAAAAAACAAACATGCTAATATCTTTTTAGTTCAACACACAAATTCACATGTCATATATGTTATAGATAATGCATATTTTAAGGTTTTTCTTGTCGTAGAACACACCGACGGGTGTCAGGATTGATAAAATGAAAGACCGAAAGTAGGGAGGTCTTTCTTTGGGCAATCCTGACACCCCGAGGTGTGTTCTGTAAGAAAAAAAAAATTAAAATATGCATTATCTGACTTATATACCGTAAAAAATATCATTTTTTATAAAGATTTAAAAAAAAAAAAAAAAAATAGCATCCTTTTTTTACCGACGACACTAAAGTAGGATATTCCTTTCTAATGCGCTTAGGTTTTAATACGCCCTACGGCTCATTTAGAATGTGAAATAAAACTCACTAATTCATTTAAATATAAACCATTGAAAATATCATGATCCATATACAATAAAAATATTACTGTAACTGCATGAAGAAAGACACAAATGAATTGCTATCATTCGATAACGGTGTATGACAAATACAAGACACATTGTAAGTAATTTATTATACCAACTTAGTTTATGGAAAAAGGGTAGGGGGATATTTTTTTTCTATTTGTTATGACATTTCGATCGAGAAAAAGGTATTATTTTTCAACAGTTTTAGTTGAATCGAATGAAATATTCAGAAAGATTGTCTTTTGAATAGCAATACATTTTTAAACAGATAATAAGGATATAATTATATACCATCCTCACCCGCCACTTTTGTGTGCTACGTGAATGTTATTCTTTTATTAGTTGATAATTTGATAGAGTAAAAGATATACATAAATTTAAAAAAGTTAAGAACTGACATGAAGACGAATATACATACATATATATATAACTTTATTTCCTCTTTTATAGAGATTTGGTGTACATGAAATATATAAATTAGAAAATAAAAAAACAAAGAATTAAAGTCACTGTTTAAAGTTAATATAAGAAAACATGAGCACCGTCAATAATATTGATAACGGACACATCTTCTATCGATTGTAGAAATCTCTGCAGATTTTTTCAACGTGACGACCACAAGTCTTAGAGATAAAAGTTAATTTATCATTTTCTAATTCATATGACGTATTGCAAGAGATAATTGTTGTTGTGAATTCATGTGCCGAAAGACTGTCCATAAAAACACTGAACTGAATGGGATTAACGTTAATGATGCCCTGCCAAATAAATACATGTAGGTCACATCATGATTTCCTATTCAGTGTTTATCGTCCTGAACATGCATGACATATGTGCCACTGGACTTTAAGCAACCAGTAATTAATCAACCTATTCAGTGTGACTCCATAAGATTTTCACCAAATCTTACACACGAATATGCTAAATCTGGCTTTATTTTATAAAAGTCTACATTAAAATTCATATTAAAATATATGAGAATGTCTCTGTATTGGAGCGATAAATCGTTATTTGTTTCTAAAATAAAAATGGGGCAATGACATTTTTATTACACCTATCATTGATTGAACTTTAAAAATTAATTCTCAAATCGGCAACAAAAAACTATCAGACGAATATGATTTTGAAGGAGCATATTTAATTGAAACATGGTATCGTCCGGGTTGATTCTGAAAAAGAATGACCTAGGGTTCTAAAAGAAAATAACTCCATATAGGTATATGATTATTCGTAATAATCAATTTTACGCTATTGTGTGTATTTAATGAAAAACAATGCTAAGCTGGTTTTTTTTTTTATTTATTTTATTTTATCAAAACACAATACATAATCATAATAATATACAAAGGTATATAAATTATTCTTTACAATGCAATTAATACAATTACAGATAATTATAATTAAGTTAATTTTGATACTTCTTACAATTACTTATTCTTAAGAACAGTTTGAGTTTCCTGCTGCAAACTAATTTGCCTATGTTTTGTTTTATTTCTATAGTAAAATTTTGAAGAAGAAAAAAAAATTGATAGAGAAAAATAAAAGAAAAAAATCAAAAATTTGTCAAAAGATCAACAAAAAAAAAAACAAAAAATAATCTAACAAAAAAACAAATACAAATTTGAAATTTTTTGAAAAAAAAGAAGAATTGGTAATATGTGGTTTGCTCTATATATTCATTAGCAAATTGAAAAAACAAAAGTCTCATGTATTTGTGTGATTGTTCTCAGTAGAAACACAAAAAGTGCCAGCTATTTCATTCTCTCTCAAACTGTTCCTGTTTTTGTTTGTAAATAGCTACAGTTTTTTCAGTACAGTACAGATCATTTAACTTATGTTTGAGTGCCTGAAGTGATAGAACTTTTTTCAAACATCGACTTTAATAAATATAATATTTAATACAAAGGAATATCTTATTTTGTACAATACAGTTTCTAACATCAAAAATACCGAATACAAAAGTCCTACAATTATAGTTAAGTGTTACGTGTGCTGTAGATGAAGTCCATGTATCAAAATGTTTTAACAAAATTTGTACTTCTTCACATTCCCACAATAATTGTATAATGGTTTCTGGTTGTATATTACAAAAAGTACAAAGAGGGCTTTGTACAAGTTTGATCTTTTCCAGGAAATAATTAGTAGTCAAAACTAAGTGGTTTATCCTGTATTGGAACCACTGTGCTCTACTATTTGTAGTAGTTTTAAATGGAAGTGTATTAATGAGTTTCATTTCATCAATGGTGACACCAAACTTTTCCATAATTTTCATTTTATTTGTTGGTGCCGTAAGATTTTTTTTCTCAATATGAGGTACATATCTTTAGAACATTTTTTATGTTTAAAAAAAATCTTGATATTATTAGGAATGCTTTGGTAACAATTCTTAATTGGAGATGTAGCATTTTTAACACAATGTTGTGAATACTGTTAACACAATTTATTAAGCCATAATATTTCAGAAAATCTGTTCGTATTTGATACACCTTCTGGAATTCAGTCAGAGAAAAAAATTCTCCGGCTTCATCTAATAAATCATTTACAATGTGTACACCTTTGTCATACCAGTCTTTGTAGAAAACAACATCATTTTCTATTTCAAAATTTTCTCATTAAACCATAAAGGCATATTCAAAAAATATTCCAATGTATATTCAATATTTAATGCAACAATTTCTTTCCAGGCACTCAAAACATCTTTCCAACATGGATTTGTGCATACATTCATACTTTTTTCTATGTTTTTGACACCTGTATTTTCTAATAAATCAGAATCAATCCCATAGAAAGCAAGAGTTTCCTGTAATTTTTTATTATTGATCAACCTTCTAACTCATGTACATTTCAGTGATTTTATGAAAAGTTTCAAACAAATCATTTTTAGACCACCTTCAAAATAATCTTTCAATAATGTTTTTCTCTACACTTTATCAACTGTTTTTTGCCAAACAAAACTATAAAACAAATTATCAAGTTTTTGAATAAATCTGGAGTCTGGATTTGGCAATGATGAAAACAGATGGATAAGCTTTGGTAATGCCAATGTTTTAACCACTGTTATACGCCCAATTAGAGTTAAGTTTCTCTTGCTCCATTGCTTTAAAAGAGATTCAATCTCCAATATTTTTTTATCATAATTCAATCGTTTAATCTTTGATAAATCTACATCAAAGTCTATTCCAAGGTACGAAAAATTATGTTTACCCCATGACAAGTTTAAGCTAGTACAAAGTTCATTCTGACTGTATTTCATACTGCCAATCCATACAACCTGGGTTTTACTGTAGTTAATTTTTAAACCTGAGATTTCCGAAAAATAATTAAGGTCTTTCATGCTTTGCAATAGAGATTCTTAAGATCCATCTAAAATAATAGCATTATCATCAGCAAATTGAGACAATTTATTTTCAATACTAACAGATTTTAACCCTTTTATTTTCTTATTGTTGCAAAGCTTAATAGCTAGTATTTCAGCACACAATATAAACATATAAGAAGAAAGCGTATCGCCTTGTCTACAACCCCGTTCAATGTTAAAAAAATCTGATAAATTACCCCCTTGGTTTACAGCTGAATTAATATTAGAGTACAAAATTCTCACCTAATTACGAATAGATTGTCCAAAATTGAAAAAATTTAATACTTTTAATCCCATGATAATGAGTCGAAGGCTTTTTCGAATCGACAAATAGGAGAAGTCCTGGTAGGTTGTTTTCTTCTGCAATTTGCATCAAGTCATATAACAATCTTGTGTTTTCTCCTATAAATCGACCTAGAACAAAGCCAGTTTGATCAGGATCAATCAAATTTCCCAATACTTTTTTAAATCGATTAGCAATAACCCCTGATGCAATTTTGTAAGAAGTATTTAGGAGAGTAATTGGTCTCCAGTTTTTAAGAAACTGTCGTGGTTTGTCTCCTTTAGGTATACATGTCATTATACCTTGTCTCTGTGTTACAGAGAGTTGACCTTTTTCAAAACCATAATTTATGGATCTTACTACAAATGGACCAATTTTCCCCAAAAAAAAACTTTGAAAAATTCAGCTGTAAAACCTGATGATCCTGGACTTTTATCATTTTTCATCGCTTTTAACACATTTGATGCCTCATGTAGACAGATTGGACCCTCTAGATTATCTGACTCCTCATTTGTTAATTTGTTAACATTGTATTTATCAAAAACATCATCAAAATTCTTAATCTTATATGTAACAATATTTTTTTTTGAGTACAACTCTAGATAAAAAAAATTAACCTCTTTGAGAATATCTTTTTGATTATTAATCATTTCTCCATCATCTTTTTGTACTTTAGGGATAATTTTATACGTAAAATTTTTAGATTCCAAATTACAACAATATTTACTAGGTTTTTCACCTTCTGAGATCCATATTGCCTTGGGTCTTAGTACACTCCCTCTTAATATTTTCCCCCTAATGTCTTTAAGCTCTTGTATTTTTTCCTCAAGACTCTGAAAGTCAGTATTGCTGTTAATATTTTTTTCTGCCCTTTGAATCTGTTTTGTAAGATTTTCTACTTTGTCCCTCTCTTTTCTTTTCTTGTAGCTACTAAATGCTATAGTTTTACCTCTTATTTCCATTAACAAGGTTTCCAAAAATAATTGATCATAGATACTTAACAAAAAATCTGAATTATTAATGTTCTGCTTTTCTGAAAGTGGTATTGCAGAATACTGATTTTTTATCTCTTTAATTTTTACATTTATTGTGTCTAAACATTCTTGGTCAGATAGCAATGAATTATGAAACTTCCTTTTCCCCTTTTGAAATCATTAAATACTTAATGCAAAACCAAGATGGAGTGGTCTGATCGATAGCTAGATTCTATATATGAATCTTTTAAAGAAGGTAATAACACATCAGATATGAGAAAGAAGTCCAGCCTTGACTGTTTCAGTGGTGACTTTTTTCTCCAAGTATAACGTCTTTTATCCGGATAGAGTTCTCTGTATGGGTCAACCATACTTTGATTATCCATAATTTCCAATAATTTTAACCTGGCTTTTGGATTGTTTACATGTAAGTAATTTTAATAATCTATTTCAGGATTAAGCACAAGATTAAAATCACCAAAGATTACAAAATACTGATTCTCAAAATCTTCAATGATATCTGATAGTTTTTCATAAAAACCTGGATCGTCCATATTTGGACCATAAATAGCAATTAGAGTTATCTTATGATTTTCAATTGTAATGTCTAATGCAAGATAATTTCCATATAAATTCTTCTTTCTCTATGAACTTGAAACTCAAAAATTTTTTTGAAAAAAATTGCTACTCCTCTGGAGTTTGATGAAAATGAGCTAAAATAGCATTTGTATTCCCATAGGTTTTTAATATCATTTTCTTGTGATGGAGTAAAATGAGTATCTTCTAAACAATATATATTACAATTTTTATCTCGCAAGTAATCAAAAATATCTCTTCTTTTACCAATATCGCCTAAACCCTGGCAATTTACTGAAAATGTTTTAATACCTTCCATAATTCTTATACATTGTCAAATATATGATATAGAGCAAACATAGAGACCAAATATATATCAATATAAAAATTAAGACTGAAGGCTAAAAAGTAAGACAAGATACACAGTATCTTATGTAACCGGAATTAAAAACAAAAAAAATTGTCCAACATGGTCACCACAGTATTGTTACACATTTGGTGCTTTGAACCTTTTTCACTAATTATATACAAAGATTTTAAAGACTGTGTAATAAGTCTTTGTTTTAAATTGTGTAGTACACAGTTTTGTTATAAAATAATTGTCACGACTTTCTTTTTACCATATCTTAAACAGTCTTTCCCTTTGGTAAACTAAGGGAGATAACCACAATATTATTATATACACATATTGCATATTTTATGTGAAAATAGTCTATTTTAAATCAATCTAGCGTTTTAGATTAAATATTGGTTTCAAATTAAACACACAATCTTTTTTAATTATATAAACATGATATAATAGAAATAAACAACCAAAAGACCCATATAATAATGATATGACAAATTTAACACAAAATTGTACTATTCAAATGTTTATATCAATAGTTTCACTGTTAAAGTTGAAGATATTTAACTTTCACCATTTTCGTTGTTTACATCTTTAGTTCTTTCATATTCAATTCTGTAGCTTATATCATCAAAAATGTCAAAAATAATTTGGAGTTCATCTTTTGTCTTCCCAAATACAGATCCATTGTAATAGTATGCTACATCAATGTATTTATGGTGTCGTAGTACCTTCAGTAGATCTCTATTTTTGATGGTAATGTCATCATACAATTTCACATGGTTCTTCATTTGTTTCTTTTTTCCCATAATTGCTGTTTTTAGATCACTATTCACCACTTTAACAATCACTGGCGGTACTCCAGGTTTGTACGACCTCAGCCTGTGTATTGCCACTATATCTCTTTTCTAGCTTTAAATCTAGGTCATCTTTCACTGTTTTCAAAAAAGACTCTCAAAGATTTTCATCATTTTCTGTCTGAAAGTTTACCATCTTGATGTTAAATTTTCGAGAATATTGCTCGTTGTAATTAGCCATTGACACGGCTGAATATGATTTGTTCATAGTATCCTCCATTTCTATTGTTATACTATTTAATATAATATTTTGTTCCTCTAAACGATTATTTAAAGTACTATTTTGGGATTTCAATAGCTGAGTTTCTGTGTTTTGTTTATTAGTTAATTCTGTTACTTTGTCATTGACTTTTTTAATCTCATTCTTTAGAGTTCCTAAAAGTTTTTCTACAATATTTGTAACAATCTGTTCAATGTCTGATTGTTTAACAAGATTTTCCAAGGCTTTTGATAAATCATCTTTCTTTATTTTATCCTTCAAATCACTTTTTATTTCCCCAAGGTCTTTACTAATACCACTAAAATCTGAGCTGAGATTCATACTATTGTCACTTTCTTCACTCTTCTCAACATCAGACAACGTTCGTTTAGCTTGTTTTGAGGCCTTCTCACCAGATTTTACCTTTCCTTCTTTGTGGTCTTTATTCTCTATATTCTCTTTGTTGGTTGAATCCCTCCTTGGGGCAATAAGTGTTTGTACTGTCTTATTTAAGTTTTAATTTAAATTGTGTCTAGGCATATTGACTCTATAAACAGTTTTTACAATCCTTTAATTTCACACAGAAAAACACTAAAAATGCAAATATAAATCCAAATGCAGTATTTTAGAGAATAATACAGCTAAATCCTGTAGAGGATCATAAATATGTAATTTTCCAATAGCAACGAAAACACCAAAATTGAGGAGCTGTAATTAATGTGTCACACTCTTGGCAGCTATGTTTTTGTTCCAAATAATGCTAAGCTTGGTAAATTGTTAAACAGCTTTTATTGCAATAAAGATGATTTAATTGTTTCAAAGAACTGCAATTTATTAATCTACCTGGTAATAATTTTGTTGTTAGGCTTTGTAACTTTAAATTTCTGCTGATGTAAACATGTGTTTAAAACAAAAGAGTGAGGTCTAACTAACAACAGGATACACGCATTTGTTATTTGAGCCAATCTGATGTTTTGATACAGCATATGCATACCTGTTCGGATAAGTGATAGACAACACACAGTCATGTCATTTCATGTATTTCCTTTCTTGAAGTAAGAGAGATAAATCGCGGAACTTAATACGAACGTGGTTTATCCCGAATTCTGCTAGAGGGTTGCGATTACGTATACTCCGCCTTAAACACATTTTTAAAATTCTCATTAAAAAAATCACTTGTTATAATAGCGTATATATAAATATATATATATCAATATAATAGTAGCGTATGTATTAAAAATCAGACATACAAAATAATATAGATACATGTAATCTTACGAAACAAATCTTTTGTATTGATGAGCCGAATTAAGATATCGTATAAGGTACAACTTTTAGGAATTGTGGTTCTTTGATGCCCTTCAACGCTAAACTTGTTTGGCTTTCCAGCTATATTATGATATGAGCATCAGTGATGAGTCTTATGTAGACTAAATGTGCGTCTGGCGTATAAAATTTTAAGCCTGGTACCTTTGATTACTAATTAGATAAAAAATCAAAATCAACAATGTATGCAAATTAATTGAAATGGTGATAACTACAAAAATGAAAATCGTGTTGTAGAAATGTAAAAATATATCACTAGAACCCTTTACTTAATATGAAACATGTGAAATAAAAGACAACCTATAGTTTTTGAAAATTTCAATGATAAGTTTTCGTAAATATTTGATAATAAATATAGTTTTTTATTCCGAACAGTACAGCGTATAGAATATATATCTTACATTACTTTCTGTATGCATTAGTGTAGTATTGATTACAATGATTATACAAAATAAACATATGAGGAATAAATGATTTCTCATAAAGTGACCGCAATTAGATGCAATGTTACTGAACGAAGGTACTTACATATTTCAACTAATAGCAATGGAATGATTAGGCGCTGAAAACCTTACAACGAATAGACTTGAGCGCTAACCATATCAGTAGCTTGTAAAACATGCGACAGAGAACGTAATAAAACAATCAAACTAAAAAATTCAAGTGTTGTAGAATACAAACAACTGTGTCGTAATAAAAAAGAAAAGACAACAAATTACTTAAACGAATATTACAAATTTTCTACGAAAAAATTAAGATTGAACATTCGAGACTAAATTGTAGGTGGGAATGAGTCCAGAAAGGTCAAGCAGTAAATTCTTAAAAGTGAAGGGTTTTACATTGTAATCAGATTATTGCCTGTTTATAGTAACAACGAAAAGGAAACATTTAAAAACTAATAAAATGAAAATAAGTGTAATATTTTGTGTAAGTATTGCGTGGCACCTTTTGGTCATAACTTGGGAACAACTGTGGTTCCATTAGGAACCTAAATAATCCAGACTTTGTAAAGAGACTACATTTGATTGATGTTCACTATTCAAGTCAAATATCATAAATGATTTGCATTATACATGACAACACGTGCAAGATTACAACTATGGGAAAATGCTGACATATTCATATTTCACATGGTTAAAATAAACAAGATACCGGATACATAAATACTCGCGGTCAAGCCGCTAACAAGCTTTAATTATAGATCCAAATTTATGAATTAGTAAAAGTATTTTTTATCTCTAATCTATCAACATGTGATATTATTTTACATGAAATAGAAGATCGTAACAATAAGTGATAGGTCATATACGTTAATTAAGTATTAACAATATTGTAACGGATATAAACAATTGTCTTTTCTGTTGACTGATGAAATATGGGTTTTCACACTAGTCATACATTTTATTTCCTTTGCGCATGATACAACGTGACTTTGAGAATAAAAGTGCGTGATGAAAAGCAGTCATTAAAAACAATAAAGCGTTTATAATGGATTGTAAAAGAAATGACAAATATAATACATACGAAGAACCTATTGACGAGCATGGATATACACATCTTGCTCCCATTTCAGACAATTCTCGAAAATATGATTATTTGAAACCTTCTGTATCGCATCACTCATATTTTGAACCTCAAACAGATCCTGAAGCATATCAAACATGTAGAGATGCCAAGGTAAAATCGAAAATATCTGTTATTTCTGATAACAAATCAAAATGTCGTCTACAGTTATTGATAGTGTTCACCACTGTTATCATATTAGCGTGTGTATTGACAGCTGTGCTGACGTACATTGTAACACAATCTCGAAACAACACGAGTGTGCATATTCCTTCAAACGAAAGCGGAAATAATGAAAATGAAAACAAAGGTTTCCAGATATCAGAAATAAGGGCAGAATGTCCAAATGACTGGAAGACGTTCGATAATTGGTGTTATAAAGAATTTTCAGAACGGCGAACATGGTTTCAGGCTCGTGACTATTGTCGAAGTATCGGAACTGATCTTGTAAGTGTTCATAATGAAAGGGAAAGCAATTTTCTAAACAACAATTTTACACAGACTTTTATGTGGATAGGACTCAGCAATTTTCATAACAATGAGAGGTATCTCTGGAGTGACGGAACGATTTTGAATTATACTGATTGGGGACAATCAGAACCGAATAACGTTAATAATAACGAAAACTGCGCACAGACATACTATCGACAGTGGAATGATAACAATTGTTTTATGTCGTTCAGATTTATTTGCAAAATGCAAATAAATCCAAGGTGTGGGCCTGGTGATTGGATATATTATAATAATTCTTGTTATTTAATAGATATATCACAGGCTAATTTTACTGAAGCCCGTAGCTACTGTAAGAACAATGATGCAGATTTAGTTATAATTCTTTCGAAAGAGGAATACAACTTTATAGTAAGTCACACTTCTAAGCAATCATCGGGTGGTGATTTTTGGATTGGATTACAGAAACTAAGGAATCAGACATACAGATGGATAGATGGCAGTAATCCTACGTACCTTCCCTGGCGTACAGAACCTCAAGGAGATAGTGATGTTTGTATTAAATCGTCTTTATTTCATGGAACTTGGTCTGGGGATAGTTGCACAAATACCAATCGCTTTATTTGTGAAAAACATTTACTATGAATTGTACCAACGTTAAAAGCCCTATAATGTTAAAAATGTGAAGGAAGAAAAACGGTGTAGCTACGCACTACCAGAAAAGATTGTGTATTTGTTTTTTTTTTTTTAAAGTCATAAAGGTGAATTTAAATTGTTCAATTGTGTTTTTCTTATTTATATTTGAAATTAATTGAAGTAAAAAGTCGCACAAATACCGAACTCCGAGGAAAATTCAAAACGAAGAGTCCCCAATCAAATTCATAATCAAATGCACAACCACATTAAACGAATGGACAACAACTGTTATATTCCGGACTTGGTACAGGCATTTTCTTATGTAGAAAATGGTGGATTGAGCCTGGTTTTATAGCGCTTATCCTCTTCCGAGCATGACGGTCACTTCAAACACCAGTATATTGACAACGATGCGGGAATACAACAAACAGACATGAGAAGTGCATGTTTAGTGACCATAATACGATACAATGAACACTGAACAAAACTACTGATATCCTTCATTTAAAACCAACACTTTGCTTACTTTACAAACACTAGAACACACCCGCGATTTCCAATTGAGTCCTCTCAACACTGCTTCCATGACTCTTTGAAAAGTCAGAGGGCTATTCTTCAGTCCCATTGGCAATCGTTTAAACTGAAACCACCCCAAATTACAACGCCACGCTGTAAGGGGACGGGAAGAAGGGTCAATTTCCAACTGATAAAAACCTGACTGAAGGTCTAAACATGAAAAGTACGCCGGTGAAGCCGACCCTAAGCTTTCTAACGCTTCATCTGTGGTAGGGAGTGGATAAGCGTCTAGATTTACAATATGTTTGTTTAGAGAACGAAAATCAACAACAAAACGATACCCATTGTTATTTTTCTTCGCAAAGAGCAGACAAGGAGCACCCCAAGGACTAATAGACTCTTCAATAATATCTTGCTCAAGCATGTCTTTAATGATGTTTTCCAAAACATCTTTTTGACGTGAGCCTACCTTGTATGCTCGTTGACGAACAGATTTGGTTCCCTCTGGAACCTCAATTTTGTGTTTCAAAAGTGAACATTTACATAGTTTACTGTCTTTACCAACAAAAACATCATTATATTTGTCAACAAAATCTTGTAACTGAGATATTTGATCTACTGATAAAGTTTTATCAGCTTGATTTTTAACATCAATACTTCATTTTGATACATTACATACTCTACTTCCGGTATCAAGAGATTCAAAATCATACAGTTTATCATGCTTTGATAAACAAACAAACTTTCCTAAATTACACTGTTTTGATAAAGTGTTTGGTTTATCCGTAAAATTACCCACACCAAATAAAATCTGATTTTTATCTACTTTACTAATTGACTTAGCAGTCATTAACCCAGAAGACAATAATTTTGACGATGCTCATGTTAAACCAATTATATCATCAGGCAGAAAACTACATCTTATTCTGGCTACAACAACTTTCTCTCTCATCGGCGGTATGGCAGTGTCTTGGCTTAAAATAAGTTGATGTCTAGGGTCTACACGTATCTTATTATTATTAAAATCTATAACAATTTTATCTGTTTGTAAAAATTCTAAACCCAAAATAATATTTGGTTTTATACTCTAAACAACATAAAATTTTATACTAAATATATGATTTCCAATTGTAATTGGAATATAAACAACACTACTTATTGGCATATGCTCATTATTAACATCAGTAATTCTCATCTTATCTGATCTATACTTTCGACAATTTACAGTCTTAATAACTTGTTCATTTATAACATTAATGTCTGACCCTGAGTCAATAAGAGCATACTGATTAACATGTCCTACCTTAATCTGAATATAATTGTTTATGAAATTAATTCCATTCATAAAAATATTTACATTGTTAGTTTCGCTGGGGGCATGTAAAAGGTTCATTCAGCCCAGCGGCCGCCCTCACACGGCTAGGCACTTTTAGTTTTTTCGACAGTTCCTCTGAATGTGTCCGACGGTACCGCACTTATAACATCTCCTTTCTTCCTTCGTTTGGCCGGTAAAATTTGGTAGTTGGTTGCAATTTTTCGAATGTGTCCTGGTTTGTCACACATTTGACAAGTAATTCTAGAAACTGCACAAACAGCCTGTTCATTTTGCGATACAGTTAGTTTTTGAACAGATTCACTTAATTTTGCGATAGTGTCATTTTGCGATTTGATGCACTGCATCATACTCGAAATCTGCATTTGGTCGTCAGCTGTACGGTTAAACTGGGGTAAAATGTGGACGGATTCGTTGGCTAATCTAGCGGTATGTAATGCTTCCTACCAATTTTGAGGGTTTCGTTGAATTACACAGGCAAAAGACTTGGTACAGGCATTTTCTTATGTAGAAAATGGTGGATTGAGCCTGGTTTTATAGCGCTTATCCTCTTCCGAGCATGACGGTCACTTCAAACTCCATTATATTGACAACGATGCGGGAATACAACAAACAGACATGAGAAGTGCATGTTTAGTGACCATAATACGATACAATGAACACTGAACAAAACTACTGATATCCTTCATTTAAAACCAACACTTTGCTTACTTTACAAACACTAGAACACACCCGCGAAATCGCGGGCATTTAGAGCGTGGTTGAAAGTATGTACTGTTGAAGGATGAATTTTTGTTAAAGATTTCATAACTGGATAATTTCAGGAAAGGTATAAAAGTAAAAGGCATTTGGTGACAGGGCAATTTTTTTTAACCCTCCCGGTTTTTTTTTTTTATTGTTTTCTGTTTTTCTGTATACTATGAACGTGCATATACTATAAATAAAGGGTATTTGATATTTGTACTCCATTCCAAGCCTACTATCCTATGCAATATAGTCATTATAGAGACTCCTTATATAATAAAATCAGTGACAGCCGCGGATAGTAAACTTAGAATTGATAGCAAATGAATTTCCTTTATAGTATATGTATGATCGTAGTATACAGAAAAACGCGAAGTAATTGTCCTGTCCCCAAGTTATTATGAAAGTCTTGTCTATGACTTAAAAGTGCGCCCGATGACGGAAACAATATCCGGACACCTTTATTTTTTGTTTTTCTCCCAAAATAACCCAAACTAAATACTCATAAGCAAGGATGACAAATGCTACTTTCCATAGGACACAGAGTCGCGATGATTGATTTATTGTGGAAGGAAGAGAAGCGACACTCAAAATGAGGTCTTCTCGTATAAAAGTATAGATGGCATAATCGTCAATGGCATAATTGGGCATTAAAACAAAAAACAACATTATATTTGTCAATATCTTTATATCTAGCACTAGTGTTTTTTTTTCTATTTAGTGGTAGCAATCCAACAATAGGTTGTAAGATTCATCTGAAAATTTCAGGGCTGATTAAAATGGATCTTATGAGATCTTAAACCTCACATCAGATGTGCTCAAAATGCTTTAGTGTACCTCGCACGCAAAATTGAGGAGTAAAACCAAAAACTGGTCGACTCGGAATGAGAATGATGTGTCATGCTAAGGTGATATGTCTACGAGTGAAATATTATGTTTTATTACAAATTTTGTACTCTTGTACGTTTTTGCATGGTCAATAATGTCGGAAGTCAAGGTTGGTTATTTGCTCTCGGGGCAAATATCGATATTAGCCCTCACAAATCCATATTTTGCCCTCGACTTTGACTTCCGGTAACCTATCACTCAAAAACTATGTATAAGGTTAATAATTTTATTTTTCGGGGCCAATATCGTAATCAGCCCCGGAAACCCATATCGTGCCCCGAATTTGACTTCTAGTAACCTAACAATAAAATAAATCATTATCAATTCACTGTTTTACATTTCTTTTTTCAAATGTTTTTTTGAATTTTTGTTGAAAATATTAAACATAATTTGATATATGCTTTCTTTTTTCTCCGAAGATGTATAAGTAACGAAACCGTTGAAGAGCTATATGGCAAAAACACCTAAAATGAATAGCCAAATTCATCTAAAGCCAACTTTGCCTGAGGGAGTTGCAATATTAGTTTCTCAATAATTTCAAAATTAATAAACGTACAATTTTAGTTAAGTTTGTTAAATCATGACTACTGAGCTGATGATACCCTTGGGGACTGAAAGTCAACCAGCAGAGGTATCGACCCAGTAATGTAAAAAATTGAAAACAACACGTTTAATTATATCTTGCGTCCGAAGCGCTTTTCTGGATTTACCTTCACCAGGAATGCTCAAAGCCAAACATTTGAAACAGCTGCACACAAATGTAATGCACCAAGTTGAAGTCTATCCCATATATCCTTTTATCCTTTAAAAAAAGGAGATGGAAATGGGTCTGTAGCCGATTGGTGTCAGAAGTCTAATTACTGTATCCCTAGTCTGTAAAAAACTTAAATTATGTTGTGAGTTCGAATCCCTTATTTGTAGGTAAGCTCGACTTAAGTTTTAATTGAATAGAATTAGTAGTTTTTCTACCAAGAGTCTGTGGTTCTCTCTCCGGGCACTTAGGTTTCCTCCACCAATATAAACGCATCGCCACGAAATAACGTGCTTGTGTTGAAACTTAACTTCAAAGTGTCATTTAACATCAATCAATCAATCGATCGTCCATACTGGTATAATTATTCAAGAGTAGACAACTTTGTAGCTAGCTATTATTCGTGTGTTTCTCTGTCATATATGTTCTCCCATTTATGTGTATTGTTGTCATGTCATTTAATGTTGTCATTTTAATGTAATATTTAACATTGCCATAAAAGCGGGAGGTTTGGCTAGCCACAGAACCAGGTTCAACCCACCTTTTGTTTTCTTAAAATATCCTGGACCAAGTCAGGAAAATAACCAATGTTATATTATAGTTCGTTTCTGTGTGTGTTACATTTTAGTGTTGTTTTTTTGTTGTGTCGTGGTTCTCCTCTTATATTTGATGTGTTTCCCTCCGTTTTAGTTTGTAACCCGGATTTGTTTTTTCTCAATCGATTTATGAATTTTGAACAGCAGTATACTAATGTTGCCTTAATTTTTCGTTATTAAATGTTTTTAAAACAGACGTTAAGTTCATTGGTGTCTTTTGCTATGAAAAGGAATTCGAAGATGTGGTATGAATGCCAATGAGACAACTCTACCTCCAAGTCACAATGTGTAAATAGTTATCAAAGGTACCAGGATTTTAATTTAGAACGTCAGACGCGCGTTTCGTCTACATACGACTCATCAGTGACGTTCATATCAAAATATGTATAAAGCCAAACAAGTACAAAGTTGATGAGCATTGAGGATCCCAAATTCCCAAAAGTTGTGCCAAATACGGCTAAGGTAATCTATGCCTGGGTTAAGAAAATCCTTAGTTTTTCGAAAAATTCAAAGTTTTGTTAACAGGAAATTTATAAACATTACCACATTATTGATATTCATAATTAAAGATCAAAATACGGTCTTCAACACGGAGCCTTTGCTCAAACCAAACAGCATGCTATATAGGGCCCCAAAGTTTGTTTTGTCATATTTTCGCCGCATCCGAAATTTTTTCAATAATAACTGATCTAAATCTTCCTCCTAAACATTTGAAACGTTAATCTTTATTAAATTGCACTCTTTCACTTTTTCTTCAAAATGGTCTTTCGCTAGCGATAGCCACAGATTTGAGCCGGAATTATAGGAACTCCGCAGAAGCAGATCGAAATCAGTTATTACGTAGACATTAATCTTGAAATCGTACTTATATTCGTTGACCATAACGACGACGAAAGCACATCATATAATGAAGTAATCCGAACCATACAGTTATATGCACATAATATTATGTCACAACCACATTATATAATTAAAGATGTTTGTACATAATATAAGGGAAAATGCACATCATATAAGGTTATTTGCATAATATATAAGTATATTTGCACATCATATATGTATATTTGCACATCATATAAGGATCTTTGCGCATCATATAAGTACATTTGAACATCATATATTAGTACTTTCTTACTTCGTATCAGGATATTTGCACATCGAATAAGTATGTTTGCACATCATATAGTGATGTTTGCACACCAAATAAGTACATTTGCACATCATATAAATATACATGCACATCATATACCGTATAGAGGGTTATTTTCGCAGGTGTAAATTTTCGCGATTTTCTTTGAATAAGGTATACGAAATATTTTGGCGGTTATAATTTTGGAGGATTCAAAACTTTATCAATACCTTTGCTTGTGCCGTATTTAATTATAAAATATGAAGGTGTTTGCACAGCACATAATGACAAGTGCACTTTATATAAAGGTAAATGCACATCATATAATGAAAATGGGCATACCAAGACAGTTTTGGGTTTCCATAGGTGGCTCTTGCATTCATTTGTTGTGTCTATTGGGAATTTTATATTGATCTTAGGTATTGACCAGTTTCGTTTGATTGATACACAAGTTGTCTGGAATATTAAGCTAAGAGATTGTCATACTGTTTACGATAAATTAAGGAATGGAAACGATGAATGTGTCAAAGAGACAACAACCCGATCAAAGAGCAGGAAAGAGTACAAGACATGCACCATTGAGTATTTTTCAACACAGCGAGAGAACCACACACCCTGAAGCGGGCTTCAGTGTTGAAGTGTTCTTTTATTTGCCTTTTAAAATTATTAGTATTTACTGTACGAGTATTCTTCTGCAAAATTAATGATTTCCGATAGGGTTTAATGTTTCAGACAACCGGATTTCTTTTTAATGTCTATTAAAAAAAAAACAATGTGTTGTTGAGGTTCTGTCAAATTAACATACACATACATACATATGTTTTTTCTTCACATAATTCATCTTTCAAGATAAATCAAATATTTAATACTGCTTTCTATATAAAGTATTGATTTCTTATTTCATTTATAAGTCTTTCAATTAAAAATAGACGCAAAACATGAAACTTAGGCAATACTTCTCTACCGATGTCCAATTACATAGTTTTAATGAGGAAGATAAAAAAAACTAAAAAAAACTAATACGGATGCCCAGGAGTAATGGCCGATTATCAACCTAGTAGGCAACATATCAAAAGAATAATGATCAGTTCGTTCAATATTTCTAAAACATTATTACATTTCTATCTGTTGTTATAAAAATTATGAATATCGAATAAAATTAATTGATTTGTCAAACTAAGTTCTTATATTAGAATAAGGTAACATTCATTTTCAATAGTTTTAAAGTTAATTTTGTTCGAAATAAAGTTTTTGTACCTGCTGCTACTCTCTGTGATTAATGTAAGATAACTCTTAGTTAATGTTGCAATATTTTATTACGATGGGGGATGATCAAATTTAGGTTCCATATGTAGTCTTTAAAAAAAAGTCCAAATAAATGCTTAATGTATGTTTCATAATTCTCAGATATATTATAGTTTCAGAAAGAAAGATGTTGTTGTGGTGTTCTGTATTTGTATCAGGGTGTGCTTTTGTGGGAAAGCGTGATGGGTTCCAAAGCATACATTCACAGACATGTCTATAGGTAATAAAATACTACAAATAAATCAAGACAATATATATTCTTCAATTGAATTTGGACACTCTTATATACACAATTTAACATGTATGTTTTACAAGGTGCAGAATCAATGCTGCTAGGGAATAGGGTATGTAGTCAAACCTCCAAACAGTTTATTTCTAAATAACAGAATAACTGTAGATGGGGAAAAAAGTAAGTAATGTAATACCCTAAATAATATATATACAATTAAAAGAAAAAAGAGGGTTTACAACTTGTAGTAAGTAACCGAAAAATTGCATTAACACGAATATTCAAATCAACGATTAGTTTGTTGCAGATGCACTATCCCATCATTTTGAGTATGTCTCATTGTAAGACAATTTCTAAATAATACTGATGAAATAAGGATCTTTATTTTATATTAGTATATAATATCTTTAATTTTTTCAAAACAAATAAATAGATAAATCAATATAAATAATGTCTCAGCTAAGTACTTTCTGAAACAGGACATGTACGGTATGGGTTTTTTCATTGTTGAAGGCCGCAAGGTCGTCTACAAATTTCGTACATACATGTACCTTTGCTTGAACTTAGGTGGAAATTTGTCTCATTTAAAATCATACCACATCTCCTTATTTTGATAAAAAGTTTTGTTTATTTATTACCCTTTTTCGTAGAAAGAGATTATTCTTATGTGTAATATTATCAGTTTTAGCACATAGATGTAAACTAGCCTAAGGGTCCATTCCTTACTGTGTGTATCTTTATAGTTGTAATCTCTTACCTTGAAATTTGTCAAAATGAATAAAGCGATTAATGAGATAGATGTTTTACATATTTCATCGTTCTTACAAAAAGGAAATTTTACATTTACTTAATTATCGTGGTCCGAAATGTGATGAATATCCTATTATAAAAAAGGAAGATGTGGTATGATTACCAAGGATAGAACTCTTGACCAGAAACCACTGAAAATAGAAATTAGCATATAAAGGTCATCGTACGTACTCCAACAATACGCTAAGCTCATACAACAAAACACATTTGAAACGATAATAAGCATAACAACCTGATTTATGTACAAAATAATAAAACAATAAATCAAATATGATATAAAAAACAACAACTACCAAATTACAGGCACATACGTAATATGATACAGCAGCCAAACATCAGGACAAATCATAAAAGTCAGTTGTAAAGGGTTTAACTCATCAAATCCGTATAGAGTGTATTATAATGTACGCTAGTCAATCTGTCAATGCACGATCTAATGAAGTAATAGAGGTGAACATTATCAAGAATGTTAATCAAGGAGTGGGGAAAGAAACCAGAAGGACAGTCAGACTCATAAATCGAAAATAAACAGACAACGCAATGGCTAAAAGATAGAAAGACAAACAGATAAATAATAGTACAAAAGACACTACATAGAAAACCTCCAAAAACTGGGTGTAATCTCAGGTACACCGGAAGGGTAAGCAGATCCTGCTCCACATGTGGCACCCGTCGTATTGCGTCGTAATACTAGTAGTCTAATTCGGTAGGTTACATTCGTGGTGAAAAGGATAGTGGATTGTAGTTACGACATAAGGAACATATCCGATATCATCTGTGAAACGGTTGTTCCATGACGGTTAACCAACTCGTGATGGCGTCCATAAAATTTACGAAGGGATGCAATTTTGCTATCAGCAATAACAGATGAATAAGTTTCATTTTGACTTGTTGGTTGTTATACGCGTACGGCATTGTTTCGATAATGATCTTTAACGCTTGCCAGATGTTTATATTCTATATCTGGTCAATAGTTATATCGTCTATAATGACAGTTTCTAATTACATTGTTATACACAGACGGATATAAACATTTTATGTTCAAAAGCACGTTGTATAATTGATTACGAATGATACTATAGCAATATGTATGACTAAAGTGAAAAACACAGATGACAAGTCTGGAAAACACAGATATCACAAATCAAATGAAAAGACAACTTTTATATCCGTCACAATATATCTTGTACTTACATTCGTGTCTGTCCCATCACTGATACAAATAATACTTTGTAATGTTTTACATTTTAGTTATTTTTAATTGTTTTCCTTCGTTGTTGTTACGAACAGCAGATAATACTGTAAATTCAGAAATTATTGCGAGGTTTTTATTATTGCGAATAATGCGACAGAGTTGTAAACGCAATAATTAAAACTCGCATTTTGTAATATCTTAACTGAATTAAGCATGACTTTTCTCAAAATCGTAATAATTAAAATCGCATTTAATTTAAAATGACAAAATCGCAATAATAAATGAACGCAATAATTTCTGAATTTACAGTATAAGATTATTCGCCTTTTAAAAGTAATTTGTTTTTGCTTAAAGTGGACAAATTCATTTACAAACAAATAAAAGTTCAAATTTTAGAATTGGAGATACGAATTCATTTGTTACACTAAAAACCTCTAACACACATGAATTGTATAACTGTGTCATTGAATCTGATAAACAATAAACTATCTATAAATGATTCGTTACAATTCTGAAACAAATTAACGGCATTACAGTCAGGATTCCACTTCGTCAAAATTATCTCCCCATTACGCCAGTTCATTTTCACAATCGTAGAAATGGAAGCATTGTAGGGATGACGCGCTGCCAATTTTGCTCTTGGAAACCGATAAATTTATCCACATTGCACCATTACGATCCTGATATGCCAGTTGTATTTTAAAAGACAAATGTATCAACTAGCAAATGAGCATCAGTTAATGATCTTGTCTGCATTGATTCAACTTAAAACTGTTGTCTGATCGGTTGTCAGTTGGAATTTTCGAAAATTCATAAACATTTAAAAAAATTCTAAATAAATATTTCGTGGAAGGGCAGACTAGATGTTTTTAGTGGTTGAAGACTATAAACACTTGTTATCACACACAAAAAATTATAATTTTTCGAAAATATGCATTTTCATCATCCAACTTTAAAGACTGTCGTCAAGTACTTTTAGTAAAAAAAAAATAGCTATTCGAATACACCTACTCTGTTTTTGTGATTGATTAGATAGATATTTCACTTGACCCATATATTTCATCTTTTAGCGCTGTGATTTTTTTATGTTATAAATTCAACCTGTAGCTTTGATATGCAAAAAAGAAAGAAACTGAAGCGAGACAATGTATGAAATATTCTTGCTTTGTACGATATCAAAACAAAATATTCAACTCAAACACGCCCTAACATAAAAAGGTGCACTCGATTTTCTCTTTTCGATACAATTGTTACCCTTTTTTGGGATTTTTTCTTGAGTCACATAATGGAAGGGCAGACACGAAAATTACTGAACTAATAGATTGATATGTTTTCCGTCCGTGGTAAAAACAAAAATAAAAATCGGAGGTTATGCATTTTCTACGTCCAACTTGAAAGATACCCATGTCGTCGACTTGATATCTAATTGTTCTTCTTAACTTTGTAATAGATAAATTGAAAACTTATGCAAATGATGTTTTTAAAATAAAACACTTCGTAATTGAGAAGAAAATTGTCATTTTATTTGTTTCTATTATTTTTTAAAATTTTTGTCACTATAGTAAACATTACAGTAAGCATTTATCGCCTTCTCTAACAAAGAGCTTCGATTCCTTTGTTCTATTTCAACCGGGTTTCCGACTGAATAGTCTTGGTGTAACAAACTGGATTATTATCAGTATTGAATATTAAATAAACAATGAAATTTAGTGTAAAGGAAGTACGAGTTCGATCTTATAATAAGTTATATTAGTGAATTAACAAAATGAAAAGGATCAACATAAAGAAGTTAAGGACAACAAACAGTTACTGACATGGTAGCTCCATACCACAACTTAACTGATCGAAATTCTTCATCATGTGACAAATCAACCACAATCCCTCTCGTAAATGGTTTAGATTACTTCCATCATTAACTTTACGAGCAGATTAAACAGGTTCCATGCCAATAACATGTTTTCGCAGGAATGTGTTTATGTCCGTGGCAATGACCCTATGAGTCAATCAATATCATTTCCAAAACAACTCCATCTTTAATGAATTGACACCAGTATTGTATATGGTACACCTTTGAGGTGAGTGACGACATTTTTGGTGCTTTGTATAAAACATTACAACAAAAGATCGAATGTGTCCTACCTGAACGTATAAGATGTCTGCATGATGATTTATACTTACGAATAATGTAATTGTACCGATGAGAACATATAGTATGATAAATAAAGAACACTTCTATTCGTACTTTCACTTTCAGCTGTTACAATCATGCAAATAAGATATGTCGGTAATCTTACATTGTCGAAAGCGAATTGTTTTTTTTTTATTCAAAAGGGGAAATACATTGACCCTTATAATGTTTGGGATAACGTTTGAGGAACAATTAATCTCAACATTTTCAATGGTATATCTTACTGCATAATTTAAAAGAAAGGACTGACTATCTTTCCAACATGAACTCAATAAACACTACTGTATATGTGAAATTGAAAAAAAAAATGTTTAGTACGTGCTAAACAAGCTATAATAGCTTATATCCATTTCATTTGATTTTTCGTGGATAGTTGACTCATAAGCAATCATACCGTCTCGATTTATTTTTATATAGAGCAATATGCAAATCAAAAGACCCAATTAAGAACAATATCTAAAATCACAAGTGTATACTACTGTTGCCTTTACGTATCAACCTATTTTATTATACTGTCAACATACTGTTTGGTATATCTGATTTAAACAGCAATCATATAAACAAGGTAAGAATGCTATCAGGAACAGGGCAGCAAACTATATTAACAAACAAATATGATTTTGAATTTGATTGTGTGATTGATATAATGCCACTATGAGCACTCTTTTGTATTTGGTTGCAGCTAATTTTAATTAGTTGACGGAATCGGAATATAAGTAGAGAACCACCTGCTATGAACAGGAAATTTGCAACCCTGGTAAATTATGAGTTTATACAAGCGCACCTGTCATATGCAGAGTTCATCAAATTTGTATGACCAAGAATAATGTCGTTTTCAAAAAAAATTATTGAGCATAATTGTTTTACGAAACATATTCTATATTGTCAAACAGGTAAAGCTGTTAAGTGTTTATTCATCTCTTTTCTCATGACGTCACTAAAAATAATTCAGTAACCTTATTAGCTATCTTTATTGTGTAGAGGATTGAATAAGAGTCTATTAAATTCATTCCACCTCTTTTTTCATATTCCAATTCGAAATGTTGCATTTTGATTTTTTTTTTGATTTTTTTTTAAATCAATCAAAGTTTTATTGCACTTTTGCTGTTAACAATTTACTCAATCTACAGCTTCAATTAAGTATCCCTTAAATAGTTATTGAATATCTAGGGGAAAATATTCAATAAAGTATATGAATATCTATAAAGTTAGTTATATTTATTAACTATATACATTGATGCAGTATCGAAGCATTGTGTTTTGTAAACAATACTAATTCAGTGTAGCTATAATAGACATTATAAATTATATAAACATGACAAAAAATCGCGAATTTCATTTGTCAGATGCCTGACCTGACCTGCTGACGGACACTTGTGCAGTCATGAATTAACGAGGTCGCAGCTTGAACATGCTTTACATTTTTCAGTTTATAGAAATTCGAAAAATTTCCATGTTTTAAGTATAATTCTCTTTTTTTTTGCTTCTAATTTTATTCATGCTTATTATGTCCCTGATATCATTTTTGAAGATTTTAAAGATATCAATGACCTTGTCTTTCTTGTCAGACATGTAATATGCTTTATCGATGGAAAAGAAAATTAAAGTTGATAGATAGTTCATATCAAAATAAGCTTCATCTTCAATTTTAAAGTCGGTTACTAAACTTTCAAGACTAAGTATATGCTTATCAATTTTTAATAATGTTAATAGGTGGTCAACTTTATCCCAATAATGAACACTATATGAACAGGAAAAAAAGAAGTGTTTATAACCATCATGTTGCTTACAATGGAAGCACAAACTGTTTGATACTTTTTTTTCCATTTATAAAGTTATTCATTACAGGCTAATATATAATTTATTATGTTCCATTTAAACATTTTAAATTTGTTGTTTTCTAGGTAGTTAAAAATAAAGTTGAATGTGGATTTCAATTTTGTAGATATTCTTTTATGCAGAATTCTTTACCATATTAAAATACCTATTGGTTTATCATTTGTAAATTGACTTTGTAAGAAAGTATATATCTCCTTGTTGCTCATATTTCATGTTTAAGTAGGATATTTAAATTCACCGATTTTTTTTTATGTTGACAACAGTTTTGTAAGAGCTTTCTTGTTTTAAAATATTTTGCCAGTGCTTTGGTATTATTTTTATCTTAAGAAAATTCTATAATCCAATCTTGTTTATTCTTCAAATTTGTTAGCACAGTTTCTGATGAGATGTGTCCGTTTTCATCTACTAGTATTATATTATTGATGTACAAAATATTACTACTAAATAAATCCAATTTTGAAAAAAAACCAGACATTTCCCATTTTCTTTGATGAGATGATTTCCCCATATTAGTTGTTTTCTAACCTCAAGAAAGTTTTTGGTGTAATAGTTTGACCTCCTTTTACTTCTACCCAAGTTATAATTAATTGTTTATAGAATTCAGGTAAAAATGTTAATCTATTTTATTAAGCGAATTTACATTTGTTAAGTTCATTCTGAATAAAAGAAAATCTTTTCCAAATTTATTTAGATAAAATCTTGGAATAATTTTCCAGTTATCGTTTTCATTTTTGATTAGTTTTAAAACCCATCTGATTTGTAAGGATGTTATATAGGAATCTAAATCCACCATAAGATATGGTTTACATAATATAGAGCGTTTAACTTTATCTTTTTTTCCACTCCATTTAAAATTATATATTACATTTTTGAACTTTTGTTTTATTTCATGTGTTATTATCATACATGATGCAATGTATGTTAGGTTTTGTAAAATTAAGGACTTTACTACAGCAATTTTTCCTATTAATGTTAAATTTCTTCTGTTCCATCCTTGAATTAATTTTTCACATTTATCCATTTGCTTCTCTGTGTTTAATTTTTGACAAATTTGATAATTGTATCCAAAGTATATTCCTAGACTTTTAATGTGGTCTTGTGTCCAGTTTGATTTCTTTATGTCACGTATACTTATAATAAAGTGGTTGGTACGAGTATAATTCATAGAAATATTAACATTATCAACAACGGTTGGCTTGAAAATAAAGTTTGTTAATTTTAAACAATTTATGACAACGTAACATAATAATCTATTTTTCGATAAAGCCTCTAACGTTTTTTATATTTTTTTGTAAATACCCGTTAAGGAATTACAGATGGTAACACACGATGAATGTGATTTACTGAATCGACTAGAGAAGCGTACATATACTGTAGAGCCGAAGTGTGAATATATGTTTTCAAGAACTCTTCGGAAGCTGACTTGTTGATAACTCCATGTCAGATCGCTTTGGTATCATTTGGTCAGTCTGTTATGTGTTTTTAGCCTGGTTTCAGTCGAATATTGGAAGTGTATGATAAGCAAAATAATACTCGACTTTGTCAATATCGGCACGGTAATCTGTCCAGTGTCAATCTGAGGCGTTAACAACTTGCCATTTATCAATTTGTATTTATGACATTGTATATATTTATATAATAAGAAGCTTTTCCCCATTTTGATTGCTTAGGTCTTATCGTTTTTGCTTTCGTTTACAAATATAATATGTATAATGAATTTGTAATTGGGAATTGTGCAGGGTTTATATCAAAATAACAACAATGAAAAAACACAATTTAAAATAACTAAAACAAAAAACAATACAAACATAGTATGTGTATATATAATGGGTAAGACATGCAAGATATATTATCACGAAAATAAAAGTTGTCTTCTGTTTTGTTAGGTTACGTGTGTGATTTCCAGACTTGTAATCTGTGTTTTCCACACTGAACCTAAATAAATGCAATAATGTCATCCGTAGTGCAATATAACACGTGCTTTTATACATACAATGGTAATTTGTATCAGCCTGTGTAAACGAGAAACGGTAAAAAGGAAACCAAATTTCTTACCAACAGTTTTCCCCGGCATTTTCTGTGGATAGGACTCAGCAATTATCAAAACAATGGTAGATATATATGGAGTGACAGCACGAGTTTGAATAATACTTATTGGGGACGATCAGAACCGAATAATGTCAATAATAACGAAAACAGTACACATCTTTTTCCTTCAAATTCTAGAAGGTGGAATGACAATAATTGTTTTATATCGTTTAGATTTATATGCAAAAGGCAAATTTATCCAAGATGTGGATCTGGTTCGTGGGTTTATTATGAGAGTTCTTGCTATTCAATTAATCCAACAGTTGTAAGTTTTGTTGATGCTCGTCATTTTTGTTAGAAAAGTAGTGCAGATTTAGTGATCATTCGTTCTAAAGAAGAACACAAATTTTATTATAAGCCAAACTACCAAGCAATCATCAGGTGCCGGTTTTTGGATTGGATTACAGAAACTAAGGAATGAGACATATAAATGGGTAGATGGTAATAAAACGACTTACCTACCCTGGGAAAAAGAACCCAAAGAAAATAATACTTTTTGTTTCAAATCTTCTTTCGTGCTCGGAACATGGTCAGGTGATTACTGCAAAAATACAAATCGTTTTATTTGTTAAAAACAAATAAATTGAAATAAATAACGTTAACAGCCTAATTATGATTGAAAAATAACAGCAGCAAGCTACCATTGGATCCTTATTACCGAAAGCTTGGGTACAATTGCATTCAAAATTTAAGATGAGTACAACAATTTATTCCGATGATGAAAGAATTGCTACAATTGCTTGCTTTTTATATTTACTAAAAACAGTACTTGTGCTTATATACAAAGACTAATGTACCTAATTCTGACACGGGATCCTTACACAGTAAACGACCGTTCTACCAACTAATCATAACGGCTGATATAGGTGTAATACCAACAAATCGTAGTAAATCACATCCGGTTGCATACAAAAATATGTCAAAATAAAATATCACCTTGAACTAGACAGTTTTATATAAGTAATCTTTCATTTTTTTACAGTAAAATATTGTTTGGTCATAAACATATATCTTTGATATTTCAAAGCACTATTTTTATTTTTTTTCGATTTCTATAGAATATTTTAAAAACATATGGTTACATGATTACTTTAGCTTGTACACAGGTAAAAAAGAGATGAAAAGTTTGATTGGGTAACTTCCAGTGATGGTTATTTTCTTACATGCAATGCAATGTAATGTGATTTTTTTTCTATAGTTCTGGACAGAATAAAACTAATGCCAAGTATTTCTTCATTTGAAACAAGGATAGATTCTGCACAATTGTTTAAAAGTGCAAATTTAACAAAGACATTGATTTTATTGGATGTCGAGCATGGATTTGTTTACAAAGCGAAAAAAACACGTTATATTAAAATATATTATAAATAACTTTTTGCTGCCAAAGAAAATTATAATCTTATATTGTAATACGCGATTTAAAGTGATGGAATCTGATTATCTAATGATTTTTTTCCTTCCTTTTCAAATATGTTGCAGAAAGTTGTGTTCTTTTTGTTTTGACATCATCAGGCAAGGTCGACTTTTTAAGGATGTTACAAAAGGAAATTCCGAAGAAATTACCTAAGGTAAAATCAGTACTCATAATTCGAAGAATAAAACACAAAATCATTGGAAACACATTGAAAAACGAAGAAACGAGAAAAGAGTTAACAAAAACACTAGTGGAAATAATAACATTAATGGTACCAATTTCACTGCATCAGATGAAGTAAATGTCTTTCATTGATGCCAAAATATTCGATGATACAAAACCAAATACTAAGAGCTGAACAAAATATGTTTATTAAGATACAATGGCAAAATATTAAATAACAAAAATAAAATTTGAATCAGAAGTGGCTATTGTTTACATCATATTATACCATTATGATTTGATCGATCTTATAAGTGTTACTTCTTTTTTTTTTAAATTTGTGTCTAATACTGTATTATGTAATTTCACATGTTTCATCTTGACAAATAATTTAAAAAAAAATACCCTCTAAAAATGTCTTTCATTGTTGCAAAAAAAAAAAAAATGATAATACAAAACAAATACTACTGTTGAAGAGCTGAACAACATATGTTTTTTTAAGATAAGATGGCAAAAAGTGAAATAACAAAATAATCCGAGGAACATAAAACACGGAAAGTCCCTAATCAAAAGCTCAAACACATCAAACGAATGGCATTTTCTTATGTAGGAAAAGGGGAATTAAACCTGGTTTAATAGCTAGTTAAACCTCTCACTTGTATGACAGCATCAAATGCCATTGCATTGACAACAACGGGTGAACAAAACAGACATAATCGGTAAAAATAACAAACAGTATGGGTACAGTTGTCAACAAGTTATATTTTTTATTGCTTTATTGATTAAAAATAAAACAAAACTAGGCTGCAATGGATTCCTCTAACTTCTTTCTGGTCACATGACATATGACGCTAAAGGTCCTACCGATTAATTCACTATTTCAAAGGGTGATGTTAGCTTGAAATACTTAATATAGGTGTTATTTATTTCAATGTGTTTTCAAACATTATTACAATTAAATTGCAGATCACAGTAACAATATGAATATAACCAGTTATCTATCGCAAAGTGCAGCTGTTTTTTCGTTACTGCAAAAGGTAAAATCAGGCGATGTCGAAATACAGCCCGGTGGACGGGCAAAATACTCCTGGTATTGTATATCATATCCAACACTCAGCTGGAATATACAGGTATCTTCTGATCTATAATAGAAATGATGAAAAAGTCATTTTATACATAGCAACTAGTATATTTAATAACTATATAAAGAAACACTGAGGAAATTATTAGCAAATTCAAAAAATATTATTTGAATTATTTAAAAAACAGATAATTGTATTTATCTATTCAACTCATTTAGAGGTTGACACCTTGTTTTGACATTTGTTTGTTGACACCTCTATGTTGCTCTAATTTGAAGATATTCTCATTTCCTTTTAAAATATTTTCATTTAGAAAATTCTAAGTTATTTCATTTAAAAACTATTGATGCTGATGCGTTCATGTAAATCTATTTGAGTTTGCAGTTTTTTTTGTATTCATATCAAAAGTACTTCGTTTAACTCAGCAGATTCTTAAGTTTGTCGTTTAAACTTTAGTAAAAATAATATGATTTTATCGTATGTTCTGGTATACATTCAGTTTGACTCCACGTCTTACAATTAGTTTGCTGTTCATAAAATAGTTGTCAAAATATTATTTCTAGCCAAGTCATCTAGCAAATATTTTGTCGCTGTAATGGTTGAAACAACTTTTTAAATATATGTTACCGTATAGTGGGTTATTTTTGCGGGGTGTACATTTTCGCGGATAGAACAGAATCGCCAAAATAAATTCCGCCAATTTAAAAGTGTACATGCACAGATAATGATAAAAGTGTTGAATCCGCCAAAATCATAACTGAAAAAATATTTCGTATACCGTACTCAATAAAAAGCGCAAAATTTTACACCCGCGAAAATAACACGCTATATACGTTGTGTTTCCGTTGTGTCGTTTGTTTTCTCTTATATTTGAGTGTAAATTCACATTACTATAAGACGTGTCACGGTACTTTTCTATCCCAAATTCATGTATTTGGTTTTGATGTTATATTTGTTATTCTCATCGGATTTTATCTAATGCTTAGTCTGTTTCTGTGTATGTTACATTTTAATGTTGTGTCGTTGTTCTCCTCTTATATTTAATGCGTTTCCCTCAGTTTTAGTTTGTTACCCCAATTTTGTTTTTTTGTCCATAGATTTACGAGTTTTGAACAGCGGTATACTACTGTTGCCTTTATTTATATGGTACATTGTATATAGATTTTGATTACTGGTCATATAAGTACAGTTTTAGTTATTGTTTGTTTTAAAACATGTTTATATCTTCATGCATCAGTATGTGTCAGTTCGCATGCTATGTGATATTTATATCTAGTAAATAATTATCCTCAAGATGATCATAAAAGCCATTTTGCAGCAACAGTGAAGAGGTGTGAGCTTTGTCGGCTACACTAAGTCCCTGAGATCCAAAAAATTATAACAAGTGTTCATTTGTTTGAGTTCTGTAAGGTATGTATTTTCTTCGAATGTTCTACCTTGTATAAATAGCAAGTGCTCTACTGATCAATTTATTCTTTCATTACTTACTTAAGATCAATATCTTTTTCTTCATTATTGATAAACAAACAACGTGAAGCCTGCAATGAAGGATAAATACATGCCGTAAATTTGTCTATATTCAAAAACTTAAAAGTAACACACTATGTGAAAAAACTTAACTCAACAGTTTGGTTACAATCAATTCGAAATAAAAAAATAGTTAAGATAAATGAATATCTTTACGATTGAAAAGAAAAATGATGATTACATAAATCTTGTTATAGAACAATACAACACTATTTTGTCGAATAGTATATCATTGACAATTTATAGTTTTTATGCATAAACTGAATAAACGTATTTTTTGGTAAAAACCCAATAATTCATTTACATCATCGTTTCATTTTATTTCGTCTGACAAAAAATCACAAAATACTGGACTCCGAGGAAAATTTAAAAAAGCCCTTATCAAACGGTGAATTCATTAGTGCAAACACATCAAACGATAAAAACTGTCATATTCCTGACTTGGTACAGGAATTTTCTCATGTGGAAAATAGTGGATTCAACCTAGTTTTATAGCAAGCTCAAACTCTCACTTGTACGACAGTCGCATACAATTCTATTATATTGACAACGATGTGTGAACAAAACAAACTGACATAAAAAGTAAAATTTTGGGTACAGCAGTCAACATTGTGTAATAATTTTAAACATTATTAAAACATACAAATATGTGAGAAAAAACACAAAAGGCATATTAACAAAGCACATTTGTTCACATTTTCTGGGACACACATGCATATGCATATAAAACATCGACCACAATTATTGCATGCCTTGAGATTTTCACATAATGTGTTACACTGAACAATATTGAGTAAGTTCTATATCACATGTACTATATGTTTATTAATGTAAACTGCAACTATATCAGACAACGGATTATTATTTTAAATAGAAGATGTAAATAAACTTTTTAGTTTAATATGGTAGGAGTACAATAGCTTCTATGGATTTGAATGAAGAATGTATTTGTATTCATATCGTACAGTCTATTATTCAAGCCATGAAACTAAGCTACCATATAAAATGTAACAATTGCCACGTCTCCTAAAATATCTCACAACTGTTTTGAAATGAAATGAGACGAATTTGTTAACCATATCACCAGGTTGGTAAATAAATTAAAAAAAAAACTCACTAAAATATCACCAGGTCGTATTTCTACTGGTCCGTTTACGACATCAAACCATACCTAAAGTGTAAATATATATTTCATACGTTTTGATAAATTAAACAAAACAACATAATATGTTGCAAAGATATTTTTTGATATTAAAGGAAACTTTATGCGTGAATGAAAATAAAAACAAAGCACGCAAACAAACAAACAAAAAACTATGAAGGTTTAATATTCAAACATGGTTTCAAAACTATCTTGTTGTAACAGTGATAAACAATATTTAAAGTAAATACTAGTAGTTGACTCCTGTGAGTTGTAATCTTACAAATTCTTATAATTGTTTTTAAATATTTACGATGTAAATGTTGTGATTATCTACTCTCTGTCATCAGTTATGAAGAAAATCGGTAGTTTACATGTGCTAGATGTAAATGAATCTTTACTATTAACTGAAATACATTAATATTGTTTCTAAAATCCGAAAAACAACTTTTTGCCTCATTTTACAGACAAAAACTGTAAGATTTTTTTTTTAAATAATTATACAGATGGGTCCTTATTTACTTCAAAACTTTCTTCTATAGGTTTGCAGTTGCATTACACTCGAAAGAAGTACATCTTAAATCATACAATGCACAACAGCAAACAATATTAATAACGACTCATAGATAATCCTTAAGAATCACATAAATCAGACCTGATGTCTTTCTCTAGTTTTCTGACCACCAAGGTATGTCCAAGTATTATTTCGAATAAGAAATCCTTCGGCGAAAATACCTGACAAAAAAAATTAATTTAAATGTATAGTGACCAATAGTACATAGTAGCATTCTTAATTTGTCAATGCAGCTGAAATAAAGCTTTGACAACTGAAATCTTTATAGTCAAATAGAAAGTAATGAAACTCTTTCTTCTGGTTGTGTGAAAAACAACCTGTATCAACATGACGGGCGCGAGGGACCAATTATTGGTTTCCTTTTCGAACACTTTGAGATGAATCCGTTTTAATTTGTTCTTGTTTTGTGAGTAATATTCATGATATAAATCTTTTGTTTGCTCAATAGTGATTAGAAACTTATATTTTTATGTTTACTGTATTTTGAGTTTTTTTCCATGGTATTGTCAGTTTCACTGGACTTGATGAGTTTGTAAATGTTCTTTTTGTATCTTCCGAAAATTGGTCTTCTTCGTACAAAAAAAAGGTTTGAACTGCCTGGAAAAGGTCTTCTAATATATTCACCATTACTTAAAATGTATACTTTTTTGGGCAAATAGAGATGTGAGATTTACTAGTTCATCGATTCAATAGCAACATAACAAGACACTGTTACAATGACACATACACCATTTCATTTCAAATTGATATGGTCAATGGTTGAACAATTTCAATTTTCAAACCTGTATATTCTCCTAGTAACCTTAACATATATCTATGTTAAAAAGTTACATAACCTCAAAGTTAATCCAGTGATAAACGAGATCAAAAATCAAGTTTAGTCCCGATTAATTTATGTGTGCAAATTAATGACAATAACTGGTATGGACTGTTAGGGTAGGAAAAACAACAAAATCAACATTTAGAATCCAAACTGTTCTACGGACATTAATACTAAGTTGATATAGATTAAAAGAAACGTTATTCAAAATACTCACCATGTACATGTGTATGAACATAATAATGAAAGGCAATCGCTGTAGGTCTTTTCCATTCGCAACCAACATGTGTGAAGAAACCTAAAAAATGATCAAATAACATATTCATATGTTTCTCGATATGTGTGTACAGGTACTACTTGTATTATTACATCTTATATAATGATCATCATTATACGAAACCTGATAGTTTTATTCATAAATGTAGTAAAAGCATTATTTCCAAGTAAACGGACTGCTTCATTCCATTAGAAAATTGTTGATGTTATTAACGATACATATGTAAATAATAAAAATGTCACTTACTGAACTAAAGCTTAGAACGTTCCAAACCCGGTTCCTAGATTACTTGCACATAAATAAAATCATGTGAAAATCAAGAATGTGTGATTATTTAAAAAACGATTTTTGGAATTTTGGATCCTCAATGCTCTTCAACTTTGTACTTGTTTGGCTTTATAAATATTTTGATATGAGCGTCACTGATGAGTCTTATGTAGACGAAACGCGCGTCTGGCGTACTAAATTATAATCCTGGTACCTTTGATAACTATTTGATCTCAAGGATTAGCCAAACTTATCTTCAGTCAATTTTACATTAGGTTTCTTACTCACTTTCATGACTTTCCAATAGAAAGAAAATATTTTAAGAAACGTGTGTTATATATCATATCCGTACAAAGAAATTGTCTTCTGAGTTGAAGGTGCGTTCGGGACTTTGCAGAACAGAATCAGTTTCAACCCAAAGTATTAGTGATGAAAAAAAAAAAAAACACATGATAAATAAAAAAAAAAAGTTTCAGGCCATACTACAACAAAACTTGCTACATTAAATTAAGGACTACAGAGTATGGAATTTGAAATGATGAATATTTAAAACTTCTATTTTATATGATCTGTTCAAATGCAATTTCCTTGTTATTATGTATTTGTAAGCTACATGTCTAATTTGTACATACCATTTGGTTTACTTGCAGGAACGAAACCTTCATTCCCAAGTAAGAACTTCTGGTAATTATACTTTGTTCTAAAATCAATTATACAACAAAACGTTACTTGTATATTTTTAATCATAACAAAATAAGCAGACCTCTGATTGCCAATATCACAACTATTCACTTAGGTCAAAAAGACATAGATCATTTCAATAGGTACATTTTTCATTCACAGAATTGCACCTCATTAACCGGTTATGGACAATGTAATGAAACGCACAAAGTTATCATAAAAAACTATGATATAACAGAAATCATTAACGATTCTAAAGTAAACAAGATAGTTTTTAATGACCTTACAATATTTTATATCATGCTATTCAAATGATCAAAGAACTTCATCATATTGATCAATTTGAATTTGATACAGTTGTTTTCTAAAAGTAAAATCTTATCAAAACTGTGCAACGATTATCTAATAAAAAAAATTGAACTTACGGTTTTTTCTTGAATGTTAAAGTTATATTGGCCGGCGATGCAGGCTCTGTAATAAAAAAATATAATGTAAATTAGGATTACTAATTGAGATAACATACAATTTCATTATCATATTTAAAACTACTGATTACCAAACCCGTCATTTTTGGTGCTGGTTTTTAAGATGAAGTGTCTACCTATTAAGCTCATGTTTATTGGCATACTTAACAATTTCCTAATGCCGAATTTTATTTTTTTTTGTGTGTCAGTTTTGTTCCCACGTTTTTCTTATTTAACGTTAATCCGATACGTTGCAATTGGGAAACTATACTCTAATTTAAAATGTTGACTCTTCCATTTAGTCAGAACTCATTAAAACTGTGCGTTGATTAATATTTGGTGTTTTGTAGATTTCATTTCGTCGTTTTTCTGTTTTTAGCCATACTGTTCTCTCTTATTGAAAACATATGGTGTCTTAATTCCCCATTGATATATTTCATCCCTAAACATTTTGGAGGTTCAAACTCATATAGGGGACATACATCAAACAATTATAGTTTTCAAATGTCTTTTTTAAGACAGTCGTGCAGATTTTGATGAGGAATTCTATGAAAGTTTGTTGCTGTATTTTGTGCTATGTAAACATATTCCTCGTATTTGTTTTCTAATCATTTCTATGTTTTACTTATTTCTCACCTTTTAATGGTTCGTAGATATGCATCTGAACAATTAAAAAATATTTCTTTCCATTTCCACCAACTTTTGCTGATACATCTTCAAATAATAAATTTTTGAATTCAAAGACATTTTAGAAAAATTATGTTTTAGTTTTTTTCTCGTTTGAAATAATATTACTCACTTTTTTTGTCTCTGGGTCGACTATACGGTATGGGTTGTTCTAATTGTTAAAGGCCTTACGGTGGCCTATAATTGCATACGCCTACTTCATTTGAACACTCCTTGATACTTTGTAATCGTACCACATCTCTTTACTTTTAAATGCATTTATATAAGTTTCATAGACATAAAAATTAACATAAAACTTGTTTAATATTTATTTTCAAACTTACAGTTATTTAAAGAAAAAATTGGAGCATCCGTTAATTTTTAAGATTTTTTTTGTGATATATCTGTAATTGGACAGTTTTCTCACATTGCTTCACAGTTCACAAATCTTCTTATTTTCATATGTATTATACAAGTTTCATGAATATTAAAATGTACAGTATAAGTGTTGAATATTTGTTTTTAGCTTACGAGTGTACAGAAGGATAAAATATAATGTAATCCCAATGCTGACCGTCCTTTAATAAGTTGAGACATATTTAAACAATGTACATTTAAACTTAAATGAGTCACATGACGGATGCCTAATCTTTTTCTCCTTTCCAGAGCTATTGACATCTACCTAGGTTAGTGGTGGGGTTTGTTTTTTTCATTTGTTTTATAGCCTTGTCACTTCATTTTCGACCCATGAGTTTGGTTATCCCTTTGTTATATTTCACTTTTCTTCAAACATTTTATCATTACCAGTGTATATTCCTTTAGTATCTATTGTTTTAAAATGTCATACTTACTAAAATGTTCGCTAACATTTTAAAATAATTACCTTTTGGTAGAACGTAGAAAGGTTTATCGACAGACTGGAAATTGTCTGTAACACTGAACTCAACAGCATCGCCTTTACATGCTAGTCCTCTTTGACAATCCCTAAAAAAGTATGTACGTGCAGTATACAATATAAGTTGTGATATGTTTGAAGTTTGAAGTTTGTCAGTGGTTGAACGATCTTCATACTTAGAATGAATGACACAACTTTTTAAGTAGTTCATATCCAATGTTTTATTGACATTATTTATAAAAATTATAATATAGTTATTTGTTTTTAAATATATGTTCCACATTTACATACTGTATCTTTAAAAGAAACAAGTAACTACGAAAATACAAATTTAGACTATTTAAAGTAGGAGAAAGCGCACTTATCAATTCAGAATGTCTATCACGAGAAAGACAGTAGTGCAACATTTTTCAGTAAGATTATACAAATTACATGAAGTAAACAAGAATAAAGCATTGAACTATATTTGCATTTGTTTTTTGTTTAATTTTGCATATTCTCATTGACAAGTATCTCTTTCTCCTTTTATCTATTAATAATAGAAAGAAAGAAAAGTTGTTAGAATGTTTACCATGAAGCATCTTCATGTAAAGGTTCTAGGCACAGACCGGCGTCGACATGATGTGGTTTAACGATTGGGTCAGGCTCAGTTAACAACTTTGCTGAAAACATACAAATAGGTCAGTATCAATGATACAACAGTAAAGTATAGATGCATGTCAATAAAGGTCATAACTGTTGAAATATATTTTTCAGATTAGTTCTGGTCTTTTTTCCATTCTAATATGTCACGTAGTGTATGCTTTATTCTAAGATGAATGTGTGTTTTGTCTTTACGTCTTAAAGCATTATTCTTAACTAACTGTATACCTAAGTTTATGTAAGTATTCAGTGAAATAAACAATATACTAGTTGAGTTAAATTGTCTTCCTTTCTTTAAAACTTGACAGATAACTCATTTTTACCTAAGACCATTTTTCTCTTAAGTTTGGCTTACATGAAAAAAATACAATATGCTTATAAAAATAAAGAAGCTGTGTTTTGATATTGCTAAAAGCATAATTTTCCACAAGACATCAATTATTGTAGACGTTGGCAAATATAAGTCGCAACGGCCTTCGACAATAAGCAAAACTTATACTGCAAACTATAAAAGGTCCCCATATAACAAATTTTAAACAATGCAAACGAGAAAACTATCTCAAAGAGGTTTAAATGTGCGATTAATTACAAGATATATTTGTTTAATGGCCATCAGAATAATGAATAATTTATCTTGTGTTTAGATATAGGAAGATGTGGTATGAGTTTTAATGAGTCAACCCTCCATCCAAGTCAGAACTTTTAATAAGTAAACCATTATAGGTCAAATACGATATGGATAGCGGAGCATTGTCTCACACCGAACAGCAAGCTACAATGGGCCCCAACATTACCAGTGTAATACTTTCAAAAAGGAAAATAAACGTCTAATCCATATAAAAAACGAGAACCACATCAACAATCAACAACCACTGAAAAACAGGCTTGTTTTTTCAATATAATATATTTATATATTATCATAATGAATTTTTAATGACTGAAAATATGTACTTTCATAAAAAAGATCTTAGAAAAACAGCCAAACGCAAAGACCTATCAGGTGCGGACGGATTAGGACAGATAATTATCAATTGCGAATTAGATAAATAGAAAGTTTCAAAAGTTATCACTTCTTTTTATGTTGATGATTCAAACCATTTCTAAGACTAATCAATAAAATTATGGACTTACTTATGTAACTTTCTCCTATCTCTTCTAATGATTTTGAATAGCAAATGTACCTGTTTACCTAAATAGAAAATGTTAAACATATAGACAGCAGATTAACCAATTGACTGATTTGTAAACCACAATAGTTTAATTTTGGTTGGTTAATTTATAGGTTTTTTTCCCCTCAATACTCAGTTCTAAAATATCGTTTGGTATCTCAATTTGATGAAATTTCAAATCGACAATACACGTGCGAATAGTTTAACAAACAACGCCGTATCATTTCAAATTAAATCCAAACATATTTAATGGCTGATAAAGATTTTTTTCTGACTTTCATCAATTATTACGACTGATAAAGGGAGTATCAAAAACAAAACTGCCGTTATTCTCTATTAAATTATTTACTTTGTATTACATAAATGAAATTGTTTGTGGTTATCGTTCTAAGCTTTCGGTGCTGATAATGATACCAGTCACCGTAAACATTCCAAAATGTGTATGACGTCTTCGTACTTGCGTAAAACAAATGTTTTCAGTACACAAAATAAAGTTCACATGACTTGGATTTTCCTAAGGCTGACACTGTGCATGTTATAACTTTTAATCAATAAAATCCCTTGAGCAGCGCGCTCAGAATTTTATTGGTGCCTACGACAGGTTAATACAGATGTTATTGTATAAACCTTAATTTCCGTGGGGGTTACAATTTCGTGGTTTTGTATTCAAAAGTAAGTTCGTTGGGATTTACTTTCGTGGTTTTTAAGTTGAGAAAAAAATATGTAAATGTCACTTTATTATTGAGAATATTCAATGAAACTATCTTAACTTTCGCAAATTTGAAAATCAGTAATTGCATTTTTAAACTACTTGTCAAAATACTAACAGTGAGCATAAACATATGTTGTTAATTATTTTGACCTGCACCCGCTAGCTAGCTTGTACACACCTCTGATCTTGTATTCCAGGACAATGATTGTGTAATAAAAATATTACGGCTTGCGGGAACAACAGACCATTACAACAACTGTTAAATGACATTAATTGACACTTCTCGATCATTATTTTTTACTGTACAAACAAAAGATTAGGATTATCATATGATTGAAAGAAAACATTTTAATAGTGTTGCCAAATCAATTAACCTATTAATTTCATTGTATGTATTCATGAATGTCAAAATGATTTTGTCTTCTCATACAATAATGTAAAACTATAGTTAAAATTTCGTTGAAGTTTTAATTTCATGTATACTTTTTATCCAGGAAATAAACGAAATTAAATCCCCAACGAACATTTCTGCTTTAACAGTAGTAACAACTTATGCAAAAACCATTTGATTTTCGGGGGGTGGGGGGTGGGGGGGGGGGCTATGGATTTTTCCAGTTTGTTTCCAATTTTTTGAGAAAAAAATAATTTGTTTTTGATCCTGAGAAAATAAAATTGTTTGTTTCACCTTCAACTGCCACTATACACTATATATAATGCTAAAATTGAAAGAAAAAATTGTTTTAGCCAAAATATAGATTGTCCGGAAAAAAATCCATAGCCCCACCCCCTCCCTAGAAAATCAAATGGTTGCTGCCTTATATAACATTATCCATATATTACCTCTGTTGTTTGTACAGGTGGTATTACAACTTTGTATTGAAACTGCTCCTCATCGCTTTGTTTTGAGTCCACAGAAATGTATGGCAGTTCTCGAATAGACTGTACCATTCCTATTAAAACAAACCAGGACAAATGATTATAACAACACAATCACGCCGTTAAAAGTACGAATATCTTGCCTAACCTTATATATGTATAAAACATAAACATGTGGTAGACTAGTCATTGAGACAACTCTTCATTAAAGACCAAATGACAGAAGGTACTAACTTAATGTCACCGTACGGTCTTCAACAATGAAACTTATAATTTGTTTTAAAACAAAATTAATATTTTATTAAACTCAAATCTCGAATGAATGACCTTGTATTATCTGTTTAAAGTTTATAGATATTATATATTATAATGTGTTATCAGCTGCAAATTTTATCCAAGCATATCTAGAAAAAAACACTTTAGGTGGTATGGGAGTATAAATTAGAAATAATAGAATTTATTCAGATTTTGTCAAATTATAGTATAGTTGCAGTATATATTGTGACATGTTCAAAAATATAATAATAATGATAGGTCACTGGATATTTTTCATTAGCTACAATTACTTACAAAATGACACATTGGAAAACACATCATTATTTGATCAGAAGCTTAACTGAATGATAGGTTTGTAAAATAAAATACTGAAGATAGCTTTTATTAAATGCTTTGAGATTATCAAAAGAAAAGATAGGATCATCGTACTTTTTTCCCAGTTAAAATATAAGATAGCACAAATTTGTGCAGATTCATTTAGAAGTGCACTATTTCGTAGTTACGTCTCCTTAAAAATATTTATCTGAGTTCAAAGTCTTTTGTTCTTATCAAAAGTATAGGATAACCATTCTTTTGAAATTATTGGTTATTTCGCCCATGAAAGCGTTCATTAAATGTCAAAAATGTTTTTGTATAATAAATCTGTTTTGTACCAATAAACTTAAATAGAATATATATATATAAACCCATAATAGATACCAGAATTAAAATTTTTGTATTAGCGCAAGATGCGCGTTTCATCTTCAAAAGACTCGAAAATCTCTCGAATCAAAACGAGTTAAAAAAGGCAAAATAAAGTACGAAAATGAAAAGCATATGACTAAAATTTAAGTTTTGCCAAATACAGCTAATGAAATCTATTCCGTATGTAGGAAACTAAAGCCTCAGTATTTATTTTTGTTTTGTTTACAGCTGATTTATAATTATGACCATATCAATAATAATTCATTTCAACACAGAAGTGCCGACTACTAAGCCAGTGATACCCTCGAGAAAGAAGAGCTCTATCAGCAGTGGCAAAGATATTTAAAACATTTAAAATAAAGATGTACATACTACGCATTGCATGGATAACATTATGCAAATAAAGTGGGCTTTTATTTCCGTATCATATTATCCTACTATTATGAATAAACAGTTACTTACCAAATAATGCGGCTATGATTAACGTGTACACAGTAATTGGTTGATTCATTTTTCGTCACCTAAAACATAATTACACAAAACTCGTTACTTGTATTCTAGGATGAAAATATATGCTTTTTTGTTACCAAAGTTTGCTTTAATTCATAGATTTAAATATATATATATATATAATGACTGAATAAATAGTCAACGATCAATCGTTGCGATGGATCATGTAATATGATTCTGTACACTACAAAATATAATATATAACAAGTCAAAAAGGGTACAACATCACCATTAAATAACTATAAAATATACAAATATTAGATATTTCGGATAACAGATATCCTTCTTCGGTAATTGCACAATGACAAATGAATCATGTCAATTCAAATTGAGACTCTATCAAAATCTTGATTTATACAATTTATGCGAACGCTGGAACAATTTTAAAATTTCCAAACACACCGCAAAGACTACAGAAATATGCCAAAAATAAAAATAGTTATTTACGATGTGAAATGGCACAACTCTAGATTTCCAAAGGTTGTGACAGTTGAGATGTTATAACTGCATTGAGGGCAGTCCTCAAACAAAAAAATCAAAAATGTCCTAACCGATCCAGGATGGTATAAATTAGACAACGGTAGGGCAATTACAACAGAAACTACATATTTAAGCCTCCCAAACGAATATCAGTCTAATAATGATTGAAAAAATAAGTATTGTATAATGAGGTAAAATAATTGAACGTGGCAACGTACTTATACATCATCCCGAATCAATGAAAACCTGTAATTTAAACTGTTATTTTAAAAATAATTTCGAACTGTAAAGCCAGTACTAAATCCGGCGTAGTTTGAAACAGGTAGTCACAGGAAAATGAGGGACTCGTTCTATGTTTTTTCATTTATACCCTCTGGGGAGACTGTCCGTAACTTTCTTATCCAAAATATTTCCCGAGCGACTCTGTCGACCTTCAACCAACCCTCGTTGTGGTCTATGATCGTGATGGTAAGGTTTTTGAGATCAGCTTGTGTGTGTCCAGGTGATCTCAAATGACGACTTACGGGTAGGTCGGGCTTGCAAGTGTAGTCACTTCGATGACCA
Source organism: Mytilus galloprovincialis (assembly GCF_965363235.1). NCBI lineage: Eukaryota > Metazoa > Mollusca > Bivalvia > Mytilida > Mytilidae > Mytilus > Mytilus galloprovincialis. The sequence continues at coordinate 35,038,447 of NC_134844.1, read as the reverse complement.
TTCATGCGTTTGTTAAATGGCTGCTCTGTCTCGCCAACATACTGCATGCCACATCGACATTGAAGGAGGTATACAACATTCTGGGTTTTGCAAGTTACATTGCAATATATAGTGTACACAGACCCAGTCGAGTGGCAAGTGAATGTTTGAGTATTCAGTATTTGTTGACAAGTCAGGCAACGTCTGTTACCTCATGACTTGCACCATCCTGCAATTGAACAGCTTTTATTTGAGGAGACGTCAGCTCTAACAAATAAGTCTTTCAGACTTGCTGATCTCCGAAAAGCTAAGACAGGAGGATTGGGAAAGATCTTGGATAATTTAGGGTGTTTGGCAATAGTTTGCCAATTGGCACGGATCAAACGTGAAAGGTTATTAAAGGCTGGATTGTATGTAAGAACAAACGGGACTATTTTGCTGCGCCTCTTCCGTTTGTACTGTAAGAGGTCATTGCGGGTGTTATTGTTAGCGCGCGCAAACCCTTTATCTATGTCCAATTTTTTATAACCTCGTTTTGTCAAAAATCCGCGAAGTTCCTGTAACCGTTTCGTGACAGCCTCCTCAGAGGAGCAAATCCGCTTGACTCTGAGAGCTTGACTGTACGGGATACTTTTTGTACAGTGTTTGGGGTGACAGCTTTGGGGAGAAAGGTATTGATGTTTATCTGTGGGTTTACAGTAAAGGTCTGTTGATATGACACCGTCCTTTATAGATGTGGTTGTGTCTAAGAAAGATATCTTAGAGTCGGAAATTTCATACGTAAATTTAATTGAATGGTGGGCGTTGTTTGCATGTCTGATGAAATCACCCAGTTTTTGTTGAGATTCAATCCATTTAGTACTGGCTTTACAGTTCGAAATTATTTTTAAAATAATAGTTTAAATTACAGGTTTTCATTGATTCGGGATGATGTATAAGTACGTTGCCACGTTCAATTATTTTACCTCATTATACAATACTTATTTTTTCAATCATTATTAGACTGATATTCGTTTGGGAGGCTTAAATATGTAGTTTCTGTTGTAATTGCCCTACCGTTGTCTAATTTATACCATCCTGGATCGGTTAGGACATTTTTGATTTTTTTTGTTTAAGGACTGCCCTCAATGCAGTTATAACATCTCAACTGTCACAACCTTTGGAAATCTAGAGTTGTGCCATTTCACATCGTAAATAACTATTTTTATTTTTGGCATATTTCTGTAGTCTTAAGCTTTGCGGTGTGTTTGGAAATTTTAAAATTGTTCCAGCGTTCGCTTAAATTGTTTAAATCAAGATTTTGATAGAGTCTCAATTTGAATTGACATGATTCATTTGTCATTGTGCAATTACCGAAGAAGGATATCTGTTATCCGAAATATCTAATATTTGTATATTTTATAGTTATTTAATGGTGATGTTGTACCCTTTTTGACTTGTTATATATATATATATATATATATATATACAGTCAACAGGGTTAAAGAACATCAGTTGTTCGACCTGTTAGTCAAATGCGTTTTGTTTAAATATACCTTTTCACTTTTTTGGTCTTTTGGAAAATGTTGTTTGTGCTGTTTTTAGACCCTTCTACAACGAAATTTGTTTTACATGCACAAGTATAAAAATTGCGGTTCTTATCTAACGCAATCATAGGTTTGAACGTAGTTTTCAATTTAGACTCGTATACGTAAATATATATACAACTCGTCTAAACATCAACCCAACAATCATGATAATGTTAGATCTGTAGAAGCAAATTTTTTGTTCTTCCCTCGCCGGGATTGAAGCGATGAAAATGAAGCTTTCGGTGGCTGGGTGTTACCTTTCCACGTCAGTTTTAATCTAGCGTCGTACTACAGTACATGTGAGCCAAGGCTCCGTGTTGAAGGCCGTACTTTAACCTATAATGGTTTACTTTTTAAATTGTTATTTGTATGGAGAGTTGTCTCATTGGCACTCACACCACATCTTCCTATATCTATGATATATAAGGCATGAAGATGTTAATTTTACAGATCAGCTAATTTATCAATGTATACAATAAAGGAATCACTAAGTTAGACAAGATTCAAATGATACTCTTTATAATTTCAGTTTATGAATAAAACAAAAGTAGATATCACTTCAGGAAATTAATCAGTTTCAGGAATAAGCTCGATTACTGAAGCTAGACTTTATCTTGTTTCTGTTCAAAGAGGCCAATAACAACAATAAAACATCCAATATCGTCTACTTTGTTTTAAGGTCAAGTAAGCTAAGTTAAGGACAAACTACAAAATTAATTAACAAAACATTTTCAATTATGTTCTATCATTGATATCAATATTGATAACTATGTAATAACTATATTTTTAACCTTCTAGACAACAACTTAAATTGTTAATGAATATCGACTTACGCTACGTTTACAGTAAGTCACAATTTGGAAAAATAAACTAAAAATATTTTACACAAATAGACAGTACAATTTGTCATTATATATATGTATTATTAATCATTACATTAACATAATTGTTTACTACTTACACTTTCGCATCGGTTATTTGATATGACAAAATCCATTCCTTCAAGTAAATAAAAACAAATTGTCACATGACAGACTAAAATGATTAAGGAAAAGTTTTTTTTTCTGTTTCTAAGAATTAGGAAAACGAAATCAGCAAACATATTTTTCATCACTTGATAAATCCGTCTTTGTACAATAAAAATAATAATAAATAATATGATATTCCGCAACAAGAATAATTTTTTTTCTGCGAAAAAGGGTAGTAAATAAACAATACTGGCTGTATCTTGTTTTTGAATCTGCTAATATGGTTGTTTTTATGATGATTAATTACATTTGTTTATCCTATTCTATATATGCGTGCTATAAAAACATGACAATAAGGGAAAAGTACATGACCTTCTTATTATTTATCATTTGACCGAGAAGGATGTAAGAAAGTCGAAGTGTTTATTTAATACCTATGTTGATTCAGTTGCCCCATCTCTCACCTAGAAAAATGTACATTACGTTCTTTATGTTATACTCAAGCAATATTTATGTAAGGAGAATTTTAAACTTGTACGTTTATTAATCCAAATTTTGTTCTTATGGGATTTGAACGGATTTTTATAATTACCCTAGGCTACATTGTCTCTAAGGCATTGCCAGAAGAATTCAATCTACAATACAATTGGGGGAATGATGAATTTAATATAACATTTTCCACTTTTAAATTATTTCATCCTAAATATAGAACTAGCACGTATCTTTTGGATTAAAAATGAATCTATTCCCAAACAGTATATATGGAAGTTTTAGAGACCCTAAAACAACGATGATGCGTAATTGTGAAATTACAGATGGTTAACAGATTTACATATTTTTCCCCATTTCATACACGCAGTTTCTTTTATCAAACTTCTTTTTAATTGTTTGTGCGTAAAGCAAATCATAACCGACTAAAGGGATCTTGATTTTCCTTATTGATTAGAATATATGAGGGTTGATAAACGCGCAGGCTTAAATGATCTTTGAAGATTTTGCTATTCAAAAGCCATTTCAAAGTCAATTTTTGTTTTGTTAACTTCTGCATATAAATGTTTTGTAATTTTGAGTTGAGAACAATCGGTGTGTCTAGTTATTTCCAAATATTCTTCACTTCGAAAATACTTTAAATTCGTAATATTTTACTTTAATAAACGACACGGGATACAACACAATGATCATGATCATTGAACGAAATGTACAATAACATATATTTATCAAACATTTAATGTGACTGTTAATGACTTCTGTGCACTAAATCTATTGGATGATGTGTTACATATTTGTTTTTCGTTCACTCTTTTTTAAAATATAAATTAGGTCCTTTTTGTTTTGTTTTGTTTTGTCTTAACTGATTTTACATTTGTCATTTCGGGGCCGTTTATACCTGAGTACGTGGTATGGGCAGTTTGGTCGTACAGTGACCTATAGCTTGTTATTTATTAGTCATACGGCCTCTTCTGGAGAGTTGTCTCATTGGCAACCATACCACATCATCTTATTTTTAAGACTGGGCTTGTAATTCATTCGTTCATTCTATCATAGTTTTTAAACGAGACTACAATTAATATAATGATAACTCCTTATCGTTGCTATGATAGATAGCTGCTTAATGGAGAGAACGAGTTTGAAGGAAAAAGTGAAGTTTGTATTCAGTCATCCGGGACCGCTTTTAAGACGAGTTTTACAGCCACTATCAGCCAGACTGTTGTTTTTCAACAGACTGTATGTATCTGTCAATAACAGAACTTCATTGCATCCACGTTCAAACACGGTAACACATTAACGATAAAGCTATAGTCAATTCCATAATACTGTAAACTGTTGTTCACCAGAGACTCATCTGTGACGCTCGAGTAAGAGAGGCATTCCGGACTAACATGATTTAACACAGTTTTTTTCTTCTTACATTATGTGTTTTTTAGCCAAGGAAGAGCTAACATGATTTTGCTTATTATTGTTATGTCCCGTATAGCTACTCCTGGTTATAGGTCTTACACGTTTTTGGCTTTTGATAGTTTGGATTTTTGTGTTTTTAATGAAGGTTTATCTAGAGATATTCTTCTGACGCATGAAAATAAATAAATTATTATTTGCATTTAAGATATGCATTATAGTTGTTAGTAGCTTATACATTTCGTTAAACTCTAATCAGATGCTATCAATATTTGGTGAATTTTTGTCGAATATATGTGACAGATGACCCAATACATAGTCAACTTGTAATAACGACAATCCAGTTTCTTTTTTCTTGATCTTTCCGTCGAGGGATGTAGCTGTTCATGCAACACGATGGGTATCATTACTGCTACAAATACAGCATATACCTTCTTTGAAAAACCCCATCAGCAACTTTTTTGCGGGGTTCGTGGTGCTTACTCCTGAGTTTTCTACATAGTTGTTGGCGGAATAAATCATGAGGGAGACTAACTCACAAAACGAAAAGGAAGAGATAAACAACAGTCCACAAAACATTACAAGAAAAAAAGACTGCGCAACAAGAATCCTACCAAAAAGCTAGGTTTATCGGATCCGCTCATCTAAGAACATAAAGTATCTGATGAATTTAAGATACAGCTTCCTCCGTCTCAATTTGTAACAGTTACCTAAAGTGGTAATCTCAGTACTTTATTTTATTACAAATCAGACGAATCCAATTTTTAAATTGAATTTTTTCCTCACTCAAGGGAGTTCGCTCCTCAGTTTCAAAATAATTAACTTTTCAAAACACTAGCATATATTGATAGGGGATTGATAAAGGAATCAAAAGAGCAAAAAAAATATATAGGTCACCGTGCTTGTTTTCGAGATATTAGCCATTGAAATTTTGGCGGGAAAATATTCTCTCTTGACTTTTCATAGCTTTATCATTGACAAGTTTAAGTCTTCAAAAACTATTAAAAAGTAATTAAAATTTTATAAGACTTTAACAGACAGCTTATCATTATACAGGTAAAAGAATTGTAAAAAAGAAAAATGGGGGTCACCGGACAAATTTTGTTAAGGCATTCAAATCGATAAAACCAGAGGATTCCGAAAATCTGACCAAAATTCCAAAACATGACAAGCCAGCTTCCTTAAGAATTATATATTTCTCAAATCATTCGACATTTAAGAGCTTTATTAGTTCGATATACGTCATCTGTATTCATGCAAAACATTATTTAGTCGGGATTTCATCAAGAACATCTATTTCGTTTCATCATAAAGTTCATTGGAAGGTACTAATACCTTATATATATATATATATATATATATATATATATATATATATATATATATATATATATATATATATATATATATATATATATATATATAAAAGTCTATAAAAAGGACCAACCAGCAAATTTACTATGTACCGGATCGTCTAGAATAGGCGATACTATGCAGATAAGGAAAAAATTATATCAGTCTAAAGATTTGCACAACGGTACTGATATAAGGTGTTATTAAACGAAAATGTTGTTATAAAATCGTGTTGACAAATATTTCGGCTCAACAAATGGCCTTCTTCTTGTGTCACAAGTTTTAACAATACTGATACATAATGTATAAGGTGTGAAAATAGATCAGGTGATAATACAGGTAAGTTTTGGTCGATTGATTTTAATCCTGAATATCATAATTTAAACAAAACACTATAAATCAATATACGTGACTGTGTATATTAACAATAAAAATAAGTGAAAACAAAACTTTTAGTATTTCTTATTGATGCCGTTTGGGTGATGTACATTAAGTTCCTTTATCCAAAAGCTTTCCCGAACCTGTCGCTGTGCATCACTCCAGTGAATGTTCTGTTCAATCACTAGAATTTTCATGCGGTTAAAGTCATCAAGTTTGTGATCTGACTGTCTGAAGTGCTGAGAGACTGGAAGAAGTGGCTTCTTAGATATATCACTCCTATGGCCATTGAGGCGTTTGTGGAAAGGCTGCTTTGATTCACCAACATATTGGAGGCCACAAACCGAACATTCTAGTATGTAAATAACATTCATACTTTTGCAGGTAACATTGCAAAATATCTTATAGTTATTTTCGGTTGCCTTACTGTGAAATGTTGACGAATGCTGCATCTGTAAACAGCATTTGCAGCGTTTCTCTCCACACGAACGACATTCTCCAGAAGTACTTCTATTATCAGACACTTCAGCCCGCACTAGTAGGTTCCGTAGACTACTAGGTTGCCTAAAAGCTATCATTGGAGGCTCAGGGAAAATCTTGGACAGTTTGGAATTCTTTTCAACTGATTTCCAATGCTCACGAATGACACCAAAGCTGTTTTTGAGAGATGGGTGATAAGTTAGAACACATGGAGTCCTTTTGTTTTTCTTTTTAACTTTGTATTCCAATAGTTCACTCCTCGGAATTGACTCCGCTTTCTGAAAGCTTTTTTTGATATTTCTGTGTTTGTAGCCCCTTTTCTTCAAGCGAGTTTCAAGTTTACGCAGTTGTCTTTTAGTTGTTTCTGTGTTGGAGCATATTCGCTTGACTCTAAGTGCCTGACTGTATGGAATGCTCTTGGTAAGATGAGCAGGATGACAACTTTTAGGGGACAAATATTGATGAGTGTCAGTAGGCTTAGAATATAAATCTGTAGATATGATGCCCTCTGTGAGCGAACTTGAAGTATCGAGGAAGGCGATTTTGGATTTAGACTTCTCATGAGTAAATTTGATACTTGGATGTATGTTGTTGGCATGAGTGATAAAAGTGTCTAAATCCTCGTCGCTTTTATTCCATTTCATATCCACATCATCTATAAATCTAAACCAGGAAAGCGGTTTTTCGATGGAAGTTTCAAGGAGTTGTTTCTCTAATTTGCCCATAAATATGTTGGCATATGACGGAGCCATTTTGGTGCCCATGGCAGTTCCATTTACTTGCAAATAATGATCTCCATCAAAAGTGAAGTTGTTTTTCTTAAGTACCAGCGTGAGCATTTTGACCAGGCATTCAGTAGGTGGATATTTCACTGGTCTGGAATTCCAAACTTCTTTGCATGCATCGATGCCATCTGCATGTGGAATATTAGTGTAGAGGGAGGTAACATCCATGGAAACAAGAGTCGTGTCGGAGGGGAGTGGGTTTAAGGCCTGCATTTTTCTAAGATAATCGGTTGTATCTTTGATGTGAGATGGTAAGTCTTCAACATGTTGACGAAGATGGAAGTCAACAAATTCCGATATTTTTTCCGTCGGATGACCGTTCGCTGAAACTATAGGTCTTCCTGGGTTATTGGCCTTATGAATTTTAGGTAATAGATAAAATCTGCCCGGTTTTGGGTTTTCTGGTTTCAAATATTCAAGAGTTTTGTCATCGATGAAACCATCGGCATGCATTTCTACCAAACTATTAGTAATATCTCTGCTAAAAGATGTAGTAGGATCAGAGTCTAGTTTTTGGTAGAACCTTGCATCGCTAAGTTGTCGTTCAGCCTCTTGAATATAGGCAGTTTTATCCATGACAACCACTGCACTGCCCTTGTCTGCAGGTTTAATAACGATATTGTTGTTAGATCGTAAGTTTTTCAGTGCAGTCCGTTCTTCATTGGTAAGATTGTCAAAAGGTTTATTGTTATTTTTAGTGTTTTTAATAATGTCCGACTTAAAGCACAGCGACAGGTTCGGGAAAGCTTTTGGATAAAGGAACTTAATGTACATCACCCAAACGGCATCAATAAGAAATACTAAAAGTTTTGTTTTCACTTATTTTTATTGTTAATATACACAGTCACGTATATTGATTTATAGTGTTTTGTTTAAATTATGATATTCAGGATTAAAATCAATCGACCAAAACTTACCTGTATTATCACCTGATCTATTTTCACACCTTATACATTATGTATCAGTATTGTTAAAACTTGTGACACAAGAAGAAGGCCATTTGTTGAGCCGAAACATTTGTCAACACGATTTTATAACAACATTTTCGTTTAATAACACCTTATATCAGTACCGTTGTGCAAATCTTTAGACTGATATATATATATATATATATATTAAAGTTTTAAAATTCGATGACTACATTTCACGTTAAATAATAACAGGTCGTTAAAATATTGTCACTAGCATTTCCATATATAATATATATATATATTAAAAGTTTTAAATTCGCAAACAACATTTCACATCAAATAATAACAGTTCGTTAAAATATTGTCACTAGCGCTTTCATGCCTTCTGGCAATCTTCAGACGACGTTTTATCAATGTCCTTGACGACACTACCGTTGGTAACGTTAATTACGTTACAATAACGGTAAGGGGAGATAAATCAAACGTGTTTACGTAAATCCGTTTGATTTTGGCTGAAAGACCTTTATAAAGTGTGCTTCCTTTGCCAGTCTTTTATACGTATATTTGTTCGATGGGTTCATTTTATAGAACGGACATACGGTAAATTTTCGACTACTACACGTTTCGAAATGTTAGCTCACATCTTGCATTCGTGTGCATTCGTATATATATATATATATTAAGTGTCAACTTCACATATTTGAAGTTAGCAATATCCTTTAACTTTACGTTCCACTACATAGATGATGTTCTCTCACTAAATAATACAAAATTTGGTGACTAAGTTGAACGAACCTATCCCATCGAACTAGAGATAAAGGATACTACAGATACAGTTAAATCTGCATTATATCTTGATTAACATCTAGAATTTGACTATGAGGTTCGGTTGAAAACAAAACTTTACGACAAAAGAGATGATTTCAGCTTCCCAATTGTGAACTTTCAATGTCTATGTAGCAACATTCCGGCAGCG